>NW_028125738.1:0-319549 GCF_965194825.1 Balaenoptera physalus
AATGTATAAATTATATAATCACCAATACCTTTAAAATATACATTCTGTTATCACATACATGGTAACAGGATCTGAAGATGAACAGACATTAGTAGGAATCATTGAGCAGATTCTGTACAGCCAGACCATCAAAACACTCTAATCAAATTTACTCCGATAAGAAATAGAAATTAAATTTAAAAACAAACATAGGTAAGGAGACATAAACTTCTGGGGGCTTGTCCCAGCACATCCCACTCTAATTCACAACCTCGGAACACTACCTCGAGGAAGACTCTTTTGCCCTAGTAATAAGAGTTGAGAACGTAATTATGCTGCCGCCTTGTGGCTGTTTCCCACAGCAGCAGCTTTAAGCCCAGTGCTAATGGTTGCTTAATAGTCACAAGGACTGCAGGGCTCTAAATGACACCTGCCCTCAAAAATGCATTGGGGCAGGGAATAGGAAAGAAAATTCAACACATGAGAAATTTTTCAAGTAGTCAATATGAAGAGGGAAGTTGTACTCACACTTTAACAAAAAAAGGAAAAGAAGAAAAAGGATATGCCTAAAGCTCAGTATAAGGAATTATTAGCCCAATGCGTATCCAACCTCCAAAAAGGTTTCAGCGGACACCAGTCAAATGGATAACAGCAAAAAGTCTACAAACTATAAATGCTGAATGGGTTTTAGCCAACTCATACCTCCTCGCTGCTGGAGGGATGTAAAGTGGTAACAGCACTAACGAAAACTGAATGGAGCTGCTTGAAAAGGTAAAAATTCAGCTATCATATGATGCGGCAGAGCATCTTTTGGGCCTATAACCTAAGACCACCAGAATAGGAAAGACAGAGGCAGGCAAATGTGCACTGCAGCAATATTGAAATACCCAAGACATGGAAGCAAAAAAAAGGTCCATAAACAGATGACGGGAAAAAGAAGAAGTGGTATATGGACAGAATGGAATAGTAGCCTCGTGAAAAAAATGAACAATGCCGTTTTCAGGACTACAGTTGAGCCTAGAAATAATCATATAACGTTAAGTAAGTGAAAAGGGTATGACAAATATCCTATGATATCACTTATACATGTTATCCTAAGATTGCTACCAATGAACATATTTCCACAGAAAAACACACTCACAGACTTATCAAATAAACTAATGGTTAGCCAAAATGAAAGGTGGGAGGATGAGTAAATTAGGACTATGGGGTTAACATACATATACTAATGTATGTTAAATGTATATAAACATATAACAGATAAACTATATGAATTATATAATCACGAATACCTTTAAAATATACATTCTGTAATCACATACGTGGTAACAGGATGGAAAGATGAACAGAGATACGTATGAATCATTGAGCAGATTCTGTATAGCCAGACAATCTAAACACTCTAATCAAATTTACTCCGATAAGAAATAAAAATTAAATTTAAAAAACAAACATACGTAAGGAGACATAAACTTCTGGGGGCTTGTCCCAGCACATTCCACTCTAACTTACAACCTCGGAACACTACCTCCAGGAAGACTCAGTTGCCCTAGTAACAAGAGTTGAGAATGTAATAATGCTGCCGCCTTGTGGCTCTTTCCCACAACAGCAGCTTTAAACCCAGTGCCAACGGTTGCTTCTATAGTCACAAGGACTGCAGGGCTGTAAATGACACAGGCCCACAAAACATGCCCTGGTGTAGGGAATAGGCAAGAAAATTCAACACATGAGAAATTTTTCAAGAAGTCAATAAGAGGAGGGAAGTTGTACTCACTCTTTAAAAAAAAGGAAAACAAAAAAAGGACATGCCTAAAGCTCAGTATAAGGAATTATTAGCCACATGCAAATTCAAATTCAAAAAGGTTTCAGCTCACACCAGTCATAACCATCAGCAAAAAGTCTACAAACGATAAATGCTGAAGGGGTTTTAGAGAACTGTGTACCTTCAAGCTGCTGCTGGGATGTAACGTGGTAACAACACTAATGCAAACTGAATGGAGATGCTTGAAAAGGTAAAAATTGAGCTACCATATGATGCGGCATGGCACCTTTTGGGCCTATAACCTAAGACCACCAGAATCTGAAAAACACAGGCAGGCCAATGTGCACTGCAGCAATATTGAAATAGCCAAGACATGGAAGCAGAAAATAGGTCCATAAACAGATGAATGGACAAAGACGAAGTGGTATACGTACCAAATGTAATAGTAGCCTCGCGAAAAAAATGAACAATGCCATTTTCAGGACTACAGTTGAGCCTAGAAATAATCATATAAGGTTAAGTAAGTGAAAAGGGTATGACAAACATCCTATGATATCATTTATACATGTTATCCTAAGATTGCTACCAATGAACATATTTCCACAGAAAAACACACTCACAGACTTACCAAAGAAACTAATGGTTAGCCAAAATGAAAGGTGGGAGGATGGGTAAATTAGGACTATGGGGTTAACATACATATACTAATGTATGTTAAATGTATATAAACATATAACAGATAAACTATATGAATTATATAATCACCAATACCTTGAAAATATATATTTTGTGATCACATACATGGTAACAGGATCCGAAGATGAACAGACATATGTATGAATCATTGAGCAGATTCTGTACAGCCAGACAATCAAAACACTCTAATCAAATTTACTCCGACAAGAAGTATAAATTAAGTTTAAAAAACAAACATAAGTAAGGAGACATAAACTTCTGGGGCTTGTCCCAGCACATTCCACTCTAATTTACAACCTTGGAAAACTGCCTCAAGGTAGACTCAGTTGCCCTAGTAACAAGAGTTGAGAACGTAATAATGCTGCCGCCTTGTGGCTGTTTCCCACAACAGCAGCTTTAAACCCAGTGCCAATGGTTGCTTATATAGTCACAAGGACTGCAGGGCTCTAAATGACACAGGCCCTCAAAACATGCCCTGGCGTAGGCAATAGGCAAGAAAATTCAACATATGAGAAATTTTTCAAGAAGTCAATAAGAGGAGGGAAGTTGTACTCACTCTTTAAAAAAAAGGAAAAGAAAAAAAAGGACATGCCTAAAGCTCAGTATAAGGAATTATAAGCCACAAGCAAATTCAAATTCAAAAAGGTTTCAGTTCACACCAGTCATAACCATCAGCAAAAAGTCTACAAACGATAAATGCTGAGGGGGTTTTAGAGAATTGTGTACCTTCTGGCTGCTGGTGGGATGTAAAGTGGCAACAGCACTAACGCAAACTGAATGGAGCTGCTTGAAAAGGTAAAAATTGAGCTACCATATGATGCGGCAGGGCACCTTTTGGGCCTATAACCTAAGACCACCAGAATAGGAAAGACAGAGGCAGGCAAATGTGCACTGCAGCAATATTGAAAGAGCCAAGACATGGAAGCAAAAAAAAGGTCCATAAACAGATGACGGGAAAAAGAAGAAGTGGTATATGGACAGAATGGAATAGTAGCCTCGGGAAAAAAATGAACAATACAGTTTTCAGGACTACAGTTGAGCCTAGAACTAATCATATAACGATAAGTTAAGTCAAAAGGGTATGACAAATGTCCTATGATATCATTTATACATGTTATCCTAAGATTGCTACCAATGAACATATTTCCACAGAAAAAGACACTCACAGACTTATCAAATAAACTAATGGTTAGCCAAAATGAAGGGTGGGGGGATGGGTAAATTAGAACTATGGGGTTAACATAAATATACTAATGTAAGTTAAATGTACATAAACATATAACATATAAATGATATGAATTATATAATCACTAATCCCTTCAAAATATACATTCTGTAATCACATACATGGTAACAGGATCCGAAGATGAACAGACATATGTATGAATCATTGAGCAGATTCTGTACAGCCAGACAATCAAAACACTCTAATCAAATTTACTCCGATAAGAAGTAGAAAATAAATTTAAAAAACAAACATAAGTAAGGAGATATAAACTTCTGGGGGCTTGTCCCAGCACATTCCACTCTAGTTTACAACCTCGGAACACTACCTCCAGGAAGACTCTGCTGCCCTAGTAACAAGTGTTGAGAACGTAATAATGCTGCTGCCTTGTGGCTATTTCCCACAACAGCAGCTTTAAACCCAGTGCCAATGGTTGCTTATAGACTCACAAGGACTGCAGGGCTGTAAATGACACAGGCCCTCAAAAAATGCCCTGGGGTAGGGAATAGGCAAGAAAATTCAACACATGAGAAATTTTTCAAGAAGTCAATAAGAGGAGGGAGGTTGTACTCACTCTTTAAAAAAAAAGGAAAAGAAAAAAAGGGCATGCCTAAAGCTCAGTAAAGGAAATTATTAGCCATATGCAAATTCAAATTCAATAAGGTTTCAGCTCACACCAGTCATGACCAGCAGCAAAAAGTCTACAAACTATAAATGCTGAAGGGGTTTTAGAGAACTGTGTACCTTCTTGGTGCCGGTGGGATGTAAAGTGGTAAGAGCACTAACGAAAACTGAATGGAGCTGCTTGAAAAGGTAAAAATTGAGTTAACATATGATGCGGCAGGGCACCTTTTGGGCCTATAATATAAAACCACCAAAATCGGAAAGACAGATGCAGGCAAATATGCACTGCAACAATACTGAAATAGCCAAGACATGGAAGCAAAAAAAAGGTCCATAAACAAATGAATGGACAAAGATGAAGTGGTATACGTACCAAATGGAATAGTAGCCTCGGGAAAAAAAGGAACAATGCCGTTTTCACGACTACAGTTGAGCCTACAAATAATCATATAAGGTTAAGTAAGTCAAAAGGGTATGACAAATATCCTATGATATCATTTATACATGTTATCCTAAGATTGCTACCAATGAACCTATTTCCACAGAAAAAGACACTCACAGACTTATCAAGTAAACTAATGGTTAGCCAAAAGGAAAGGTGGGAGGATGGGTAAATTAGGACTATGGGGTTAATATACATATACTAATGTATGTTAAATGTATATAAACATATAACAGATAAATTATATGAATTATATAATCACCAATACCTTTAAAATATACATTCTGTAATCACATACATGGTAACAGGGTCCAAAGGTGAACAGACATAAGTATGAATCATTGAGCAGATTCTGTACAGCCAGACAATCAACACACTCTAATCAAATTTACTCCGATAAGAAATAGAAACTAAATTTAAAAAACAAACATAAGTAAGGAGACATAAACTTCTGGGGGCTTGTCCCTGCACATTCCACTCTAATTTACAACCTCGGAACCCTACCTCCAGGAAGACTCTTTTGCCCAAGTAACAAGAGTAGAGAACGTAATAATGCTGCCGCCTTGTGGCTGTTTCGCACAAGAGCAGCTTTAAACCCACTGCTAATGGTTGCTTAATAGTCCCAAGGAATGCAGGGCTCTAAATGACACCTGCCCTCAAAAAATGCCCTGGGGTAGGGAATAGGCAGGAAAATTCAACACATGAGAAATTTTTCAAGAAGTCAAGAGAGGAGGGAAGTTGTACCTACTCTTTAACAAAAAAAGGAAACGAAGAAAAAGGATATGGTTAAAGCTCAGTATAAGGAATTATTAGCCACATGCGTTTCCAACCTCCAAAAAGGTTTCAGCTCACACCAGTCAAATGGCCATTAGCAAAAAGTCTACAAACTATAAATGCTGAATGGGTTTTAGACAACTCATACCTACTAGCTGCTGGTGGGATGTAAAGTGGTAAAAGCACTAACAAGAACTGAATGGAGCTGCTTTACAAGGTAAAAATTGAGCTACCATATGATGCGGCAGGGCACCTTTGAGCCTATAAACGAAGACCACCAGGATCGGAAAGACAGAGGCAGGCAAATGTGCACTGCAGTAATATTGAAATAGCCAAGACATGAAAGCAAAAAAAAAGGTCCATAAACATATGAATGGAAAAAGAAGAAGTGGTATATGGACAGAATGGAATAGTAAGCTCGGGAAAAAAATGAACAATGCCGTTTTCTGGACTACAGCTGAGCCTTGAAATAATCATATAAGGTTAAGTAAGTGAAAAGGGTATGACAAACAGCCTATGATATCATTTATACATGTTATCCTAAGATTGCTACCAATGAACATATTTCCACAGAAAAAGACACTCACAGACTTATCAAATAAACTAATGGTTAGCCAAAATGAAAGGTGGGAGGATGGGTAAATTAGGACTATGGGGTTAACATACATATACTAATGTATGTTAAATGTATATAAACATATAACATATAAATTACATGAATTATATCATCACCAATACCTTCAAAATATACATTTTGTGATCACATACATGGTAACAGTATCCGAAGATGAACAGACGTATGTATGAATCATTGAGCAGATTCTGTACAGCCAGACAATCAAAACACTCTAAGAAAATTTACTCCGATAAGAAATAGAAATTAAATTTAAAAAACAAACATAAGTAAGGAGACATAAACTTCTGGGGGCTTGTCCCAGGACATTCCTCTCTAATTTACAACCTGGGAACACTACCTCCAGGAAGACTCTGTTGCCCTAATAACAAGAGTTGAGAATGTAATAATGCTGCCGTCTTGTGGCTCTTTCCCACAACAGCAGCTTTAAACCCAGTGCCAATGGTTGGTTATATAGTCACAAGGACTGCAGGGCTCTAAATGACACAGGCGCACAAAACATGCCCTGGGGTAGGGAAGAGGCAAGAAAATTCAACACATGAGAAATGTTTCAAGAAGTCAATAAGAGGAGGGAAGTTGTACTCACTCTTTAAAAAAAAGGAAAACAAAAAAAGGACATGCCTAAAGCTCAGTATAAGGAATTATTAGCCACATGCAAATTCAAATTCAAAAAGGTTTCAGCTCACACCAGTCATGACCATCAGCAAAAAGTCTACAAACTATAAATGCTGAAGGGGTTTTAGAGAACTGTGTACCTTCTAGCTGCTGGTGGGATGTAAAGTCGTAACAGCACTAACGCAAACTGAACGGAGCTGCTTGAAAGGTAAAAATTGAGCTACCATATGATGCGGCATGGCACCTTTGGGCCTATAACCTAAGACCACCAGAATCAGAAACACAGAGGCAGGCAAATGTGCACTGCAGCAATATTGAAATAGCCAAGACATGGAAGCAAAGAAAAGGTCCATAAACAGGTGAATGGAAAAAGAAGAAGTGGTATATGGAAAGAATGGAATAGTAGCCTCGGGAAAAAAATGAACAATGCAGTTTTCAGGACTACAGTTGAGCCTAGAAATAATCATATAAGGTTAAGTAAGTCAAAAGGGTATGACAAATATCCTATGATATCATTTATACATGTTATCCTAAGATTGCTACCAATGAACATATTTCCACAGAAAAAGACACTCACAGACTTATGAAATAAACTAATGGTTAGCCAAAATGAAAGGTGGGAGGATTGGTAAATTAGGACTATGGGGTTAACATACATATACTAATATATGTTAAATGTATATAAACATATAACATATAAACTGTATAAATTATATAATCACCAATACCTTTAAAATATACATTCTGTTATCACATACATGGTAACAGGATCTGAAGATGAACAGACATTAGTAGGAATCATTGAGCAGATTCTGTACAGCCAGACCATCAAAACACTCTAATCAAATTTACTCCGATAAGAAATAGAAATTAAATTTAAAAACAAACATAGGTAAGGAGACATAAACTTCTGGGGGCTTGTCCCAGCACATCCCACTCTAATTCACAACCTCGGAACACTACCTCGAGGAAGACTCTTTTGCCCTAGTAATAAGAGTTGAGAACGTAATTATGCTGCCGCCTTGTGGCTGTTTCCCACAGCAGCAGCTTTAAGCCCAGTGCTAATGGTTGCTTAATAGTCACAAGGACTGCAGGGCTCTAAATGACACCTGCCCTCAAAAATGCATTGGGGCAGGGAATAGGAAAGAAAATTCAACACATGAGAAATTTTTCAAGTAGTCAATATGAAGAGGGAAGTTGTACTCACACTTTAACAAAAAAAGGAAAAGAAGAAAAAGGATATGCCTAAAGCTCAGTATAAGGAATTATTAGCCCAATGCGTATCCAACCTCCAAAAAGGTTTCAGCGGACACCAGTCAAATGGATAACAGCAAAAAGTCTACAAACTATAAATGCTGAATGGGTTTTAGCCAACTCATACCTCCTCGCTGCTGGAGGGATGTAAAGTGGTAACAGCACTAACGAAAACTGAATGGAGCTGCTTGAAAAGGTAAAAATTCAGCTATCATATGATGCGGCAGAGCATCTTTTGGGCCTATAACCTAAGACCACCAGAATAGGAAAGACAGAGGCAGGCAAATGTGCACTGCAGCAATATTGAAATACCCAAGACATGGAAGCAAAAAAAAGGTCCATAAACAGATGACGGGAAAAAGAAGAAGTGGTATATGGACAGAATGGAATAGTAGCCTCGTGAAAAAAATGAACAATGCCGTTTTCAGGACTACAGTTGAGCCTAGAAATAATCATATAACGTTAAGTAAGTGAAAAGGGTATGACAAATATCCTATGATATCACTTATACATGTTATACTAAGATTGCTACCAATGAACATATTTCCACAGAAAAACACACTCACAGACTTATCAAATAAACTAATGGTTAGCCAAAATGAAAGGTGGGAGGATGAGTAAATTAGGACTATGGGGTTAACATACATATACTAATGTATGTTAAATGTATATAAACATATAACAGATAAACTATATGAATTATATAATCACGAATACCTTTAAAATATACATTCTGTAATCACATACGTGGTAACAGGATGGAAAGATGAACAGAGATACGTATGAATCATTGAGCAGATTCTGTATAGCCAGACAATCTAAACACTCTAATCAAATTTACTCCGATAAGAAATAAAAATTAAATTTAAAAAACAAACATACGTAAGGAGACATAAACTTCTGGGGGCTTGTCCCAGCACATTCCACTCTAACTTACAACCTCGGAACACTACCTCCAGGAAGACTCAGTTGCCCTAGTAACAAGAGTTGAGAATGTAATAATGCTGCCGCCTTGTGGCTCTTTCCCACAACAGCAGCTTTAAACCCAGTGCCAACGGTTGCTTCTATAGTCACAAGGACTGCAGGGCTCTAAATGACACAGGCCCACAAAACATGACCTGGTGTAGGGAATAGGCAAGAAAATTCAACACATGAGAAATTTTTCAAGAAGTCAATAAGAGGAGGGAAGTTGTACTCACTCTTTAAAAAAAAGGAAAACAAAAAAAGGACATGCCTAAAGCTCAGTATAAGGAATTATTAGCCACATGCAAATTCAAATTCAAAAAGGTTTCAGCTCACACCAGTCATAACCATCAGCAAAAAGTCTACAAACGATAAATGCTGAAGGGGTTTTAGAGAACTGTGTACCTTCAAGCTGCTGCTGGGATGTAACGTGGTAACAACACTAATGCAAACTGAATGGAGATGCTTGAAAACGTAAAAATTGAGCTACCATATGATGCGGCATGGCACCTTTTGGGCCTATAACCTAAGACCACCAGAATCTGAAAAACACAGGCAGGCCAATGTGCACTGCAGCAATATTGAAATAGCCAAGACATGGAAGCAGAAAATAGGTCCATAAACAGATGAATGGACAAAGACGAAGTGGTATACGTACCAAATGTAATAGTAGCCTCGCGAAAAAAATGAACAATGCCATTTTCAGGACTACAGTTGAGCCTAGAAATAATCATATAAGGTTAAGTAAGTGAAAAGGGTATGACAAACATCCTATGATATCATTTATACATGTTATCCTAAGATTGCTACCAATGAACATATTTCCACAGAAAAACACACTCACAGACTTACCAAAGAAACTAATGGTTAGCCAAAATGAAAGGTGGGAGGATGGGTAAATTAGGACTATGGGGTTAACATACATATACTAATGTATGTTAAATGTATATAAACATATAACAGATAAACTATATGAATTATATAATCACCAATACCTTGAAAATATATATTTTGTGATCACATACATGGTAACAGGATCCGAAGATGAACAGACATATGTATGAATCATTGAGCAGATTCTGTACAGCCAGACAATCAAAACACTCTAATCAAATTTACTCCGACAAGAAGTATAAATTAAGTTTAAAAAACAAACATAAGTAAGGAGACATAAACTTCTGGGGCTTGTCCCAGCACATTCCACTCTAATTTACAACCTTGGAAAACTGCCTCAAGGTAGACTCAGTTGCCCTAGTAACAAGAGTTGAGAACGTAATAATGCTGCCGCCTTGTGGCTGTTTCCCACAACAGCAGCTTTAAACCCAGTGCCAATGGTTGCTTATATAGTCACAAGGACTGCAGGGCTCTAAATGACACAGGCCCTCAAAACATGCCCTGGCGTAGGCAATAGGCAAGAAAATTCAACATATGAGAAATTTTTCAAGAAGTCAATA
Organism: Balaenoptera physalus; assembly: GCF_965194825.1. Taxonomy (NCBI): domain Eukaryota; kingdom Metazoa; phylum Chordata; class Mammalia; order Artiodactyla; family Balaenopteridae; genus Balaenoptera; species Balaenoptera physalus. Next base: position 10,423 of record NW_028125738.1, read on the forward strand.
AGAGGAGGGAAGTTGTACTCACTCTTTAAAAAAAAGGAAAAGAAAAAAAAGGACATGCCTAAAGCTCAGTATAAGGAATTATAAGCCACAAGCAAATTCAAATTCAAAAAGGTTTCAGTTCACACCAGTCATAACCATCAGCAAAAAGTCTACAAACGATAAATGCTGAGGGGGTTTTAGAGAATTGTGTACCTTCTGGCTGCTGGTGGGATGTAAAGTGGCAACAGCACTAACGCAAACTGAATGGAGCTGCTTGAAAAGGTAAAAATTGAGCTACCATATGATGCGGCAGGGCACCTTTTGGGCCTATAACCTAAGACCACCAGAATAGGAAAGACAGAGGCAGGCAAATGTGCACTGCAGCAATATTGAAAGAGCCAAGACATGGAAGCAAAAAAAAGGTCCATAAACAGATGACGGGAAAAAGAAGAAGTGGTATATGGACAGAATGGAATAGTAGCCTCGGGAAAAAAATGAACAATACAGTTTTCAGGACTACAGTTGAGCCTAGAACTAATCATATAACGATAAGTTAAGTCAAAAGGGTATGACAAATGTCCTATGATATCATTTATACATGTTATCCTAAGATTGCTACCAATGAACATATTTCCACAGAAAAAGACACTCACAGACTTATCAAATAAACTAATGGTTAGCCAAAATGAAGGGTGGGGGGATGGGTAAATTTGAACTATGGGGTTAACATAAATATACTAATGTAAGTTAAATGTACATAAACATATAACATATAAATGATATGAATTATATAATCACTAATCCCTTCAAAATATACATTCTGTAATCACATACATGGTAACAGGATCCGAAGATGAACAGACATATGTATGAATCATTGAGCAGATTCTGTACAGCCAGACAATCAAAACACTCTAATCAAATTTACTCCGATAAGAAGTAGAAAATAAATTTAAAAAACAAACATAAGTAAGGAGATATAAACTTCTGGGGGCTTGTCCCAGCACATTCCACTCTAGTTTACAACCTCGGAACACTACCTCCAGGAAGACTCTGCTGCCCTAGTAACAAGTGTTGAGAACGTAATAATGCTGCTGCCTTGTGGCTATTTCCCACAACAGCAGCTTTAAACCCAGTGCCAATGGTTGCTTATAGACTCACAAGGACTGCAGGGCTGTAAATGACACAGGCCCTCAAAAAATGCCCTGGGGTAGGGAATAGGCAAGAAAATTCAACACATGAGAAATTTTTCAAGAAGTCAATAAGAGGAGGGAGGTTGTACTCACTCTTTAAAAAAAAAGGAAAAGAAAAAAAGGGCATGCCTAAAGCTCAGTAAAGGAAATTATTAGCCATATGCAAATTCAAATTCAATAAGGTTTCAGCTCACACCAGTCATGACCAGCAGCAAAAAGTCTACAAACTATAAATGCTGAAGGGGTTTTAGAGAACTGTGTACCTTCTTGGTGCCGGTGGGATGTAAAGTGGTAAGAGCACTAACGAAAACTGAATGGAGCTGCTTGAAAAGGTAAAAATTGAGTTAACATATGATGCGGCAGGGCACCTTTTGGGCCTATAATATAAAACCACCAAAATCGGAAAGACAGATGCAGGCAAATATGCACTGCAACAATATTGAAATAGCCAAGACATGGAAGCAAAAAAAAGGTCCATAAACAAATGAATGGACAAAGATGAAGTGGTATACGTACCAAATGGAATAGTAGCCTCGGGAAAAAAAGGAACAATGCCGTTTTCACGACTACAGTTGAGCCTACAAATAATCATATAAGGTTAAGTAAGTCAAAAGGGTATGACAAATATCCTATGATATCATTTATACATGTTATCCTAAGATTGCTACCAATGAACCTATTTCCACAGAAAAAGACACTCACAGACTTATCAAGTAAACTAATGGTTAGCCAAAAGGAAAGGTGGGAGGATGGGTAAATTAGGACTATGGGGTTAATATACATATACTAATGTATGTTAAATGTATATAAACATATAACAGATAAATTATATGAATTATATAATCACCAATACCTTTAAAATATACATTCTGTAATCACATACATGGTAACAGGGTCCAAAGGTGAACAGACATAAGTATGAATCATTGAGCAGATTCTGTACAGCCAGACAATCAACACACTCTAATCAAATTTACTCCGATAAGAAATAGAAACTAAATTTAAAAAACAAACATAAGTAAGGAGACATAAACTTCTGGGGGCTTGTCCCTGCACATTCCACTCTAATTTACAACCTCGGAACCCTACCTCCAGGAAGACTCTTTTGCCCAAGTAACAAGAGTAGAGAACGTAATAATGCTGCCGCCTTGTGGCTGTTTCGCACAAGAGCAGCTTTAAACCCACTGCTAATGGTTGCTTAATAGTCCCAAGGAATGCAGGGCTCTAAATGACACCTGCCCTCAAAAAATGCCCTGGGGTAGGGAATAGGCAGGAAAATTCAACACATGAGAAATTTTTCAAGAAGTCAAGAGAGGAGGGAAGTTGTACCTACTCTTTAACAAAAAAAGGAAACGAAGAAAAAGGATATGGTTAAAGCTCAGTATAAGGAATTATTAGCCACATGCGTTTCCAACCTCCAAAAAGGTTTCAGCTCACACCAGTCAAATGGCCATTAGCAAAAAGTCTACAAACTATAAATGCTGAATGGGTTTTAGACAACTCATACCTACTAGCTGCTGGTGGGATGTAAAGTGGTAAAAGCACTAACAAGAACTGAATGGAGCTGCTTTACAAGGTAAAAATTGAGCTACCATATGATGCGGCAGGGCACCTTTGAGCCTATAAACGAAGACCACCAGGATCGGAAAGACAGAGGCAGGCAAATGTGCACTGCAGTAATATTGAAATAGCCAAGACATGAAAGCAAAAAAAAAGGTCCATAAACATATGAATGGAAAAAGAAGAAGTGGTATATGGACAGAATGGAATAGTAAGCTCGGGAAAAAAATGAACAATGCCGTTTTCTGGACTACAGCTGAGCCTTGAAATAATCATATAAGGTTAAGTAAGTGAAAAGGGTATGACAAACAGCCTATGATATCATTTATACATGTTATCCTAAGATTGCTACCAATGAACATATTTCCACAGAAAAAGACACTCACAGACTTATCAAATAAACTAATGGTTAGCCAAAATGAAAGGTGGGAGGATGGGTAAATTAGGACTATGGGGTTAACATACATATACTAATGTATGTTAAATGTATATAAACATATAACATATAAAGTATATGAATTATATAATCACGAATACCTTTAAAATATATATTCTGTAATCACATCCATGGTAATAGGATCCGAAGATGAAGAAACATAAATATGAATCAATGAGCAGATTCTGTACAGCCAGAAAATCAAAACACTCTAATCAGATTTACTCTGATAAGAAATAGAAATTAAATTTAAAAAACAAACATAAGTAAGGAGACATAAACTTCTGGGGGCTTGTCCCAGCACTTTCCACTCTAATTTCCAACCTTGGAACACTACCTCCAGGAAGAGTCTTTTGCCCCATTAACAAGAGTTGAGGACGTAATAATGCTGCCGCCATGTGGCTGTTTCCCACAGCAGCAGCTTTAAACCCAGTGCCAATGGTTGCCTACATAGTCACAAGGACTGCAGGGCTGTAAATGACACAGGCCCTCAAGAAATGCCCTGGGGTAGGGAATAGGCAAGAAAATTCAACACATGAGAAATTTTTCAAGAAGTCAATAAGAGGAGGGAAGTTGTACTCACTCTTTAAAAAAAAGGAAAACAAAAAAAGGACATGCCTAAAGCTCAGTATAAGGAATTATTAGCCACATGCAAATTCAAATTCAAAAAGGTTTCAGCTCACACCAGTCATAACCATCAGCAAAAAGTCTACAAACGATAAATGCTGAAGGGGTTTTAGAGAACTGTGTACCTTCAAGCTGCTGCTGGGATGTAACGTGGTAACAACACTAATGCAAACTGAATGGAGATGCTTGAAAAGGTAAAAATTGAGCTACCATATGATGCGGCATGGCACCTTTTGGGCCTATAACCTAAGACCACCAGAATCTGGAAAACACAGGCAGGCCAATGTGCACTGCAGCAATATTGAAATAGCCAAGACATGGAAGCAAAAAAAGGTCCATAAACAGGTGAATGGAAAAAGAAGAAGTGGTATATGGAAAGAATGGAATAGTAGCCTCGGGAAAAAAATGAACAATGCAGTTTTCAGGACTACAGTTGAGCCTAGAAATAATCATATAAGGTTAAGTAAGTCAAAAGGGTATGACAAATATCCTATGATATCATTTATACATGTTATCCTAAGATTGCTACCAATGAACATATTTCCACAGAAAAAGACACTCACAGACTTATGAAATAAACTAATGGTTAGCCAAAATGAAAGGTGGGAGGATTGGTAAATTAGGACTATGGGGTTAACATACATATACTAATATATGTTAAATGTATATAAACATATAACATATAAACTGTATAAATTATATAATCACCAATACCTTTAAAATATACATTCTGTTATCACATACATGGTAACAGGATCTGAAGATGAACAGACATTAGTAGGAATCATTGAGCAGATTCTGTACAGCCAGACCATCAAAACACTCTAATCAAATTTACTCCGATAAGAAATAGAAATTAAATTTAAAAACAAACATAGGTAAGGAGACATAAACTTCTGGGGGCTTGTCCCAGCACATCCCACTCTAATTCACAACCTCGGAACACTACCTCGAGGAAGACTCTTTTGCCCTAGTAATAAGAGTTGAGAACGTAATTATGCTGCCGCCTTGTGGCTGTTTCCCACAGCAGCAGCTTTAAGCCCAGTGCTAATGGTTGCTTAATAGTCACAAGGACTGCAGGGCTCTAAATGACACCTGCCCTCAAAAATGCATTGGGGTAGGGAATAGGAAAGAAAATTCAACACATGAGAAATTTTTCAAGTAGTCAATATGAAGAGGGAAGTTGTACTCACACTTTAACAAAAAAAGGAAAAGAAGAAAAAGGGTATGCCTAAAGCTCAGTATAAGGAATTATTAGCCCAATGCGTATCCAACCTCCAAAAAGGTTTCAGCGGACACCAGTCAAATGGATAACAGCAAAAAGTCTACAAACTATAAATGCTGAATGGGTTTTAGCCAACTCATACCTCCTCGCTGCTGGAGGGATGTAAAGTGGTAACAGCACTAACGAAAACTGAATGGAGCTGCTTGAAAAGGTAAAAATTCAGCTATCATATGATGCGGCAGAGCATCTTTTGGGCCTATAACCTAAGACCACCAGAATAGGAAAGACAGAGGCAGGCAAATGTGCACTGCAGCAATATTGAAATACCCAAGACATGGAAGCAAAAAAAAGGTCCATAAACAGATGACGGGAAAAAGAAGAAGTGGTATATGGACAGAATCGAATAGTAAGCTCGGGAAAAAAATGAACAATGCCGTTTTCTGGACTACAGTTGAGCCTAGAAATAATCATATAACGTTAAGTAAGTGAAAAGGGTATGACAAATATCCTATGATATCACTTATACATGTTATCCTAAGATTGCTACCAATGAACATATTTCCACAGAAAAACACACTCACAGACTTATCAAATAAACTAATGGTTAGCCAAAATGAAAGGTGGGAGGATGAGTAAATTAGGACTATGGGGTTAACATACATATACTAATGTATGTTAAATGTATATAAACATATAACAGATAAACTATATGAATTATATAATCACGAATACCTTTAAAATATACATTCTGTAATCACATACGTGGTAACAGGATGGAAAGATGAACAGAGATACGTATGAATCATTGAGCAGATTCTGTATAGCCAGACAATCTAAACACTCTAATCAAATTTACTCCGATAAGAAATAAAAATTAAATTTAAAAAACAAACATACGTAAGGAGACATAAACTTCTGGGGGCTTGTCCCAGCACATTCCACTCTAACTTACAACCTCGGAACACTACCTCCAGGAAGACTCAGTTGCCCTAGTAACAAGAGTTGAGAATGTAATAATGCTGCCGCCTTGTGGCTCTTTCCCACAACAGCAGCTTTAAACCCAGTGCCAACGGTTGCTTCTATAGTCACAAGGACTGCAGGGCTGTAAATGACACAGGCCCACAAAACATGCCCTGGTGTAGGGAATAGGCAAGAAAATTCAACACATGAGAAATTTTTCAAGAAGTCAATAAGAGGAGGGAAGTTGTACTCACTCTTTAAAAAAAAGGAAAACAAAAAAAGGACATGCCTAAAGCTCAGTATAAGGAATTATTAGCCACATGCAAATTCAAATTCAAAAAGGTTTAAGCTCACACCAGTCATAACCATCAGCAAAAAGTCTACAAACGATAAATGCTGAAGGGGTTTTAGAGAACTGTGTACCTTCAAGCTGCTGCTGGGATGTAACGTGGTAACAACACTAATGCAAACTGAATGGAGATGCTTGAAAAGGTAAAAATTGAGCTACCATATGATGCGGCATGGCACCTTTTGGGCCTATAACCTAAGACCACCAGAATCTGAAAAACACAGGCAGGCCAATGTGCACTGCAGCAATATTGAAATAGCCAAGACATGGAAGCAGAAAATAGGTCCATAAACAGATGAATGGACAAAGACGAAGTGGTATACGTACCAAATGTAATAGTAGCCTCGCGAAAAAAATGAACAATGCCATTTTCAGGACTACAGTTGAGCCTAGAAATAATCATATAAGGTTAAGTAAGTGAAAAGGGTATGACAAACATCCTATGATATCATTTATACATGTTATCCTAAGATTGCTACCAATGAACATATTTCCACAGAAAAACACACTCACAGACTTACCAAAGAAACTAATGGTTAGCCAAAATGAAAGGTGGGAGGATGGGTAAATTAGGACTATCGGGTTAACATACATATACTAATGTATGTTAAATGTATATAAACATATAACAGATAAACTATATGAATTATATAATCACCAATACCTTGAAAATATATATTTTGTGATCACATACATGGTAACAGGATCCGAAGATGAACAGACATATGTATGAATCATTGAGCAGATTCTGTACAGCCAGACAATCAAAACACTCTAATCAAATTTACTCCGACAAGAAGTATAAATTAAGTTTAAAAAACAAACATAAGTAAGGAGACATAAACTTCTGGGGCTTGTCCCAGCACATTCCACTCTAATTTACAACCTTGGAAAACTGCCTCAAGGTAGACTCAGTTGCCCTAGTAACAAGAGTTGAGAACGTAATAATGCTGCCGCCTTGTGGCTGTTTCCCACAACAGCAGCTTTAAACCCAGTGCCAATGGTTGCTTATATAGTCACAAGGACTGCAGGGCTCTAAATGACACAGGCCCTCAAAACATGCCCTGGCGTAGGCAATAGGCAAGAAAATTCAACATATGAGAAATTTTTCAAGAAGTCAATAAGAGGAGGGAAGTTGTACTCACTCTTTAAAAAAAAGGAAAAGAAAAAAAAGGACATGCCTAAAGCTCAGTATAAGGAATTATAAGCCACAAGCAAATTCAAATTCAAAAAGGTTTCAGTTCACACCAGTCATAACCATCAGCAAAAAGTCTACAAACGATAAATGCTGAGGGGGTTTTAGAGAATTGTGTACCTTCTGGCTGCTGGTGGGATGTAAAGTGGCAACAGCACTAACGCAAACTGAATGGAGCTGCTTGAAAAGGTAAAAATTGAGCTACCATATGATGCGGCAGGGCACCTTTTGGGCCTATAACCTAAGACCACCAGAATAGGAAAGACAGAGGCAGGCAAATGTGCACTGCAGCAATATTGAAAGAGCCAAGACATGGAAGCAAAAAAAAGGTCCATAAACAGATGACGGGAAAAAGAAGAAGTGGTATATGGACAGAATGGAATAGTAGCCTCGGGAAAAAAATGAACAATACCGTTTTCAGGACTACAGTTGAGCCTAGAACTAATCATATAACGATAAGTTAAGTCAAAAGGGTATGACAAATGTCCTATGATATCATTTATACATGTTATCCTAAGATTGCTACCAATGAACATATTTCCACAGAAAAAGACACTCACAGACTTATCAAATAAACTAATGGTTAGCCAAAATGAAGGGTGGGGGGATGGGTAAATTAGAACTATGGGGTTAACATAAATATACTAATGTAAGTTAAATGTACATAAACATATAACATATAAATGATATGAATTATATAATCACTAATCCCTTCAAAATATACATTCTGTAATCACATACATGGTAACAGGATCCGAAGATGAACAGACATATGTATGAATCATTGAGCAGATTCTGTACAGCCAGACAATCAAAACACTCTAATCAAATTTACTCCGATAAGAAGTAGAAAATAAATTTAAAAAACAAACATAAGTAAGGAGATATAAACTTCTGGGGGCTTGTCCCAGCACATTCCACTCTAGTTTACAACCTCGGAACACTACCTCCAGGAAGACTCTGCTGCCCTAGTAACAAGTGTTGAGAACGTAATAATGCTGCTGCCTTGTGGCTATTTCCCACAACAGCAGCTTTAAACCCAGTGCCAATGGTTGCTTATAGACTCACAAGGACTGCAGGGCTGTAAATGACACAGGCCCTCAAAAAATGCCCTGGGGTAGGGAATAGGCAAGAAAATTCAACACATGAGAAATTTTTCAAGAAGTCAATAAGAGGAGGGAGGTTGTACTCACTCTTTAAAAAAAAAGGAAAAGAAAAAAAGGGCATGCCTAAAGCTCAGTAAAGGAAATTATTAGCCATATGCAAATTCAAATTCAATAAGGTTTCAGCTCACACCAGTCATGACCAGCAGCAAAAAGTCTACAAACTATAAATGCTGAAGGGGTTTTAGAGAACTGTGTACCTTCTTGGTGCCGGTGGGATGTAAAGTGGTAAGAGCACTAAGGAAAACTGAATGGTGCTGCTTGAAAAGGTAAAAATTGAGTTAACATATGATGCGGCAGGGCACCTTTTGGGCCTATAATATAAAACCACCAAAATCGGAAAGACAGATGCAGGCAAATATGCACTGCAACAATATTGAAATAGCCAAGACATGGAAGCAAAAAAAAGGTCCATAAACAAATGAATGGACAAAGATGAAGTGGTATACGTACCAAATGGAATAGTAGCCTCGGGAAAAAAAGGAACAATGCCGTTTTCACGACTACAGTTGAGCCTACAAATAATCATATAAGGTTAAGTAAGTCAAAAGGGTATGACAAATATCCTATGATATCATTTATACATGTTATCCTAAGATTGCTACCAATGAACCTATTTCCACAGAAAAAGACACTCACAGACTTATCAAGTAAACTAATGGTTAGCCAAAAGGAAAGGTGGGAGGATGGGTAAATTAGGACTATGGGGTTAATATACATATACTAATGTATGTTAAATGTATATAAACATATAACAGATAAATTATATGAATTATATAATCACCAATACCTTGAAAATATATATTTTGTGATCACATACATGGTAACAGGATCCGAAGATGAACAGACATATGTATGAATCATTGAGCAGATTCTGTACAGCCAGACAATCAAAACACTCTAATCAAATTTACTCCGACAAGAAGTATAAATTAAGTTTAAAAAACAAACATAAGTAAGGAGACATAAACTTCTGGGGCTTGTCCCAGCACATTCCACTCTAATTTACAACCTTGGAAAACTGCCTCAAGGTAGACTCAGTTGCCCTAGTAACAAGAGTTGAGAACGTAATAATGCTGCCGCCTTGTGGCTGTTTCCCACAACAGCAGCTTTAAACCCAGTGCCAATGGTTGCTTATATAGTCACAAGGACTGCAGGGCTCTAAATGACACAGGCCCTCAAAACATGCCCTGGCGTAGGCAATAGGCAAGAAAATTCAACATATGAGAAATTTTTCAAGAAGTCAATAAGAGGAGGGAAGTTGTACTCACTCTTTAAAAAAAAGGAAAAGAAAAAAAAGGACATGCCTAAAGCTCAGTATAAGGAATTATAAGCCACAAGCAAATTCAAATTCAAAAAGGTTTCAGTTCACACCAGTCATAACCATCAGCAAAAAGTCTACAAACGATAAATGCTGAGGGGGTTTTAGAGAATTGTGTACCTTCTGGCTGCTGGTGGGATGTAAAGTGGCAACAGCACTAACGCAAACTGAATGGAGCTGCTTGAAAAGGTAAAAATTGAGCTACCATATGATGCGGCAGGGCACCTTTTGGGCCTATAACCTAAGACCACCAGAATAGGAAAGACAGAGGCAGGCAAATGTGCACTGCAGCAATATTGAAAGAGCCAAGACATGGAAGCAAAAAAAAGGTCCATAAACAGATGACGGGAAAAAGAAGAAGTGGTATATGGACAGAATGGAATAGTAGCCTCGGGAAAAAAATGAACAATACCGTTTTCAGGACTACAGTTGAGCCTAGAACTAATCATATAACGATAAGTTAAGTCAAAAGGGTATGACAAATGTCCTATGATATCATTTATACATGTTATCCTAAGATTGCTACCAATGAACATATTTCCACAGAAAAAGACACTCACAGACTTATCAAATAAACTAATGGTTAGCCAAAATGAAGGGTGGGGGGATGGGTAAATTAGAACTATGGGGTTAACATAAATATACTAATGTAAGTTAAATGTACATAAACATATAACATATAAATGATATGAATTATATAATCACTAATCCCTTCAAAATATACATTCTGTAATCACATACATGGTAACAGGATCCGAAGATGAACAGACATATGTATGAATCATTGAGCAGATTCTGTACAGCCAGACAATCAAAACACTCTAATCAAATTTACTCCGATAAGAAGTAGAAAATAAATTTAAAAAACAAACATAAGTAAGGAGATATAAACTTCTGGGGGCTTGTCCCAGCACATTCCACTCTAGTTTACAACCTCGGAACACTACCTCCAGGAAGACTCTGCTGCCCTAGTAACAAGTGTTGAGAACGTAATAATGCTGCTGCCTTGTGGCTATTTCCCACAACAGCAGCTTTAAACCCAGTGCCAATGGTTGCTTATAGACTCACAAGGACTGCAGGGCTGTAAATGACACAGGCCCTCAAAAAATGCCCTGGGGTAGGGAATAGGCAAGAAAATTCAACACATGAGAAATTTTTCAAGAAGTCAATAAGAGGAGGGAGGTTGTACTCACTCTTTAAAAAAAAAGGAAAAGAAAAAAAGGGCATGCCTAAAGCTCAGTAAAGGAAATTATTAGCCATATGCAAATTCAAATTCAATAAGGTTTCAGCTCACACCAGTCATGACCAGCAGCAAAAAGTCTACAAACTATAAATGCTGAAGGGGTTTTAGAGAACTGTGTACCTTCTTGGTGCCGGTGGGATGTAAAGTGGTAAGAGCACTAAGGAAAACTGAATGGTGCTGCTTGAAAAGGTAAAAATTGAGTTAACATATGATGCGGCAGGGCACCTTTTGGGCCTATAATATAAAACCACCAAAATCGGAAAGACAGATGCAGGCAAATATGCACTGCAACAATATTGAAATAGCCAAGACATGGAAGCAAAAAAAAGGTCCATAAACAAATGAATGGACAAAGATGAAGTGGTATACGTACCAAATGGAATAGTAGCCTCGGGAAAAAAAGGAACAATGCCGTTTTCACGACTACAGTTGAGCCTACAAATAATCATATAAGGTTAAGTAAGTCAAAAGGGTATGACAAATATCCTATGATATCATTTATACATGTTATCCTAAGATTGCTACCAATGAACCTATTTCCACAGAAAAAGACACTCACAGACTTATCAAGTAAACTAATGGTTAGCCAAAAGGAAAGGTGGGAGGATGGGTAAATTAGGACTATGGGGTTAATATACATATACTAATGTATGTTAAATGTATATAAACATATAACAGATAAATTATATGAATTATATAATCACCAATACCTTTAAAATATACATTCTGTAATCACATACATGGTAACAGGGTCCAAAGGTGAACAGACATAAGTATGAATCATTGAGCAGATTCTGTACAGCCAGACAATCAACACACTCTAATCAAATTTACTCCGATAAGAAATAGAAACTAAATTTAAAAAACAAACATAAGTAAGGAGACATAAACTTCTGGGGGCTTGTCCCTGCACATTCCACTCTAATTTACAACCTCGGAACCCTACCTCCAGGAAGACTCTTTTGCCCAAGTAACAAGAGTAGAGAACGTAATAATGCTGCCGCCTTGTGGCTGTTTCGCACAAGAGCAGCTTTAAACCCACTGCTAATGGTTGCTTAATAGTCCCAAGGAATGCAGGGCTCTAAATGACACCTGCCCTCAAAAAATGCCCTGGGGTAGGGAATAGGCAGGAAAATTCAACACATGAGAAATTTTTCAAGAAGTCAAGAGAGGAGGGAAGTTGTACCTACTCTTTAACAAAAAAAGGAAACGAAGAAAAAGGATATGGTTAAAGCTCAGTATAAGGAATTATTAGCCACATGCGTTTCCAACCTCCAAAAAGGTTTCAGCTCACACCAGTCAAATGGCCATTAGCAAAAAGTCTACAAACTATAAATGCTGAATGGGTTTTAGACAACTCATACCTACTAGCTGCTGGTGGGATGTAAAGTGGTAAAAGCACTAACAAGAACTGAATGGAGCTGCTTTACAAGGTAAAAATTGAGCTACCATATGATGCGGCAGGGCACCTTTGAGCCTATAAACGAAGACCACCAGGATCGGAAAGACAGAGGCAGGCAAATGTGCACTGCAGTAATATTGAAATAGCCAAGACATGAAAGCAAAAAAAAAGGTCCATAAACATATGAATGGAAAAAGAAGAAGTGGTATATGGACAGAATGGAATAGTAAGCTCGGGAAAAAAATGAACAATGCCGTTTTCTGGACTACAGCTGAGCCTTGAAATAATCATATAAGGTTAAGTAAGTGAAAAGGGTATGACAAACAGCCTATGATATCATTTATACATGTTATCCTAAGATTGCTACCAATGAACATATTTCCACAGAAAAAGACACTCACAGACTTATCAAATAAACTAATGGTTAGCCAAAATGAAAGGTGGGAGGATGGGTAAATTAGGACTATGGGGTTAACATACATATACTAATGTATGTTAAATGTATATAAACATATAACATATAAATTACATGAATTATATCATCACCAATACCTTCAAAATATACATTTTGTGATCACATACATGGTAACAGTATCCGAAGATGAACAGACGTATGTATGAATCATTGAGCAGATTCTGTACAGCCAGACAATCAAAACACTCTAATCAAATTTACTCCGATAAGAAATAGAAATTAAATTTAAAAAACAAACATAAGTAAGGAGACATAAACTTCTGGGGGCTTGTCCCAGGACATTCCTCTCTAATTTACAACCTGGGAACACTACCTCCAGGAAGACTCTGTTGCCCTAATAACAAGAGTTGAGAATGTAATAATGCTGCCGTCTTGTGGCTCTTTCCCACAACAGCAGCTTTAAACCCAGTGCCAATGGTTGGTTATATAGTCACAAGGACTGCAGGGCTGTAAATGACACAGGCCCACAAAACATGCCCTGGGGTAGGGAAGAGGCAAGAAAATTCAACACATGAGAAATTTTTCAAGAAGTCAATAAGAGGAGGGAAGTTGTACTCACTCTTTAAAAAAAAGGAAAACAAAAAAAGGACATGCCTAAAGCTCAGTATAAGGAATTATTAGCCACATGCAAATTCAAATTCAAAAAGGTTTCAGCTCACACCAGTCATGACCATCAGCAAAAAGTCTACAAACTATAAATGCTGAAGGGGTTTTAGAGAACTGTGTACCTTCTAGTTGCTGGTGGGATGTAAAGTGGCAACAGCACTAACGCAAACTGAATGGAGCTGCTTGAAAAGGTAAAAATTGAGCTACCATATGATGCGGCAGGGCACCTTTAGGGCCTATAACCTAAGACCACCAGAATCGGAAAGACAGAGGCAGGTAAATGTGCACTGCAGCAACATTGAAATAGCCAAGACATGGAAGGAAAAAAAAAGGTCCATAAACAGATGTATGGACAAAGACGAAGTGGTATATGGACAGAATGGAATAGTAGGCTCGTGAAAAAAATGAACAATGCCGTTTTCAGGACTACAGTTGAGCCTAGAAATAATCATATAACGTTAAGTAAGTGAAAAGGGTATGACAAATATCCTATGATGTCATTTATATATGTTATCGTAAAATTGCTACCAATGAACATATTTCCACAGAAAAAGACACTCACAGACTTATCAAATAAACTAATGGTTAGCCAAAATGAAAGGTGGGAGGATGGGTAAATTAGGACTATGGGGTTAACATACATATACTAATGTATGTTAAATGTATATAAACATATAACATATAAAGTATATGAATTATATAATCACGAATACCTTTAAAATATATATTCTGTAATCACATACATGGTAACAGGATCCGAAGATGAAGAAACATAAATATGAATCAATGAGCAGATTCTGTACAGCCAGAAAATCAAAACACTCTAATCAGATTTACTGCGATAAGAAATAGAAATTAAATTTAAAAAACAAACATAAGTAAGGAGAGATAAACTTCTGGGGGCTTGTCCCAGCACATTCCACTCTAATTTCCAACCTTGGAACACTACCTCCAGGAAGAGTCTTTTGCCCCATTAACAAGAGTTGAGGACGTAATAATGCTGCCGCCATGTGGCTGTTTCCCACAACAGCAGCTTTAAACCCAGTGCCAATGGTTGCTTATATAGTCACAAGGACTGCAGGGCTCTAAATGACACAGGCCCTCAAAACATGCCCTGGCGTAGGCAATAGGCAAGAAAATTCAACATATGAGAAATTTTTCAAGAAGTCAATAAGAGGAGGGAAGTTGTACTCACTCTTTAAAAAAAAGGAAAAGAAAAAAAAGGACATGCCTAAAGCTCAGTATAAGGAATTATAAGCCACAAGCAAATTCAAATTCAAAAAGGTTTCAGTTCACACCAGTCATAACCATCAGCAAAAAGTCTACAAACGATAAATGCTGAGGGGGTTTTAGAGAATTGTGTACCTTCTGGCTGCTGGTGGGATGTAAAGTGGCAACAGCACTAACGCAAACTGAATGGAGCTGCTTGAAAAGGTAAAAATTGAGCTACCATATGATGCGGCAGGGCACCTTTTGGGCCTATAACCTAAGACCACCAGAATAGGAAAGACAGAGGCAGGCAAATGTGCACTGCAGCAATATTGAAAGAGCCAAGACATGGAAGCAAAAAAAAGGTCCATAAACAGATGACGGGAAAAAGAAGAAGTGGTATATGGACAGAATGGAATAGTAGCCTCGGGAAAAAAATGAACAATACAGTTTTCAGGACTACAGTTGAGCCTAGAACTAATCATATAACGATAAGTTAAGTCAAAAGGGTATGACAAATGTCCTATGATATCATTTATACATGTTATCCTAAGATTGCTACCAATGAACATATTTCCACAGAAAAAGACACTCACAGACTTATCAAATAAACTAATGGTTAGCCAAAATGAAGGGTGGGGGGATGGGTAAATTAGAACTATGGGGTTAACATAAATATACTAATGTAAGTTAAATGTACATAAACATATAACATATAAATGATATGAATTATATAATCACTAATCCCTTCAAAATATACATTCTGTAATCACATACATGGTAACAGGATCCGAAGATGAACAGACATATGTATGAATCATTGAGCAGATTCTGTACAGCCAGACAATCAAAACACTCTAATCAAATTTACTCCGATAAGAAGTAGAAAATAAATTTAAAAAACAAACATAAGTAAGGAGATATAAACTTCTGGGGGCTTGTCCCAGCACATTCCACTCTAGTTTACAACCTCGGAACACTACCTCCAGGAAGACTCTGCTGCCCTAGTAACAAGTGTTGAGAACGTAATAATGCTGCTGCCTTGTGGCTATTTCCCACAACAGCAGCTTTAAACCCAGTGCCAATGGTTGCTTATAGACTCACAAGGACTGCAGGGCTGTAAATGACACAGGCCCTCAAAAAATGCCCTGGGGTAGGGAATAGGCAAGAAAATTCAACACATGAGAAATTTTTCAAGAAGTCAATAAGAGGAGGGAGGTTGTACTCACTCTTTAAAAAAAAAGGAAAAGAAAAAAAGGGCATGCCTAAAGCTCAGTAAAGGAAATTATTAGCCATATGCAAATTCAAATTCAATAAGGTTTCAGCTCACACCAGTCATGACCAGCAGCAAAAAGTCTACAAACTATAAATGCTGAAGGGGTTTTAGAGAACTGTGTACCTTCTTGGTGCCGGTGGGATGTAAAGTGGTAAGAGCACTAACGAAAACTGAATGGAGCTGCTTGAAAAGGTAAAAATTGAGTTAACATATGATGCGGCAGGGCACCTTTTGGGCCTATAATATAAAACCACCAAAATCGGAAAGACAGATGCAGGCAAATATGCACTGCAACAATATTGAAATAGCCAAGACATGGAAGCAAAAAAAAGGTCCATAAACAAATGAATGGACAAAGATGAAGTGGTATACGTACCAAATGGAATAGTAGCCTCGGGAAAAAAAGGAACAATGCCGTTTTCACGACTACAGTTGAGCCTACAAATAATCATATAAGGTTAAGTAAGTCAAAAGGGTATGACAAATATCCTATGATATCATTTATACATGTTATCCTAAGATTGCTACCAATGAACCTATTTCCACAGAAAAAGACACTCACAGACTTATCAAGTAAACTAATGGTTAGCCAAAAGGAAAGGTGGGAGGATGGGTAAATTAGGACTATGGGGTTAATATACATATACTAATGTATGTTAAATGTATATAAACATATAACAGATAAATTATATGAATTATATAATCACCAATACCTTTAAAATATACATTCTGTAATCACATACATGGTAACAGGGTCCAAAGGTGAACAGACATAAGTATGAATCATTGAGCAGATTCTGTACAGCCAGACAATCAACACACTCTAATCAAATTTACTCCGATAAGAAATAGAAACTAAATTTAAAAAACAAACATAAGTAAGGAGACATAAACTTCTGGGGGCTTGTCCCTGCACATTCCACTCTAATTTACAACCTCGGAACCCTACCTCCAGGAAGACTCTTTTGCCCAAGTAACAAGAGTAGAGAACGTAATAATGCTGCCGCCTTGTGGCTGTTTCGCACAAGAGCAGCTTTAAACCCACTGCTAATGGTTGCTTAATAGTCCCAAGGAATGCAGGGCTCTAAATGACACCTGCCCTCAAAAAATGCCCTGGGGTAGGGAATAGGCAGGAAAATTCAACACATGAGAAATTTTTCAAGAAGTCAAGAGAGGAGGGAAGTTGTACCTACTCTTTAACAAAAAAAGGAAACGAAGAAAAAGGATATGGTTAAAGCTCAGTATAAGGAATTATTAGCCACATGCGTTTCCAACCTCCAAAAAGGTTTCAGCTCACACCAGTCAAATGGCCATTAGCAAAAAGTCTACAAACTATAAATGCTGAATGGGTTTTAGACAACTCATACCTACTAGCTGCTGGTGGGATGTAAAGTGGTAAAAGCACTAACAAGAACTGAATGGAGCTGCTTTACAAGGTAAAAATTGAGCTACCATATGATGCGGCAGGGCACCTTTGAGCCTATAAACGAAGACCACCAGGATCGGAAAGACAGAGGCAGGCAAATGTGCACTGCAGTAATATTGAAATAGCCAAGACATGAAAGCATAAAAAAAGGTCCATAAACATATGAATGGAAAAAGAAGAAGTGGTATATGGACAGAATGGAATAGTAAGCTCGGGAAAAAAATGAACAATGCCGTTTTCTGGACTACAGCTGAGCCTTGAAATAATCATATAAGGTTAAGTAAGTGAAAAGGGTATGACAAACAGCCTATGATATCATTTATACATGTTATCCTAAGATTGCTACCAATGAACATATTTCCACAGAAAAAGACACTCACAGACTTATCAAATAAACTAATGGTTAGCCAAAATGAAAGGTGGGAGGATGGGTAAATTAGGACTATGGGGTTAACATACATATACTAATGTATGTTAAATGTATATAAACATATAACATATAAATTACATGAATTATATCATCACCAATACCTTCAAAATATACATTTTGTGATCACATACATGGTAACAGTATCCGAAGATGAACAGACGTATGTATGAATCATTGAGCAGATTCTGTACAGCCAGACAATCAAAACACTCTAATCAAATTTACTCCGATAAGAAATAGCAATTAAATTTAAAAAACAAACATAAGTAAGGAGACATAAACTTCTGGGGGCTTGTCCCAGGACATTCCTCTCTAATTTACAACCTGGGAACACTACCTCCAGGAAAACTCTGTTGCCCTAATAACAAGAGTTGAGAATGTAATAATGCTGCCGTCTTGTGGCTCTTTCCCACAACAGCAGCTTTAAACCCAGTGCCAATGGTTGGTTATATAGTCACAAGGACTGCAGGGCTGTAAATGACAGAGGCCCACAAAACATGCCCTGGGGTAGGGAAGAGGCAAGAAAATTCAACACATGAGAAATGTTTCAAGAAGTCAATAAGAGGAGGGAAGTTGTACTCACTCTTTAAAAAAAAGGAAAACAAAAAAAGGACATGCCTAAAGCTCAGTATAAGGAATTATTAGCCACATGCAAATTCAAATTCAAAAAGGTTTCAGCTCACACCAGTCATGACCATCAGCAAAAAGTCTACAAACTATAAATGCTGAATGGGTTTTAGACAACTCATACCTACTAGCTGCTGGTGGGATGTAAAGTGGTAAAAGCACTAACAAGAACTGAATGGAGCTGCTTTACAAGGTAAAAATTGAGCTACCATATGATGCGGCAGGGCACCTTTGAGCCTATAAACGAAGACCACCAGGATCGGAAAGACAGAGGCAGGCAAATGTGCACTGCAGTAATATTGAAATAGCCAAGACATGAAAGGAAAAAAAAAGGTCCATAAACATATGAATGGAAAAAGAAGAAGTGGTATATGGACAGAATGGAATAGTAAGCTCGGGAAAAAAATGAACAATGCCGTTTTCTGGACTACAGTTGAGCCTTGAAATAATCATATAAGGTTAAGTAAGTGAAAAGGGTATGACAAACAGCCTATGATATCATTTATACATGTTACCTAAGATTGCTACCAATGAACATATTTCCACAGAAAAAGACACTCACAGACTTATCAAATAAACTAATGGTTAGCCAAAATGAAAGGTGGGAGGATGGGTAAATTAGGACTATGGGGTTAACATACATATACTAATGTATGTTAAATGTATATAAACATATAACATATAAATTACATGAATTATATCATCACCAATACCTTCAAAATATACATTTTGTGATCACATACATGGTAACAGTATCCGAAGATGAACAGACGTATGTATGAATCATTGAGCAGATTCTGTACAGCCAGACAATCAAAACACTCTAATCAAATTTACTCCGATAAGAAATAGAAATTAAATTTAAAAAACAAACATAAGTAAGGAGACATAAACTTCTGGGGGCTTGTCCCAGGACATTCCTCTCTAATTTACAACCTGGGAACACTACCTCCAGGAAGACTCTGTTGCCCTAATAACAAGAGTTGAGAATGTAATAATGCTGCCGTCTTGTGGCTCTTTCCCACAACAGCAGCTTTAAGCCCAGTGCCAATGGTTGGTTATATAGTCACAAGGACTGCAGGGCTGTAAATGACACAGGCCCACAAAACATGCCCTGGGGTAGGGAAGAGGCAAGAAAATTCAACACATGAGAAATGTTTCAAGAAGTCAATAAGAGGAGGGAAGTTGTACTCACTCTTTAAAAAAAAGGAAAACAAAAAAAGGACATGCCTAAAGCTCAGTATAAGGAATTATTAGCCACATGCAAATTCAAATTCAAAAAGGTTTCAGCTCACACCAGTCATGACCATCAGCAAAAAGTCTACAAACTATAAATGCTGAAGGGGTTTTAGAGAACTGTGTACCTTCTAGCTGCTGGTGGGATGTAAAGTCGTAACAGCACTAACGCAAACTGAACGGAGCTGCTTGAAAGGTAAAAATTGAGCTACCATATGATGCGGCATGGCACCTTTGGGCCTATAACCTAAGACCACCAGAATCAGAAACACAGAGGCAGGCAAATGTGCACTGCAGCAATATTGAAATAGCCAAGACATGGAAGCAAAGAAAAGGTCCATAAACAGGTGAATGGAAAAAGAAGAAGTGGTATATGGAAAGAATGGAATAGTAGCCTCGGGAAAAAAATGAACAATGCAGTTTTCAGGACTACAGTTGAGCCTAGAAATAATCATATAAGGTTAAGTAAGTCAAAAGGGTATGACAAATATCCTATGATATCATTTATACATGTTATCCTAAGATTGCTACCAATGAACATATTTCCACAGAAAAAGACACTCACAGACTTATGAAATAAACTAATGGTTAGCCAAAATGAAAGGTGGGAGGATTGGTAAATTAGGACTATGGGGTTAACATACATATACTAATATATGTTAAATGTATATAAACATATAACATATAAACTGTATAAATTATATAATCACCAATACCTTTAAAATATACATTCTGTTATCACATACATGGTAACAGGATCTGAAGATGAACAGACATTAGTAGGAATCATTGAGCAGATTCTGTACAGCCAGACCATCAAAACACTCTAATCAAATTTACTCCGATAAGAAATAGAAATTAAATTTAAAAACAAACGTAGGTAAGGAGACATAAACTTCTGGGGGCTTGTCCCAGCACATCCCACTCTAATTCACAACCTCGGAACACTACCTCGAGGAAGACTCTTTTGCCCTAGTAATAAGAGTTGAGAACGTAATTATGCTGCCGCCTTGTGGCTGTTTCCCACAGCAGCAGCTTTAAGCCCAGTGCTAATGGTTGCTTAATAGTCACAAGGACTGCAGGGCTCTAAATGACACCTGCCCTCAAAAATGCATTGGGGTAGGGAATAGGAAAGAAAATTCAACACATGAGAAATTTTTCAAGTAGTCAATATGAAGAGGGAAGTTGTACTCACACTTTAACAAAAAAAGGAAAAGAAGAAAAAGGATATGCCTAAAGCTCAGTATAAGGAATTATTAGCCCAATGCGTATCCAACCTCCAAAAAGGTTTCAGCTGACACCAGTCAAATGGATAACAGCAAAAAGTCTACAAACTATAAATGCTGAATGGGTTTTAGCCAACTCATACCTCCTCGCTGCTGGAGGGATGTAAAGTGGTAACAGCACTAATGAAAACTGAATGGAGCTGCTTGAAAAGGTAAAAATTCAGCTATCATATGATGCGGCAGAGCATCTTTTGGGCCTATAACCTAAGACCACCAGAATAGGAAAGACAGAGGCAGGCAAATGTGCACTGCAGCAATATTGAAATACCCAAGACATGGAAGCAAAAAAAAGGTCCATAAACAGATGACGGGAAAAAGAAGAAGTGGTATATGGACAGAATGGAATAGTAGCCTCGTGAAAAAAATGAACAATGCCGTTTTCAGGACTACAGTTGAGCCTAGAAATAATCATATAACGTTAAGTAAGTGAAAAGGGTATGACAAATATCCTATGATATCACTTATACATGTTATCCTAAGATTGCTACCAATGAACATATTTCCACAGAAAAACACACTCACAGACTTATCAAATAAACTAATGGTTAGCCAAAATGAAAGGTGGGAGGATGAGTAAATTAGGACTATGGGGTTAACATACATATACTAATGTATGTTAAATGTATATAAACATATAACAGATAAACTATATGAATTATATAATCACGAATACCTTTAAAATATACATTCTGTAATCACATACGTGGTAACAGGATGGAAAGATGAACAGAGATACGTATGAATCATTGAGCAGATTCTGTATAGCCAGACAATCTAAACACTCTAATCAAATTTACTCCGATAAGAAATAAAAATTAAATTTAAAAAACAAACATACGTAAGGAGACATAAACTTCTGGGGGCTTGTCCCAGCACATTCCACTCTAACTTACAACCTCGGAACACTACCTCCAGGAAGACTCAGTTGCCCTAGTAACAAGAGTTGAGAATGTAATAATGCTGCCGCCTTGTGGCTCTTTCCCACAACAGCAGCTTTAAACCCAGTGCCAACGGTTGCTTCTATAGTCACAAGGACTGCAGGGCTGTAAATGACACAGGCCCACAAAACATGCCCTGGTGTAGGGAATAGGCAAGAAAATTCAACACATGAGAAATTTTTCAAGAAGTCAATAAGAGGAGGGAAGTTGTACTCACTCTTTAAAAAAAAGGAAAACAAAAAAAGGACATGCCTAAAGCTCAGTATAAGGAATTATTAGCCACATGCAAATTCAAATTCAAAAAGGTTTAAGCTCACACCAGTCATAACCATCAGCAAAAAGTCTACAAACGATAAATGCTGAAGGGGTTTTAGAGAACTGTGTACCTTCAAGCTGCTGCTGGGATGTAACGTGGTAACAACACTAATGCAAACTGAATGGAGATGCTTGAAAAGGTAAAAATTGAGCTACCATATGATGCGGCATGGCACCTTTTGGGCCTATAACCTAAGACCACCAGAATCTGAAAAACACAGGCAGGCCAATGTGCACTGCAGCAATATTGAAATAGCCAAGACATGGAAGCAGAAAATAGGTCCATAAACAGATGAATGGACAAAGACGAAGTGGTATACGTACCAAATGTAATAGTAGCCTCGCGAAAAAAATGAACAATGCCATTTTCAGGACTACAGTTGAGCCTAGAAATAATCATATAAGGTTAAGTAAGTGAAAAGGGTATGACAAACATCCTATGATATCATTTATACATGTTATCCTAAGATTGCTACCAATGAACATATTTCCACAGAAAAACACACTCACAGACTTACCAAAGAAACTAATGGTTAGCCAAAATGAAAGGTGGGAGGATGGGTAAATTAGGACTATGGGGTTAACATACATATACTAATGTATGTTAAATGTATATAAACATATAACAGATAAACTATATGAATTATATAATCACCAATACCTTGAAAATATATATTTTGTGATCACATACATGGTAACAGGATCCGAAGATGAACAGACATATGTATGAATCATTGAGCAGATTCTGTACAGCCAGACAATCAAAACACTCTAATCAAATTTACTCCGACAAGAAGTATAAATTAAGTTTAAAAAACAAACATAAGTAAGGAGACATAAACTTCTGGGGCTTGTCCCAGCACATTCCACTCTAATTTACAACCTTGGAAAACTGCCTCAAGGTAGACTCAGTTGCCCTAGTAACAAGAGTTGAGAACGTAATAATGCTGCCGCCTTGTGGCTGTTTCCCACAACAGCAGCTTTAAACCCAGTGCCAATGGTTGCTTATATAGTCACAAGGACTGCAGGGCTCTAAATGACACAGGCCCTCAAAACATGCCCTGGCGTAGGCAATAGGCAAGAAAATTCAACATATGAGAAATTTTTCAAGAAGTCAATAAGAGGAGGGAAGTTGTACTCACTCTTTAAAAAAAAGGAAAAGAAAAAAAAGGACATGCCTAAAGCTCAGTATAAGGAATTATAAGCCACAAGCAAATTCAAATTCAAAAAGGTTTCAGTTCACACCAGTCATAACCATCAGCAAAAAGTCTACAAACGATAAATGCTGAGGGGGTTTTAGAGAATTGTGTACCTTCTGGCTGCTGGTGGGATGTAAAGTGGCAACAGCACTAACGCAAACTGAATGGAGCTGCTTGAAAAGGTAAAAATTGAGCTACCATATGATGCGGCAGGGCACCTTTTGGGCCTATAACCTAAGACCACCAGAATAGGAAAGACAGAGGCAGGCAAATGTGCACTGCAGCAATATTGAAAGAGCCAAGACATGGAAGCAAAAAAAAGGTCCATAAACAGATGACGGGAAAAAGAAGAAGTGGTATATGGACAGAATGGAATAGTAGCCTCGGGAAAAAAATGAACAATACAGTTTTCAGGACTACAGTTGAGCCTAGAACTAATCATATAACGATAAGTTAAGTCAAAAGGGTATGACAAATGTCCTATGATATCATTTATACATGTTATCCTAAGATTGCTACCAATGAACATATTTCCACAGAAAAAGACACTCACAGACTTATCAAATAAACTAATGGTTAGCCAAAATGAAGGGTGGGGGGATGGGTAAATTAGAACTATGGGGTTAACATAAATATACTAATGTAAGTTAAATGTACATAAACATATAACATATAAATGATATGAATTATATAATCACTAATCCCTTCAAAATATACATTCTGTAATCACATACATGGTAACAGGATCCGAAGATGAACAGACATATGTATGAATCATTGAGCAGATTCTGTACAGCCAGACAATCAAAACACTCTAATCAAATTTACTCCGATAAGAAGTAGAAAATAAATTTAAAAAACAAACATAAGTAAGGAGATATAAACTTCTGGGGGCTTGTCCCAGCACATTCCACTCTAGTTTACAACCTCGGAACACTACCTCCAGGAAGACTCTGCTGCCCTAGTAACAAGTGTTGAGAACGTAATAATGCTGCTGCCTTGTGGCTATTTCCCACAACAGCAGCTTTAAACCCAGTGCCAATGGTTGCTTATAGACTCACAAGGACTGCAGGGCTGTAAATGACACAGGCCCTCAAAAAATGCCCTGGGGTAGGGAATAGGCAAGAAAATTCAACACATGAGAAATTTTTCAAGAAGTCAATAAGAGGAGGGAGGTTGTACTCACTCTTTAAAAAAAAAGGAAAAGAAAAAAAGGGCATGCCTAAAGCTCAGTAAAGGAAATTATTAGCCATATGCAAATTCAAATTCAATAAGGTTTCAGCTCACACCAGTCATGACCAGCAGCAAAAAGTCTACAAACTATAAATGCTGAAGGGGTTTTAGAGAACTGTGTACCTTCTTGGTGCCGGTGGGATGTAAAGTGGTAAGAGCACTAACGAAAACTGAATGGAGCTGCTTGAAAAGGTAAAAATTGAGTTAACATATGATGCGGCAGGGCACCTTTTGGGCCTATAATATAAAACCACCAAAATCGGAAAGACAGATGCAGGCAAATATGCACTGCAACAATATTGAAATAGCCAAGACATGGAAGCAAAAAAAAGGTCCATAAACAAATGAATGGACAAAGATGAAGTGGTATACGTACCAAATGGAATAGTAGCCTCGGGAAAAAAAGGAACAATGCCGTTTTCACGACTACAGTTGAGCCTACAAATAATCATATAAGGTTAAGTAAGTCAAAAGGGTATGACAAATATCCTATGATATCATTTATACATGTTATCCTAAGATTGCTACCAATGAACCTATTTCCACAGAAAAAGACACTCACAGACTTATCAAGTAAACTAATGGTTAGCCAAAAGGAAAGGTGGGAGGATGGGTAAATTAGGACTATGGGGTTAATATACATATACTAATGTATGTTAAATGTATATAAACATATAACAGATAAATTATATGAATTATATAATCACCAATACCTTTAAAATATACATTCTGTAATCACATACATGGTAACAGGGTCCAAAGGTGAACAGACATAAGTATGAATCATTGAGCAGATTCTGTACAGCCAGACAATCAACACACTCTAATCAAATTTACTCCGATAAGAAATAGAAACTAAATTTAAAAAACAAACATAAGTAAGGAGACATAAACTTCTGGGGGCTTGTCCCTGCACATTCCACTCTAATTTACAACCTCGGAACCCTACCTCCAGGAAGACTCTTTTGCCCAAGTAACAAGAGTAGAGAACGTAATAATGCTGCCGCCTTGTGGCTGTTTCGCACAAGAGCAGCTTTAAACCCACTGCTAATGGTTGCTTAATAGTCCCAAGGAATGCAGGGCTCTAAATGACACCTGCCCTCAAAAAATGCCCTGGGGTAGGGAATAGGCAGGAAAATTCAACACATGAGAAATTTTTCAAGAAGTCAAGAGAGGAGGGAAGTTGTACCTACTCTTTAACAAAAAAAGGAAACGAAGAAAAAGGATATGGTTAAAGCTCAGTATAAGGAATTATTAGCCACATGCGTTTCCAACCTCCAAAAAGGTTTCAGCTCACACCAGTCAAATGGCCATTAGCAAAAAGTCTACAAACTATAAATGCTGAATGGGTTTTAGACAACTCATACCTACTAGCTGCTGGTGGGATGTAAAGTGGTAAAAGCACTAACAAGAACTGAATGGAGCTGCTTTACAAGGTAAAAATTGAGCTACCATATGATGCGGCAGGGCACCTTTGAGCCTATAAACGAAGACCACCAGGATCGGAAAGACAGAGGCAGGCAAATGTGCACTGCAGTAATATTGAAATAGCCAAGACATGAAAGCAAAATAAAAGGTCCATAAACATATGAATGGAAAAAGAAGAAGTGGTATATGGACAGAATGGAATAGTAAGCTCGGGAAAAAAATGAACAATGCCGTTTTCTGGACTACAGCTGAGCCTTGAAATAATCATATAAGGTTAAGTAAGTGAAAAGGGTATGACAAACAGCCTATGATATCATTTATACATGTTATCCTAAGATTGCTACCAATGAACATATTTCCACAGAAAAAGACACTCACAGACTTATCAAATAAACTAATGGTTAGCCAAAATGAAAGGTGGGAGGATGGGTAAATTAGGACTATGGGGTTAACATACATATACTAATGTATGTTAAATGTATATAAACATATAACATATAAATTACATGAATTATATCATCACCAATACCTTCAAAATATACATTTTGTGATCACATACATGGTAACAGTATCCGAAGATGAACAGACGTATGTATGAATCATTGAGCAGATTCTGTACAGCCAGACAATCAAAACACTCTAATCAAATTTACTCCGATAAGAAATAGAAATTAAATTTAAAAAACAAACATAAGTAAGGAGACATAAACTTCTGGGGGCTTGTCCCAGGACATTCCTCTCTAATTTACAACCTGGGAACACTACCTCCAGGAAGACTCTGTTGCCCTAATAACAAGAGTTGAGAATGTAATAATGCTGCCGTCTTGTGGCTCTTTCCCACAACAGCAGCTTTAAACCCAGTGCCAATGGTTGGTTATATAGTCACAAGGACTGCAGGGCTGTAAATGACACAGGCCCACAAAACATGCCCTGGGGTAGGGAAGAGGCAAGAAAATTCAACACATGAGAAATGTTTCAAGAAGTCAATAAGAGGAGGGAAGTTGTACTCACTCTTTAAAAAAAAGGAAAACAAAAAAAGGACATGCCTAAAGCTCAGTATAAGGAATTATTAGCCACATGCAAATTCAAATTCAAAAAGGTTTCAGCTCACACCAGTCATGACCATCAGCAAAAAGTCTACAAACTATAAATGCTGAAGGGGTTTTAGAGAACTGTGTACCTTCTAGCTGCTGGTGGGATGTAAAGTCGTAACAGCACTAACGCAAACTGAACGGAGCTGCTTGAAAGGTAAAAATTGAGCTACCATATGATGCGGCATGGCACCTTTGGGCCTATAACCTAAGACCACCAGAATCAGAAACACAGAGGCAGGCAAATGTGCACTGCAGCAATATTGAAATAGCCAAGACATGGAAGCAAAGAAAAGGTCCATAAACAGGTGAATGGAAAAAGAAGAAGTGGTATATGGAAAGAATGGAATAGTAGCCTCGGGAAAAAAATGAACAATGCAGTTTTCAGGACTACAGTTGAGCCTAGAAATAATCATATAAGGTTAAGTAAGTCAAAAGGGTATGACAAATATCCTATGATATCATTTATACATGTTATCCTAAGATTGCTACCAATGAACATATTTCCACAGAAAAAGACACTCACAGACTTATGAAATAAACTAATGGTTAGCCAAAATGAAAGGTGGGAGGATTGGTAAATTAGGACTATGGGGTTAACATACATATACTAATATATGTTAAATGTATATAAACATATAACATATAAACTGTATAAATTATATAATCACCAATACCTTTAAAATATACATTCTGTTATCACATACATGGTAACAGGATCTGAAGATGAACAGACATTAGTAGGAATCATTGAGCAGATTCTGTACAGCCAGACCATCAAAACACTCTAATCAAATTTACTCCGATAAGAAATAGAAATTAAATTTAAAAACAAACATAGGTAAGGAGACATAAACTTCTGGGGGCTTGTCCCAGCACATCCCACTCTAATTCACAACCTCGGAACACTACCTCGAGGAAGACTCTTTTGCCCTAGTAATAAGAGTTGAGAACGTAATTATGCTGCCGCCTTGTGGCTGTTTCCCACAGCAGCAGCTTTAAGCCCAGTGCTAATGGTTGCTTAATAGTCACAAGGACTGCAGGGCTCTAAATGACACCTGCCCTCAAAAATGCATTGGGGTAGGGAATAGGAAAGAAAATTCAACACATGAGAAATTTTTCAAGTAGTCAATATGAAGAGGGAAGTTGTACTCACACTTTAACAAAAAAAGGAAAAGAAGAAAAAGGATATGCCTAAAGCTCAGTATAAGGAATTATTAGCCCAATGCGTATCCAACCTCCAAAAAGGTTTCAGCTGACACCAGTCAAATGGATAACAGCAAAAAGTCTACAAACTATAAATGCTGAATGGGTTTTAGCCAACTCATACCTCCTCGCTGCTGGAGGGATGTAAAGTGGTAACAGCACTAACGAAAACTGAATGGAGCTGCTTGAAAAGGTAAAAATTCAGCTATCATATGATGCGGCAGAGCATCTTTTGGGCCTATAACCTAAGACCACCAGAATAGGAAAGACAGAGGCAGGCAAATGTGCACTGCAGCAATATTGAAATACCCAAGACATGGAAGAAAAAAAAGGTCCATAAACAGATGACGGGAAAAAGAAGAAGTGGTATATGGACAGAATGGAATAGTAGCCTCGTGAAAAAAATGAACAATGCCGTTTTCAGGACTACAGTTGAGCCTAGAAATAATCATATAACGTTAAGTAAGTGAAAAGGGTATGACAAATATCCTATGATATCACTTATACATGTTATCCTAAGATTGCTACCAATGAACATATTTCCACAGAAAAACACACTCACAGACTTATCAAATAAACTAATGGTTAGCCAAAATGAAAGGTGGGAGGATGAGTAAATTAGGACTATGGGGTTAACATACATATACTAATGTATGTTAAATGTATATAAACATATAACAGATAAACTATATGAATTATATAATCACGAATACCTTTAAAATATACATTCTGTAATCACATACGTGGTAACAGGATGGAAAGATGAACAGAGATACGTATGAATCATTGAGCAGATTCTGTATAGCCAGACAATCTAAACACTCTAATCAAATTTACTCCGATAAGAAATAAAAATTAAATTTAAAAAACAAACATACGTAAGGAGACATAAACTTCTGGGGGCTTGTCCCAGCACATTCCACTCTAACTTACAACCTCGGAACACTACCTCCAGGAAGACTCAGTTGCCCTAGTAACAAGAGTTGAGAATGTAATAATGCTGCCGCCTTGTGGCTCTTTCCCACAACAGCAGCTTTAAACCCAGTGCCAACGGTTGCTTCTATAGTCACAAGGACTGCAGGGCTGTAAATGACACAGGCCCACAAAACATGCCCTGGTGTAGGGAATAGGCAAGAAAATTCAACACATGAGAAATTTTTCAAGAAGTCAATAAGAGGAGGGAAGTTGTACTCACTCTTTAAAAAAAAGGAAAACAAAAAAAGGACATGCCTAAAGCTCAGTATAAGGAATTATTAGCCACATGCAAATTCAAATTCAAAAAGGTTTCAGCTCACACCAGTCATAACCATCAGCAAAAAGTCTACAAACGATAAATGCTGAAGGGGTTTTAGAGAACTGTGGACCTTCAAGCTGCTGCTGGGATGTAACGTGGTAACAACACTAATGCAAACTGAATGGAGATGCTTGAAAAGGTAAAAATTGAGCTACCATATGATGCGGCATGGCACCTTTTGGGCCTATAACCTAAGACCACCAGAATCTGAAAAACACAGGCAGGCCAATGTGCACTGCAGCAATATTGAAATAGCCAAGACATGGAAGCAGAAAATAGGTCCATAAACAGATGAATGGACAAAGACGAAGTGGTATACGTACCAAATGTAATAGTAGCCTCGCGAAAAAAATGAACAATGCCATTTTCAGGACTACAGTTGAGCCTAGAAATAATCATATAAGGTTAAGTAAGTGAAAAGGGTATGACAAACATCCTATGATATCATTTATACATGTTATCCTAAGATTGCTACCAATGAACATATTTCCACAGAAAAACACACTCACAGACTTACCAAAGAAACTAATGGTTAGCCAAAATGAAAGGTGGGAGGATGGGTAAATTAGGACTATGGGGTTAACATACATATACTAATGTATGTTAAATGTATATAAACATATAACAGATAAACTATATGAATTATATAATCACCAATACCTTGAAAATATATATTTTGTGATCACATACATGGTAACAGGATCCGAAGATGAACAGACATATGTATGAATCATTGAGCAGATTCTGTACAGCCAGACAATCAAAACACTCTAATCAAATTTACTCCGACAAGAAGTATAAATTAAGTTTAAAAAACAAACATAAGTAAGGAGACATAAACTTCTGGGGCTTGTCCCAGCACATTCCACTCTAATTTACAACCTTGGAAAACTGCCTCAAGGTAGACTCAGTTGCCCTAGTAACAAGAGTTGAGAACGTAATAATGCTGCCGCCTTGTGGCTGTTTCCCACAACAGCAGCTTTAAACCCAGTGCCAATGGTTGCTTATATAGTCACAAGGACTGCAGGGCTCTAAATGACACAGGCCCTCAAAACATGCCCTGGCGTAGGCAATAGGCAAGAAAATTCAACATATGAGAAATTTTTCAAGAAGTCAATAAGAGGAGGGAAGTTGTACTCACTCTTTAAAAAAAAGGAAAAGAAAAAAAAGGACATGCCTAAAGCTCAGTATAAGGAATTATAAGCCACAAGCAAATTCAAATTCAAAAAGGTTTCAGTTCACACCAGTCATAACCATCAGCAAAAAGTCTACAAACGATAAATGCTGAGGGGGTTTTAGAGAATTGTGTACCTTCTGGCTGCTGGTGGGATGTAAAGTGGCAACAGCACTAACGCAAACTGAATGGAGCTGCTTGAAAAGGTAAAAATTGAGCTACCATATGATGCGGCAGGGCACCTTTTGGGCCTATAACCTAAGACCACCAGAATAGGAAAGACAGAGGCAGGCAAATGTGCACTGCAGCAATATTGAAAGAGCCAAGACATGGAAGCAAAAAAAAGGTCCATAAACAGATGACGGGAAAAAGAAGAAGTGGTATATGGACAGAATGGAATAGTAGCCTCGGGAAAAAAATGAACAATACAGTTTTCAGGACTACAGTTGAGCCTAGAACTAATCATATAACGATAAGTTAAGTCAAAAGGGTATGACAAATGTCCTATGATATCATTTATACATGTTATCCTAAGATTGCTACCAATGAACATATTTCCACAGAAAAAGACACTCACAGACTTATCAAATAAACTAATGGTTAGCCAAAATGAAGGGTGGGGGGATGGGTAAATTAGAACTATGGGGTTAACATAAATATACTAATGTAAGTTAAATGTACATAAACATATAACATATAAATGATATGAATTATATAATCACTAATCCCTTCAAAATATACATTCTGTAATCACATACATGGTAACAGGATCCGAAGATGAACAGACATATGTATGAATCATTGAGCAGATTCTGTACAGCCAGACAATCAAAACACTCTAATCAAATTTACTCCGATAAGAAGTAGAAAATAAATTTAAAAAACAAACATAAGTAAGGAGATATAAACTTCTGGGGGCTTGTCCCAGCACATTCCACTCTAGTTTACAACCTCGGAACACTACCTCCAGGAAGACTCTGCTGCCCTAGTAACAAGTGTTGAGAACGTAATAATGCTGCTGCCTTGTGGCTATTTCCCACAACAGCAGCTTTAAACCCAGTGCCAATGGTTGCTTATAGACTCACAAGGACTGCAGGGCTGTAAATGACACAGGCCCTCAAAAAATGCCCTGGGGTAGGGAATAGGCAAGAAAATTCAACACATGAGAAATTTTTCAAGAAGTCAATAAGAGGAGGGAGGTTGTACTCACTCTTTAAAAAAAAAGGAAAAGAAAAAAAGGGCATGCCTAAAGCTCAGTAAAGGAAATTATTAGCCATATGCAAATTCAAATTCAATAAGGTTTCAGCTCACACCAGTCATGACCAGCAGCAAAAAGTCTACAAACTATAAATGCTGAAGGGGTTTTAGAGAACTGTGTACCTTCTTGGTGCCGGTGGGATGTAAAGTGGTAAGAGCACTAACGAAAACTGAATGGAGCTGCTTGAAAAGGTAAAAATTGAGTTAACATATGATGCGGCAGGGCACCTTTTGGGCCTATAATATAAAACCACCAAAATCGGAAAGACAGATGCAGGCAAATATGCACTGCAACAATATTGAAATAGCCAAGACATGGAAGCAAAAAAAAGGTCCATAAACAAATGAATGGACAAAGATGAAGTGGTATACGTACCAAATGGAATAGTAGCCTCGGGAAAAAAAGGAACAATGCCGTTTTCACGACTACAGTTGAGCCTACAAATAATCATATAAGGTTAAGTAAGTCAAAAGGGTATGACAAATATCCTATGATATCATTTATACATGTTATCCTAAGATTGCTACCAATGAACCTATTTCCACAGAAAAAGACACTCACAGACTTATCAAGTAAACTAATGGTTAGCCAAAAGGAAAGGTGGGAGGATGGGTAAATTAGGACTATGGGGTTAATATACATATACTAATGTATGTTAAATGTATATAAACATATAACAGATAAATTATATGAATTATATAATCACCAATACCTTTAAAATATACATTCTGTAATCACATACATGGTAACAGGGTCCAAAGGTGAACAGACATAAGTATGAATCATTGAGCAGATTCTGTACAGCCAGACAATCAACACACTCTAATCAAATTTACTCCGATAAGAAATAGAAACTAAATTTAAAAAACAAACATAAGTAAGGAGACATAAACTTCTGGGGGCTTGTCCCTGCACATTCCACTCTAATTTACAACCTCGGAACCCTACCTCCAGGAAGACTCTTTTGCCCAAGTAACAAGAGTAGAGAACGTAATAATGCTGCCGCCTTGTGGCTGTTTCGCACAAGAGCAGCTTTAAACCCACTGCTAATGGTTGCTTAATAGTCCCAAGGAATGCAGGGCTCTAAATGACACCTGCCCTCAAAAAATGCCCTGGGGTAGGGAATAGGCAGGAAAATTCAACACATGAGAAATTTTTCAAGAAGTCAAGAGAGGAGGGAAGTTGTACCTACTCTTTAACAAAAAAAGGAAACGAAGAAAAAGGATATGGTTAAAGCTCAGTATAAGGAATTATTAGCCACATGCGTTTCCAACCTCCAAAAAGGTTTCAGCTCACACCAGTCAAATGGCCATTAGCAAAAAGTCTACAAACTATAAATGCTGAATGGGTTTTAGACAACTCATACCTACTAGCTGCTGGTGGGATGTAAAGTGGTAAAAGCACTAACAAGAACTGAATGGAGCTGCTTTACAAGGTAAAAATTGAGCTACCATATGATGCGGCAGGGCACCTTTGAGCCTATAAACGAAGACCACCAGGATCGGAAAGACAGAGGCAGGCAAATGTGCACTGCAGTAATATTGAAATAGCCAAGACATGAAAGCATAAAAAAAGGTCCATAAACATATGAATGGAAAAAGAAGAAGTGGTATATGGACAGAATGGAATAGTAAGCTCGGGAAAAAAATGAACAATGCCGTTTTCTGGACTACAGCTGAGCCTTGAAATAATCATATAAGGTTAAGTAAGTGAAAAGGGTATGACAAACAGCCTATGATATCATTTATACATGTTATCCTAGGATTGCTACCAATGAACATATTTCCACAGAAAAAGACACTCACAGACTTATCAAATAAACTAATGGTTAGCCAAAATGAAAGGTGGGAGGATGGGTAAATTAGGACTATGGGGTTAACATACATATACTAATGTATGTTAAATGTATATAAACATATAACATATAAATTACATGAATTATATCATCACCAATACCTTCAAAATATACATTTTGTGATCACATACATGGTAACAGTATCCGAAGATGAACAGACGTATGTATGAATCATTGAGCAGATTCTGTACAGCCAGACAATCAAAACACTCTAATCAAATTTACTCCGATAAGAAATAGCAATTAAATTTAAAAAACAAACATAAGTAAGGAGACATAAACTTCTGGGGGCTTGTCCCAGGACATTCCTCTCTAATTTACAACCTGGGAACACTACCTCCAGGAAAACTCTGTTGCCCTAATAACAAGAGTTGAGAATGTAATAATGCTGCCGTCTTGTGGCTCTTTCCCACAACAGCAGCTTTAAACCCAGTGCCAATGGTTGGTTATATAGTCACAAGGACTGCAGGGCTGTAAATGACAGAGGCCCACAAAACATGCCCTGGGGTAGGGAAGAGGCAAGAAAATTCAACACATGAGAAATGTTTCAAGAAGTCAATAAGAGGAGGGAAGTTGTACTCACTCTTTAAAAAAAAGGAAAACAAAAAAAGGACATGCCTAAAGCTCAGTATAAGGAATTATTAGCCACATGCAAATTCAAATTCAAAAAGGTTTCAGCTCACACCAGTCATGACCATCAGCAAAAAGTCTACAAACTATAAATGCTGAATGGGTTTTAGACAACTCATACCTACTAGCTGCTGGTGGGATGTAAAGTGGTAAAAGCACTAACAAGAACTGAATGGAGCTGCTTTACAAGGTAAAAATTGAGCTACCATATGATGCGGCAGGGCACCTTTGAGCCTATAAACGAAGACCACCAGGATCGGAAAGACAGAGGCAGGCAAATGTGCACTGCAGTAATATTGAAATAGCCAAGACATGAAAGGAAAAAAAAAGGTCCATAAACATATGAATGGAAAAAGAAGAAGTGGTATATGGACAGAATGGAATAGTAAGCTCGGGAAAAAAATGAACAATGCCGTTTTCTGGACTACAGTTGAGCCTTGAAATAATCATATAAGGTTAAGTAAGTGAAAAGGGTATGACAAACAGCCTATGATATCATTTATACATGTTACCTAAGATTGCTACCAATGAACATATTTCCACAGAAAAAGACACTCACAGACTTATCAAATAAACTAATGGTTAGCCAAAATGAAAGGTGGGAGGATGGGTAAATTAGGACTATGGGGTTAACATACATATACTAATGTATGTTAAATGTATATAAACATATAACATATAAATTACATGAATTATATCATCACCAATACCTTCAAAATATACATTTTGTGATCACATACATGGTAACAGTATCCGAAGATGAACAGACGTATGTATGAATCATTGAGCAGATTCTGTACAGCCAGACAATCAAAACACTCTAATCAAATTTACTCCGATAAGAAATAGAAATTAAATTTAAAAAACAAACATAAGTAAGGAGACATAAACTTCTGGGGGCTTGTCCCAGGACATTCCTCTCTAATTTACAACCTGGGAACACTACCTCCAGGAAGACTCTGTTGCCCTAATAACAAGAGTTGAGAATGTAATAATGCTGCCGTCTTGTGGCTCTTTCCCACAACAGCAGCTTTAAGCCCAGTGCCAATGGTTGGTTATATAGTCACAAGGACTGCAGGGCTGTAAATGACACAGGCCCACAAAACATGCCCTGGGGTAGGGAAGAGGCAAGAAAATTCAACACATGAGAAATGTTTCAAGAAGTCAATAAGAGGAGGGAAGTTGTACTCACTCTTTAAAAAAAAGGAAAACAAAAAAAGGACATGCCTAAAGCTCAGTATAAGGAATTATTAGCCACATGCAAATTCAAATTCAAAAAGGTTTCAGCTCACACCAGTCATGACCATCAGCAAAAAGTCTACAAACTATAAATGCTGAAGGGGTTTTAGAGAACTGTGTACCTTCTAGCTGCTGGTGGGATGTAAAGTCGTAACAGCACTAACGCAAACTGAACGGAGCTGCTTGAAAGGTAAAAATTGAGCTACCATATGATGCGGCATGGCACCTTTGGGCCTATAACCTAAGACCACCAGAATCAGAAACACAGAGGCAGGCAAATGTGCACTGCAGCAATATTGAAATAGCCAAGACATGGAAGCAAAGAAAAGGTCCATAAACAGGTGAATGGAAAAAGAAGAAGTGGTATATGGAAAGAATGGAATAGTAGCCTCGGGAAAAAAATGAACAATGCAGTTTTCAGGACTACAGTTGAGCCTAGAAATAATCATATAAGGTTAAGTAAGTCAAAAGGGTATGACAAATATCCTATGATATCATTTATACATGTTATCCTAAGATTGCTACCAATGAACATATTTCCACAGAAAAAGACACTCACAGACTTATGAAATAAACTAATGGTTAGCCAAAATGAAAGGTGGGAGGATTGGTAAATTAGGACTATGGGGTTAACATACATATACTAATATATGTTAAATGTATATAAACATATAACATATAAACTGTATAAATTATATAATCACCAATACCTTTAAAATATACATTCTGTTATCACATACATGGTAACAGGATCTGAAGATGAACAGACATTAGTAGGAATCATTGAGCAGATTCTGTACAGCCAGACCATCAAAACACTCTAATCAAATTTACTCCGATAAGAAATAGAAATTAAATTTAAAAACAAACGTAGGTAAGGAGACATAAACTTCTGGGGGCTTGTCCCAGCACATCCCACTCTAATTCACAACCTCGGAACACTACCTCGAGGAAGACTCTTTTGCCCTAGTAATAAGAGTTGAGAACGTAATTATGCTGCCGCCTTGTGGCTGTTTCCCACAGCAGCAGCTTTAAGCCCAGTGCTAATGGTTGCTTAATAGTCACAAGGACTGCAGGGCTCTAAATGACACCTGCCCTCAAAAATGCATTGGGGTAGGGAATAGGAAAGAAAATTCAACACATGAGAAATTTTTCAAGTAGTCAATATGAAGAGGGAAGTTGTACTCACACTTTAACAAAAAAAGGAAAAGAAGAAAAAGGATATGCCTAAAGCTCAGTATAAGGAATTATTAGCCCAATGCGTATCCAACCTCCAAAAAGGTTTCAGCTGACACCAGTCAAATGGATAACAGCAAAAAGTCTACAAACTATAAATGCTGAATGGGTTTTAGCCAACTCATACCTCCTCGCTGCTGGAGGGATGTAAAGTGGTAACAGCACTAATGAAAACTGAATGGAGCTGCTTGAAAAGGTAAAAATTCAGCTATCATATGATGCGGCAGAGCATCTTTTGGGCCTATAACCTAAGACCACCAGAATAGGAAAGACAGAGGCAGGCAAATGTGCACTGCAGCAATATTGAAATACCCAAGACATGGAAGCAAAAAAAAGGTCCATAAACAGATGACGGGAAAAAGAAGAAGTGGTATATGGACAGAATGGAATAGTAGCCTCGTGAAAAAAATGAACAATGCCGTTTTCAGGACTACAGTTGAGCCTAGAAATAATCATATAACGTTAAGTAAGTGAAAAGGGTATGACAAATATCCTATGATATCACTTATACATGTTATCCTAAGATTGCTACCAATGAACATATTTCCACAGAAAAACACACTCACAGACTTATCAAATAAACTAATGGTTAGCCAAAATGAAAGGTGGGAGGATGAGTAAATTAGGACTATGGGGTTAACATACATATACTAATGTATGTTAAATGTATATAAACATATAACAGATAAACTATATGAATTATATAATCACGAATACCTTTAAAATATACATTCTGTAATCACATACGTGGTAACAGGATGGAAAGATGAACAGAGATACGTATGAATCATTGAGCAGATTCTGTATAGCCAGACAATCTAAACACTCTAATCAAATTTACTCCGATAAGAAATAAAAATTAAATTTAAAAAACAAACATACGTAAGGAGACATAAACTTCTGGGGGCTTGTCCCAGCACATTCCACTCTAACTTACAACCTCGGAACACTACCTCCAGGAAGACTCAGTTGCCCTAGTAACAAGAGTTGAGAATGTAATAATGCTGCCGCCTTGTGGCTCTTTCCCACAACAGCAGCTTTAAACCCAGTGCCAACGGTTGCTTCTATAGTCACAAGGACTGCAGGGCTGTAAATGACACAGGCCCACAAAACATGCCCTGGTGTAGGGAATAGGCAAGAAAATTCAACACATGAGAAATTTTTCAAGAAGTCAATAAGAGGAGGGAAGTTGTACTCACTCTTTAAAAAAAAGGAAAACAAAAAAAGGACATGCCTAAAGCTCAGTATAAGGAATTATTAGCCACATGCAAATTCAAATTCAAAAAGGTTTAAGCTCACACCAGTCATAACCATCAGCAAAAAGTCTACAAACGATAAATGCTGAAGGGGTTTTAGAGAACTGTGTACCTTCAAGCTGCTGCTGGGATGTAACGTGGTAACAACACTAATGCAAACTGAATGGAGATGCTTGAAAAGGTAAAAATTGAGCTACCATATGATGCGGCATGGCACCTTTTGGGCCTATAACCTAAGACCACCAGAATCTGAAAAACACAGGCAGGCCAATGTGCACTGCAGCAATATTGAAATAGCCAAGACATGGAAGCAGAAAATAGGTCCATAAACAGATGAATGGACAAAGACGAAGTGGTATACGTACCAAATGTAATAGTAGCCTCGCGAAAAAAATGAACAATGCCATTTTCAGGACTACAGTTGAGCCTAGAAATAATCATATAAGGTTAAGTAAGTGAAAAGGGTATGACAAACATCCTATGATATCATTTATACATGTTATCCTAAGATTGCTACCAATGAACATATTTCCACAGAAAAACACACTCACAGACTTACCAAAGAAACTAATGGTTAGCCAAAATGAAAGGTGGGAGGATGGGTAAATTAGGACTATGGGGTTAACATACATATACTAATGTATGTTAAATGTATATAAACATATAACAGATAAACTATATTAATTATATAATCACCAATACCTTGAAAATATATATTTTGTGATCACATACATGGTAACAGGATCCGAAGATGAACAGACATATGTATGAATCATTGAGCAGATTCTGTACAGCCAGACAATCAAAACACTCTAATCAAATTTACTCCGACAAGAAGTATAAATTAAGTTTAAAAAACAAACATAAGTAAGGAGACATAAACTTCTGGGGCTTGTCCCAGCACATTCCACTCTAATTTACAACCTTGGAAAACTGCCTCAAGGTAGACTCAGTTGCCCTAGTAACAAGAGTTGAGAACGTAATAATGCTGCCGCCTTGTGGCTGTTTCCCACAACAGCAGCTTTAAACCCAGTGCCAATGGTTGCTTATATAGTCACAAGGACTGCAGGGCTCTAAATGACACAGGCCCTCAAAACATGCCCTGGCGTAGGCAATAGGCAAGAAAATTCAACATATGAGAAATTTTTCAAGAAGTCAATAAGAGGAGGGAAGTTGTACTCACTCTTTAAAAAAAAGGAAAAGAAAAAAAAGGACATGCCTAAAGCTCAGTATAAGGAATTATAAGCCACAAGCAAATTCAAATTCAAAAAGGTTTCAGTTCACACCAGTCATAACCATCAGCAAAAAGTCTACAAACGATAAATGCTGAGGGGGTTTTAGAGAATTGTGTACCTTCTGGCTGCTGGTGGGATGTAAAGTGGCAACAGCACTAACGCAAACTGAATGGAGCTGCTTGAAAAGGTAAAAATTGAGCTACCATATGATGCGGCAGGGCACCTTTTGGGCCTATAACCTAAGACCACCAGAATAGGAAAGACAGAGGCAGGCAAATGTGCACTGCAGCAATATTGAAAGAGCCAAGACATGGAAGCAAAAAAAAGGTCCATAAACAGATGACGGGAAAAAGAAGAAGTGGTATATGGACAGAATGGAATAGTAGCCTCGGGAAAAAAATGAACAATACAGTTTTCAGGACTACAGTTGAGCCTAGAACTAATCATATAACGATAAGTTAAGTCAAAAGGGTATGACAAATGTCCTATGATATCATTTATACATGTTATCCTAAGATTGCTACCAATGAACATATTTCCACAGAAAAAGACACTCACAGACTTATCAAATAAACTAATGGTTAGCCAAAATGAAGGGTGGGGGGATGGGTAAATTAGAACTATGGGGTTAACATAAA
This sequence comes from Balaenoptera physalus, assembly GCF_965194825.1. NCBI lineage: Eukaryota > Metazoa > Chordata > Mammalia > Artiodactyla > Balaenopteridae > Balaenoptera > Balaenoptera physalus. The sequence goes on from NW_028125738.1 coordinate 50,872, forward strand.
TATACTAATGTAAGTTAAATGTACATAAACATATAACATATAAATGATATGAATTATATAATCACTAATCCCTTCAAAATATACATTCTGTAATCACATACATGGTAACAGGATCCGAAGATGAACAGACATATGTATGAATCATTGAGCAGATTCTGTACAGCCAGACAATCAAAACACTCTAATCAAATTTACTCCGATAAGAAGTAGAAAATAAATTTAAAAAACAAACATAAGTAAGGAGATATAAACTTCTGGGGGCTTGTCCCAGCACATTCCACTCTAGTTTACAACCTCGGAACACTACCTCCAGGAAGACTCTGCTGCCCTAGTAACAAGTGTTGAGAACGTAATAATGCTGCTGCCTTGTGGCTATTTCCCACAACAGCAGCTTTAAACCCAGTGCCAATGGTTGCTTATAGACTCACAAGGACTGCAGGGCTGTAAATGACACAGGCCCTCAAAAAATGCCCTGGGGTAGGGAATAGGCAAGAAAATTCAACACATGAGAAATTTTTCAAGAAGTCAATAAGAGGAGGGAGGTTGTACTCACTCTTTAAAAAAAAAGGAAAAGAAAAAAAGGGCATGCCTAAAGCTCAGTAAAGGAAATTATTAGCCATATGCAAATTCAAATTCAATAAGGTTTCAGCTCACACCAGTCATGACCAGCAGCAAAAAGTCTACAAACTATAAATGCTGAAGGGGTTTTAGAGAACTGTGTACCTTCTTGGTGCCGGTGGGATGTAAAGTGGTAAGAGCACTAACGAAAACTGAATGGAGCTGCTTGAAAAGGTAAAAATTGAGTTAACATATGATGCGGCAGGGCACCTTTTGGGCCTATAATATAAAACCACCAAAATCGGAAAGACAGATGCAGGCAAATATGCACTGCAACAATATTGAAATAGCCAAGACATGGAAGCAAAAAAAAGGTCCATAAACAAATGAATGGACAAAGATGAAGTGGTATACGTACCAAATGGAATAGTAGCCTCGGGAAAAAAAGGAACAATGCCGTTTTCACGACTACAGTTGAGCCTACAAATAATCATATAAGGTTAAGTAAGTCAAAAGGGTATGACAAATATCCTATGATATCATTTATACATGTTATCCTAAGATTGCTACCAATGAACCTATTTCCACAGAAAAAGACACTCACAGACTTATCAAGTAAACTAATGGTTAGCCAAAAGGAAAGGTGGGAGGATGGGTAAATTAGGACTATGGGGTTAATATACATATACTAATGTATGTTAAATGTATATAAACATATAACAGATAAATTATATGAATTATATAATCACCAATACCTTTAAAATATACATTCTGTAATCACATACATGGTAACAGGGTCCAAAGGTGAACAGACATAAGTATGAATCATTGAGCAGATTCTGTACAGCCAGACAATCAACACACTCTAATCAAATTTACTCCGATAAGAAATAGAAACTAAATTTAAAAAACAAACATAAGTAAGGAGACATAAACTTCTGGGGGCTTGTCCCTGCACATTCCACTCTAATTTACAACCTCGGAACCCTACCTCCAGGAAGACTCTTTTGCCCAAGTAACAAGAGTAGAGAACGTAATAATGCTGCCGCCTTGTGGCTGTTTCGCACAAGAGCAGCTTTAAACCCACTGCTAATGGTTGCTTAATAGTCCCAAGGAATGCAGGGCTCTAAATGACACCTGCCCTCAAAAAATGCCCTGGGGTAGGGAATAGGCAGGAAAATTCAACACATGAGAAATTTTTCAAGAAGTCAAGAGAGGAGGGAAGTTGTACCTACTCTTTAACAAAAAAAGGAAACGAAGAAAAAGGATATGGTTAAAGCTCAGTATAAGGAATTATTAGCCACATGCGTTTCCAACCTCCAAAAAGGTTTCAGCTCACACCAGTCAAATGGCCATTAGCAAAAAGTCTACAAACTATAAATGCTGAATGGGTTTTAGACAACTCATACCTACTAGCTGCTGGTGGGATGTAAAGTGGTAAAAGCACTAACAAGAACTGAATGGAGCTGCTTTACAAGGTAAAAATTGAGCTACCATATGATGCGGCAGGGCACCTTTGAGCCTATAAACGAAGACCACCAGGATCGGAAAGACAGAGGCAGGCAAATGTGCACTGCAGTAATATTGAAATAGCCAAGACATGAAAGCAAAATAAAAGGTCCATAAACATATGAATGGAAAAAGAAGAAGTGGTATATGGACAGAATGGAATAGTAAGCTCGGGAAAAAAATGAACAATGCCGTTTTCTGGACTACAGCTGAGCCTTGAAATAATCATATAAGGTTAAGTAAGTGAAAAGGGTATGACAAACAGCCTATGATATCATTTATACATGTTATCCTAAGATTGCTACCAATGAACATATTTCCACAGAAAAAGACACTCACAGACTTATCAAATAAACTAATGGTTAGCCAAAATGAAAGGTGGGAGGATGGGTAAATTAGGACTATGGGGTTAACATACATATACTAATGTATGTTAAATGTATATAAACATATAACATATAAATTACATGAATTATATCATCACCAATACCTTCAAAATATACATTTTGTGATCACATACATGGTAACAGTATCCGAAGATGAACAGACGTATGTATGAATCATTGAGCAGATTCTGTACAGCCAGACAATCAAAACACTCTAATCAAATTTACTCCGATAAGAAATAGAAATTAAATTTAAAAAACAAACATAAGTAAGGAGACATAAACTTCTGGGGGCTTGTCCCAGGACATTCCTCTCTAATTTACAACCTGGGAACACTACCTCCAGGAAGACTCTGTTGCCCTAATAACAAGAGTTGAGAATGTAATAATGCTGCCGTCTTGTGGCTCTTTCCCACAACAGCAGCTTTAAACCCAGTGCCAATGGTTGGTTATATAGTCACAAGGACTGCAGGGCTGTAAATGACACAGGCCCACAAAACATGCCCTGGGGTAGGGAAGAGGCAAGAAAATTCAACACATGAGAAATGTTTCAAGAAGTCAATAAGAGGAGGGAAGTTGTACTCACTCTTTAAAAAAAAGGAAAACAAAAAAAGGACATGCCTAAAGCTCAGTATAAGGAATTATTAGCCACATGCAAATTCAAATTCAAAAAGGTTTCAGCTCACACCAGTCATGACCATCAGCAAAAAGTCTACAAACTATAAATGCTGAAGGGGTTTTAGAGAACTGTGTACCTTCTAGCTGCTGGTGGGATGTAAAGTCGTAACAGCACTAACGCAAACTGAACGGAGCTGCTTGAAAGGTAAAAATTGAGCTACCATATGATGCGGCATGGCACCTTTGGGCCTATAACCTAAGACCACCAGAATCAGAAACACAGAGGCAGGCAAATGTGCACTGCAGCAATATTGAAATAGCCAAGACATGGAAGCAAAGAAAAGGTCCATAAACAGGTGAATGGAAAAAGAAGAAGTGGTATATGGAAAGAATGGAATAGTAGCCTCGGGAAAAAAATGAACAATGCAGTTTTCAGGACTACAGTTGAGCCTAGAAATAATCATATAAGGTTAAGTAAGTCAAAAGGGTATGACAAATATCCTATGATATCATTTATACATGTTATCCTAAGATTGCTACCAATGAACATATTTCCACAGAAAAAGACACTCACAGACTTATGAAATAAACTAATGGTTAGCCAAAATGAAAGGTGGGAGGATTGGTAAATTAGGACTATGGGGTTAACATACATATACTAATATATGTTAAATGTATATAAACATATAACATATAAACTGTATAAATTATATAATCACCAATACCTTTAAAATATACATTCTGTTATCACATACATGGTAACAGGATCTGAAGATGAACAGACATTAGTAGGAATCATTGAGCAGATTCTGTACAGCCAGACCATCAAAACACTCTAATCAAATTTACTCCGATAAGAAATAGAAATTAAATTTAAAAACAAACATAGGTAAGGAGACATAAACTTCTGGGGGCTTGTCCCAGCACATCCCACTCTAATTCACAACCTCGGAACACTACCTCGAGGAAGACTCTTTTGCCCTAGTAATAAGAGTTGAGAACGTAATTATGCTGCCGCCTTGTGGCTGTTTCCCACAGCAGCAGCTTTAAGCCCAGTGCTAATGGTTGCTTAATAGTCACAAGGACTGCAGGGCTCTAAATGACACCTGCCCTCAAAAATGCATTGGGGTAGGGAATAGGAAAGAAAATTCAACACATGAGAAATTTTTCAAGTAGTCAATATGAAGAGGGAAGTTGTACTCACACTTTAACAAAAAAAGGAAAAGAAGAAAAAGGATATGCCTAAAGCTCAGTATAAGGAATTATTAGCCCAATGCGTATCCAACCTCCAAAAAGGTTTCAGCTGACACCAGTCAAATGGATAACAGCAAAAAGTCTACAAACTATAAATGCTGAATGGGTTTTAGCCAACTCATACCTCCTCGCTGCTGGAGGGATGTAAAGTGGTAACAGCACTAACGAAAACTGAATGGAGCTGCTTGAAAAGGTAAAAATTCAGCTATCATATGATGCGGCAGAGCATCTTTTGGGCCTATAACCTAAGACCACCAGAATAGGAAAGACAGAGGCAGGCAAATGTGCACTGCAGCAATATTGAAATACCCAAGACATGGAAGCAAAAAAAAGGTCCATAAACAGATGACGGGAAAAAGAAGAAGTGGTATATGGACAGAATGGAATAGTAGCCTCGTGAAAAAAATGAACAATGCCGTTTTCAGGACTACAGTTGAGCCTAGAAATAATCATATAACGTTAAGTAAGTGAAAAGGGTATGACAAATATCCTATGATATCACTTATACATGTTATCCTAAGATTGCTACCAATGAACATATTTCCACAGAAAAACACACTCACAGACTTATCAAATAAACTAATGGTTAGCCAAAATGAAAGGTGGGAGGATGAGTAAATTAGGACTATGGGGTTAACATACATATACTAATGTATGTTAAATGTATATAAACATATAACAGATAAACTATATGAATTATATAATCACGAATACCTTTAAAATATACATTCTGTAATCACATACGTGGTAACAGGATGGAAAGATGAACAGAGATACGTATGAATCATTGAGCAGATTCTGTATAGCCAGACAATCTAAACACTCTAATCAAATTTACTCCGATAAGAAATAAAAATTAAATTTAAAAAACAAACATACGTAAGGAGACATAAACTTCTGGGGGCTTGTCCCAGCACATTCCACTCTAACTTACAACCTCGGAACACTACCTCCAGGAAGACTCAGTTGCCCTAGTAACAAGAGTTGAGAATGTAATAATGCTGCCGCCTTGTGGCTCTTTCCCACAACAGCAGCTTTAAACCCAGTGCCAACGGTTGCTTCTATAGTCACAAGGACTGCAGGGCTGTAAATGACACAGGCCCACAAAACATGCCCTGGTGTAGGGAATAGGCAAGAAAATTCAACACATGAGAAATTTTTCAAGAAGTCAATAAGAGGAGGGAAGTTGTACTCACTCTTTAAAAAAAAGGAAAACAAAAAAAGGACATGCCTAAAGCTCAGTATAAGGAATTATTAGCCACATGCAAATTCAAATTCAAAAAGGTTTCAGCTCACACCAGTCATAACCATCAGCAAAAAGTCTACAAACGATAAATGCTGAAGGGGTTTTAGAGAACTGTGGACCTTCAAGCTGCTGCTGGGATGTAACGTGGTAACAACACTAATGCAAACTGAATGGAGATGCTTGAAAAGGTAAAAATTGAGCTACCATATGATGCGGCATGGCACCTTTTGGGCCTATAACCTAAGACCACCAGAATCTGAAAAACACAGGCAGGCCAATGTGCACTGCAGCAATATTGAAATAGCCAAGACATGGAAGCAGAAAATAGGTCCATAAACAGATGAATGGACAAAGACGAAGTGGTATACGTACCAAATGTAATAGTAGCCTCGCGAAAAAAATGAACAATGCCATTTTCAGGACTACAGTTGAGCCTAGAAATAATCATATAAGGTTAAGTAAGTGAAAAGGGTATGACAAACATCCTATGATATCATTTATACATGTTATCCTAAGATTGCTACCAATGAACATATTTCCACAGAAAAACACACTCACAGACTTACCAAAGAAACTAATGGTTAGCCAAAATGAAAGGTGGGAGGATGGGTAAATTAGGACTATGGGGTTAACATACATATACTAATGTATGTTAAATGTATATAAACATATAACAGATAAACTATATGAATTATATAATCACCAATACCTTGAAAATATATATTTTGTGATCACATACATGGTAACAGGATCCGAAGATGAACAGACATATGTATGAATCATTGAGCAGATTCTGTACAGCCAGACAATCAAAACACTCTAATCAAATTTACTCCGACAAGAAGTATAAATTAAGTTTAAAAAACAAACATAAGTAAGGAGACATAAACTTCTGGGGCTTGTCCCAGCACATTCCACTCTAATTTACAACCTTGGAAAACTGCCTCAAGGTAGACTCAGTTGCCCTAGTAACAAGAGTTGAGAACGTAATAATGCTGCCGCCTTGTGGCTGTTTCCCACAACAGCAGCTTTAAACCCAGTGCCAATGGTTGCTTATATAGTCACAAGGACTGCAGGGCTCTAAATGACACAGGCCCTCAAAACATGCCCTGGCGTAGGCAATAGGCAAGAAAATTCAACATATGAGAAATTTTTCAAGAAGTCAATAAGAGGAGGGAAGTTGTACTCACTCTTTAAAAAAAAGGAAAAGAAAAAAAAGGACATGCCTAAAGCTCAGTATAAGGAATTATAAGCCACAAGCAAATTCAAATTCAAAAAGGTTTCAGTTCACACCAGTCATAACCATCAGCAAAAAGTCTACAAACGATAAATGCTGAGGGGGTTTTAGAGAATTGTGTACCTTCTGGCTGCTGGTGGGATGTAAAGTGGCAACAGCACTAACGCAAACTGAATGGAGCTGCTTGAAAAGGTAAAAATTGAGCTACCATATGATGCGGCAGGGCACCTTTTGGGCCTATAACCTAAGACCACCAGAATAGGAAAGACAGAGGCAGGCAAATGTGCACTGCAGCAATATTGAAAGAGCCAAGACATGGAAGCAAAAAAAAGGTCCATAAACAGATGACGGGAAAAAGAAGAAGTGGTATATGGACAGAATGGAATAGTAGCCTCGGGAAAAAAATGAACAATACAGTTTTCAGGACTACAGTTGAGCCTAGAACTAATCATATAACGATAAGTTAAGTCAAAAGGGTATGACAAATGTCCTATGATATCATTTATACATGTTATCCTAAGATTGCTACCAATGAACATATTTCCACAGAAAAAGACACTCACAGACTTATCAAATAAACTAATGGTTAGCCAAAATGAAGGGTGGGGGGATGGGTAAATTAGAACTATGGGGTTAACATAAATATACTAATGTAAGTTAAATGTACATAAACATATAACATATAAATGATATGAATTATATAATCACTAATCCCTTCAAAATATACATTCTGTAATCACATACATGGTAACAGGATCCGAAGATGAACAGACATATGTATGAATCATTGAGCAGATTCTGTACAGCCAGACAATCAAAACACTCTAATCAAATTTACTCCGATAAGAAGTAGAAAATAAATTTAAAAAACAAACATAAGTAAGGAGATATAAACTTCTGGGGGCTTGTCCCAGCACATTCCACTCTAGTTTACAACCTCGGAACACTACCTCCAGGAAGACTCTGCTGCCCTAGTAACAAGTGTTGAGAACGTAATAATGCTGCTGCCTTGTGGCTATTTCCCACAACAGCAGCTTTAAACCCAGTGCCAATGGTTGCTTATAGACTCACAAGGACTGCAGGGCTGTAAATGACACAGGCCCTCAAAAAATGCCCTGGGGTAGGGAATAGGCAAGAAAATTCAACACATGAGAAATTTTTCAAGAAGTCAATAAGAGGAGGGAGGTTGTACTCACTCTTTAAAAAAAAAGGAAAAGAAAAAAAGGGCATGCCTAAAGCTCAGTAAAGGAAATTATTAGCCATATGCAAATTCAAATTCAATAAGGTTTCAGCTCACACCAGTCATGACCAGCAGCAAAAAGTCTACAAACTATAAATGCTGAAGGGGTTTTAGAGAACTGTGTACCTTCTTGGTGCCGGTGGGATGTAAAGTGGTAAGAGCACTAACGAAAACTGAATGGAGCTGCTTGAAAAGGTAAAAATTGAGTTAACATATGATGCGGCAGGGCACCTTTTGGGCCTATAATATAAAACCACCAAAATCGGAAAGACAGATGCAGGCAAATATGCACTGCAACAATATTGAAATAGCCAAGACATGGAAGCAAAAAAAAGGTCCATAAACAAATGAATGGACAAAGATGAAGTGGTATACGTACCAAATGGAATAGTAGCCTCGGGAAAAAAAGGAACAATGCCGTTTTCACGACTACAGTTGAGCCTACAAATAATCATATAAGGTTAAGTAAGTCAAAAGGGTATGACAAATATCCTATGATATCATTTATACATGTTATCCTAAGATTGCTACCAATGAACCTATTTCCACAGAAAAAGACACTCACAGACTTATCAAGTAAACTAATGGTTAGCCAAAAGGAAAGGTGGGAGGATAGGTAAATTAGGACTATGGGGTTAATATACATATACTAATGTATGTTAAATGTATATAAACATATAACAGATAAATTATATGAATTATATAATCACCAATACCTTTAAAATATACATTCTGTAATCACATACATGGTAACAGGGTCCAAAGGTGAACAGACATAAGTATGAATCATTGAGCAGATTCTGTACAGCCAGACAATCAACACACTCTAATCAAATTTACTCCGATAAGAAATAGAAACTAAATTTAAAAAACAAACATAAGTAAGGAGACATAAACTTCTGGGGGCTTGTCCCTGCACATTCCACTCTAATTTACAACCTCGGAACCCTACCTCCAGGAAGACTCTTTTGCCCAAGTAACAAGAGTAGAGAACGTAATAATGCTGCCGCCTTGTGGCTGTTTCGCACAAGAGCAGCTTTAAACCCACTGCTAATGGTTGCTTAATAGTCCCAAGGAATGCAGGGCTCTAAATGACACCTGCCCTCAAAAAATGCCCTGGGGTAGGGAATAGGCAGGAAAATTCAACACATGAGAAATTTTTCAAGAAGTCAAGAGAGGAGGGAAGTTGTACCTACTCTTTAACAAAAAAAGGAAACGAAGAAAAAGGATATGGTTAAAGCTCAGTATAAGGAATTATTAGCCACATGCGTTTCCAACCTCCAAAAAGGTTTCAGCTCACACCAGTCAAATGGCCATTAGCAAAAAGTCTACAAACTATAAATGCTGAATGGGTTTTAGACAACTCATACCTACTAGCTGCTGGTGGGATGTAAAGTGGTAAAAGCACTAACAAGAACTGAATGGAGCTGCTTTACAAGGTAAAAATTGAGCTACCATATGATGCGGCAGGGCACCTTTGAGCCTATAAACGAAGACCACCAGGATCGGAAAGACAGAGGCAGGCAAATGTGCACTGCAGTAATATTGAAATAGCCAAGACATGAAAGCAAAATAAAAGGTCCATAAACATATGAATGGAAAAAGAAGAAGTGGTATATGGACAGAATGGAATAGTAAGCTCGGGAAAAAAATGAACAATGCCGTTTTCTGGACTACAGCTGAGCCTTGAAATAATCATATAAGGTTAAGTAAGTGAAAAGGGTATGACAAACAGCCTATGATATCATTTATACATGTTATCCTAAGATTGCTACCAATGAACATATTTCCACAGAAAAAGACACTCACAGACTTATCAAATAAACTAATGGTTAGCCAAAATGAAAGGTGGGAGGATGGGTAAATTAGGACTATGGGGTTAACATACATATACTAATGTATGTTAAATGTATATAAACATATAACATATAAATTACATGAATTATATCATCACCAATACCTTCAAAATATACATTTTGTGATCACATACATGGTAACAGTATCCGAAGATGAACAGACGTATGTATGAATCATTGAGCAGATTCTGTACAGCCAGACAATCAAAACACTCTAAGAAAATTTACTCCGATAAGAAATAGAAATTAAATTTAAAAAACAAACATAAGTAAGGAGACATAAACTTCTGGGGGCTTGTCCCAGGACATTCCTCTCTAATTTACAACCTGGGAACACTACCTCCAGGAAGACTCTGTTGCCCTAATAACAAGAGTTGAGAATGTAATAATGCTGCCGTCTTGTGGCTCTTTCCCACAACAGCAGCTTTAAACCCAGTGCCAATGGTTGGTTATATAGTCACAAGGACTGCAGGGCTGTAAATGACACAGGCCCACAAAACATGCCCTGGGGTAGGGAAGAGGCAAGAAAATTCAACACATGAGAAATTTTTCAAGAAGTCAATAAGAGGAGGGAAGTTGTACTCACTCTTTAAAAAAAAGGAAAACAAAAAAAGGACATGCCTAAAGCTCAGTATAAGGAATTATTAGCCACATGCAAATTCAAATTCAAAAAGGTTTCAGCTCACACCAGTCATGACCATCAGCAAAAAGTCTACAAACTATAAATGCTGAAGGGGTTTTAGAGAACTGTGTACCTTCTAGCTGCTGGTGGGATGTAAAGTCGTAACAGCACTAACGCAAACTGAACGGAGCTGCTTGAAAGGTAAAAATTGAGCTACCATATGATGCGGCATGGCACCTTTGGGCCTATAACCTAAGACCACCAGAATCAGAAACACAGAGGCAGGCAAATGTGCACTGCAGCAATATTGAAATAGCCAAGACATGGAAGCAAAGAAAAGGTCCATAAACAGGTGAATGGAAAAAGAAGAAGTGGTATATGGAAAGAATGGAATAGTAGCCTCGGGAAAAAAATGAACAATGCAGTTTTCAGGACTACAGTTGAGCCTAGAAATAATCATATAAGGTTAAGTAAGTCAAAAGGGTATGACAAATATCCTATGATATCATTTATACATGTTATCCTAAGATTGCTACCAATGAACATATTTCCACAGAAAAAGACACTCACAGACTTATGAAATAAACTAATGGTTAGCCAAAATGAAAGGTGGGAGGATTGGTAAATTAGGACTATGGGGTTAACATACATATACTAATATATGTTAAATGTATATAAACATATAACATATAAACTGTATAAATTATATAATCACCAATACCTTTAAAATATACATTCTGTTATCACATACATGGTAACAGGATCTGAAGATGAACAGACATTAGTAGGAATCATTGAGCAGATTCTGTACAGCCAGACCATCAAAACACTCTAATCAAATTTACTCCGATAAGAAATAGAAATTAAATTTAAAAACAAACATAGGTAAGGAGACATAAACTTCTGGGGGCTTGTCCCAGCACATCCCACTCTAATTCACAACCTCGGAACACTACCTCGAGGAAGACTCTTTTGCCCTAGTAATAAGAGTTGAGAACGTAATTATGCTGCCGCCTTGTGGCTGTTTCCCACAGCAGCAGCTTTAAGCCCAGTGCTAATGGTTGCTTAATAGTCACAAGGACTGCAGGGCTCTAAATGACACCTGCCCTCAAAAATGCATTGGGGTAGGGAATAGGAAAGAAAATTCAACACATGAGAAATTTTTCAAGTAGTCAATATGAAGAGGGAAGTTGTACTCACACTTTAACAAAAAAAGGAAAAGAAGAAAAAGGATATGCCTAAAGCTCAGTATAAGGAATTATTAGCCCAATGCGTATCCAACCTCCAAAAAGGTTTCAGCTGACACCAGTCAAATGGATAACAGCAAAAAGTCTACAAACTATAAATGCTGAATGGGTTTTAGCCAACTCATACCTCCTCGCTGCTGGAGGGATGTAAAGTGGTAACAGCACTAACGAAAACTGAATGGAGCTGCTTGAAAAGGTAAAAATTCAGCTATCATATGATGCGGCAGAGCATCTTTTGGGCCTATAACCTAAGACCACCAGAATAGGAAAGACAGAGGCAGGCAAATGTGCACTGCAGCAATATTGAAATACCCAAGACATGGAAGCAAAAAAAAGGTCCATAAACAGATGACGGGAAAAAGAAGAAGTGGTATATGGACAGAATGGAATAGTAGCCTCGTGAAAAAAATGAACAATGCCGTTTTCAGGACTACAGTTGAGCCTAGAAATAATCATATAACGTTAAGTAAGTGAAAAGGGTATGACAAATATCCTATGATATCACTTATACATGTTATCCTAAGATTGCTACCAATGAACATATTTCCACAGAAAAACACACTCACAGACTTATCAAATAAACTAATGGTTAGCCAAAATGAAAGGTGGGAGGATGAGTAAATTAGGACTATGGGGTTAACATACATATACTAATGTATGTTAAATGTATATAAACATATAACAGATAAACTATATGAATTATATAATCACGAATACCTTTAAAATATACATTCTGTAATCACATACGTGGTAACAGGATGGAAAGATGAACAGAGATACGTATGAATCATTGAGCAGATTCTGTATAGCCAGACAATCTAAACACTCTAATCAAATTTACTCCGATAAGAAATAAAAATTAAATTTAAAAAACAAACATACGTAAGGAGACATAAACTTCTGGGGGCTTGTCCCAGCACATTCCACTCTAACTTACAACCTCGGAACACTACCTCCAGGAAGACTCAGTTGCCCTAGTAACAAGAGTTGAGAATGTAATAATGCTGCCGCCTTGTGGCTCTTTCCCACAACAGCAGCTTAAAACCCAGTGCCAACGGTTGCTTCTATAGTCACAAGGACTGCAGGGCTGTAAATGACACAGGCCCACAAAACATGCCCTGGTGTAGGGAATAGGCAAGAAAATTCAACACATGAGAAATTTTTCAAGAAGTCAATAAGAGGAGGGAAGTTGTACTCACTCTTTAAAAAAAAGGAAAACAAAAAAAGGACATGCCTAAAGCTCAGTATAAGGAATTATTAGCCACATGCAAATTCAAATTCAAAAAGGTTTCAGCTCACACCAGTCATAACCATCAGCAAAAAGTCTACAAACGATAAATGCTGAAGGGGTTTTAGAGAACTGTGTACCTTCAAGCTGCTGCTGGGATGTAACGTGGTAACAACACTAATGCAAACTGAATGGAGATGCTTGAAAAGGTAAAAATTGAGCTACCATATGATGCGGCATGGCACCTTTTGGGCCTATAACCTAAGACCACCAGAATCTGAAAAACACAGGCAGGCCAATGTGCACTGCAGCAATATTGAAATAGCCAAGACATGGAAGCAGAAAATAGGTCCATAAACAGATGAATGGACAAAGACGAAGTGGTATACGTACCAAATGTAATAGTAGCCTCGCGAAAAAAATGAACAATGCCATTTTCAGGACTACAGTTGAGCCTAGAAATAATCATATAAGGTTAAGTAAGTGAAAAGGGTATGACAAACATCCTATGATATCATTTATACATGTTATCCTAAGATTGCTACCAATGAACATATTTCCACAGAAAAACACACTCACAGACTTACCAAAGAAACTAATGGTTAGCCAAAATGAAAGGTGGGAGGATGGGTAAATTAGGACTATGGGGTTAACATACATATACTAATGTATGTTAAATGTATATAAACATATAACAGATAAACTATATGAATTATATAATCACCAATACCTTGAAAATATATATTTTGTGATCACATACATGGTAACAGGATCCGAAGATGAACAGACATATGTATGAATCATTGAGCAGATTCTGTACAGCCAGACAATCAAAACACTCTAATCAAATTTACTCCGACAAGAAGTATAAATTAAGTTTAAAAAACAAACATAAGTAAGGAGACATAAACTTCTGGGGCTTGTCCCAGCACATTCCACTCTAATTTACAACCTTGGAAAACTGCCTCAAGGTAGACTCAGTTGCCCTAGTAACAAGAGTTGAGAACGTAATAATGCTGCCGCCTTGTGGCTGTTTCCCACAACAGCAGCTTTAAACCCAGTGCCAATGGTTGCTTATATAGTCACAAGGACTGCAGGGCTCTAAATGACACAGGCCCTCAAAACATGCCCTGGCGTAGGCAATAGGCAAGAAAATTCAACATATGAGAAATTTTTCAAGAAGTCAATAAGAGGAGGGAAGTTGTACTCACTCTTTAAAAAAAAGGAAAAGAAAAAAAAGGACATGCCTAAAGCTCAGTATAAGGAATTATAAGCCACAAGCAAATTCAAATTCAAAAAGGTTTCAGTTCACACCAGTCATAACCATCAGCAAAAAGTCTACAAACGATAAATGCTGAGGGGGTTTTAGAGAATTGTGTACCTTCTGGCTGCTGGTGGGATGTAAAGTGGCAACAGCACTAACGCAAACTGAATGGAGCTGCTTGAAAAGGTAAAAATTGAGCTACCATATGATGCGGCAGGGCACCTTTTGGGCCTATAACCTAAGACCACCAGAATAGGAAAGACAGAGGCAGGCAAATGTGCACTGCAGCAATATTGAAAGAGCCAAGACATGGAAGCAAAAAAAAGGTCCATAAACAGATGACGGGAAAAAGAAGAAGTGGTATATGGACAGAATGGAATAGTAGCCTCGGGAAAAAAATGAACAATACAGTTTTCAGGACTACAGTTGAGCCTAGAACTAATCATATAACGATAAGTTAAGTCAAAAGGGTATGACAAATGTCCTATGATATCATTTATACATGTTATCCTAAGATTGCTACCAATGAACATATTTCCACAGAAAAAGACACTCACAGACTTATCAAATAAACTAATGGTTAGCCAAAATGAAGGGTGGGGGGATGGGTAAATTAGAACTATGGGGTTAACATAAATATACTAATGTAAGTTAAATGTACATAAACATATAACATATAAATGATATGAATTATATAATCACTAATCCCTTCAAAATATACATTCTGTAATCACATACATGGTAACAGGATCCGAAGATGAACAGACATATGTATGAATCATTGAGCAGATTCTGTACAGCCAGACAATCAAAACACTCTAATCAAATTTACTCCGATAAGAAGTAGAAAATAAATTTAAAAAACAAACATAAGTAAGGAGATATAAACTTCTGGGGGCTTGTCCCAGCACATTCCACTCTAGTTTACAACCTCGGAACACTACCTCCAGGAAGACTCTGCTGCCCTAGTAACAAGTGTTGAGAACGTAATAATGCTGCTGCCTTGTGGCTATTTCCCACAACAGCAGCTTTAAACCCAGTGCCAATGGTTGCTTATAGACTCACAAGGACTGCAGGGCTGTAAATGACACAGGCCCTCAAAAAATGCCCTGGGGTAGGGAATAGGCAAGAAAATTCAACACATGAGAAATTTTTCAAGAAGTCAATAAGAGGAGGGAGGTTGTACTCACTCTTTAAAAAAAAAGGAAAAGAAAAAAAGGGCATGCCTAAAGCTCAGTAAAGGAAATTATTAGCCATATGCAAATTCAAATTCAATAAGGTTTCAGCTCACACCAGTCATGACCAGCAGCAAAAAGTCTACAAACTATAAATGCTGAAGGGGTTTTAGAGAACTGTGTACCTTCTTGGTGCCGGTGGGATGTAAAGTGGTAAGAGCACTAACGAAAACTGAATGGAGCTGCTTGAAAAGGTAAAAATTGAGTTAACATATGATGCGGCAGGGCACCTTTTGGGCCTATAATATAAAACCACCAAAATCGGAAAGACAGATGCAGGCAAATATGCACTGCAACAATATTGAAATAGCCAAGACATGGAAGCAAAAAAAAGGTCCATAAACAAATGAATGGACAAAGATGAAGTGGTATACGTACCAAATGGAATAGTAGCCTCGGGAAAAAAAGGAACAATGCCGTTTTCACGACTACAGTTGAGCCTACAAATAATCATATAAGGTTAAGTAAGTCAAAAGGGTATGACAAATATCCTATGATATCATTTATACATGTTATCCTAAGATTGCTACCAATGAACCTATTTCCACAGAAAAAGACACTCACAGACTTATCAAGTAAACTAATGGTTAGCCAAAAGGAAAGGTGGGAGGATGGGTAAATTAGGACTATGGGGTTAATATACATATACTAATGTATGTTAAATGTATATAAACATATAACAGATAAATTATATGAATTATATAATCACCAATACCTTTAAAATATACATTCTGTAATCACATACATGGTAACAGGGTCCAAAGGTGAACAGACATAAGTATGAATCATTGAGCAGATTCTGTACAGCCAGACAATCAACACACTCTAATCAAATTTACTCCGATAAGAAATAGAAACTAAATTTAAAAAACAAACATAAGTAAGGAGACATAAACTTCTGGGGGCTTGTCCCTGCACATTCCACTCTAATTTACAACCTCGGAACCCTACCTCCAGGAAGACTCTTTTGCCCAAGTAACAAGAGTAGAGAACGTAATAATGCTGCCGCCTTGTGGCTGTTTCGCACAAGAGCAGCTTTAAACCCACTGCTAATGGTTGCTTAATAGTCCCAAGGAATGCAGGGCTCTAAATGACACCTGCCCTCAAAAAATGCCCTGGGGTAGGGAATAGGCAGGAAAATTCAACACATGAGAAATTTTTCAAGAAGTCAAGAGAGGAGGGAAGTTGTACCTACTCTTTAACAAAAAAAGGAAACGAAGAAAAAGGATATGGTTAAAGCTCAGTATAAGGAATTATTAGCCACATGCGTTTCCAACCTCCAAAAAGGTTTCAGCTCACACCAGTCAAATGGCCATTAGCAAAAAGTCTACAAAGTATAAATGCTGAATGGGTTTTAGACAACTCATACCTACTAGCTGCTGGTGGGATGTAAAGTGGTAAAAGCACTAACAAGAACTGAATGGAGCTGCTTTACAAGGTAAAAATTGAGCTACCATATGATGCGGCAGGGCACCTTTGAGCCTATAAACGAAGACCACCAGGATCGGAAAGACAGAGGCAGGCAAATGTGCACTGCAGTAATATTGAAATAGCCAAGACATGAAAGCAAAAAAAAAGGTCCATAAACATATGAATGGAAAAAGAAGAAGTGGTATATGGACAGAATGGAATAGTAAGCTCGGGAAAAAAATGAACAATGCCGTTTTCTGGACTACAGCTGAGCCTTGAAATAATCATATAAGGTTAAGTAAGTGAAAAGGGTATGACAAACAGCCTATGATATCATTTATACATGTTATCCTAAGATTGCTACCAATGAACATATTTCCACAGAAAAAGACACTCACAGACTTATCAAATAAACTAATGGTTAGCCAAAATGAAAGGTGGGAGGATGGGTAAATTAGGACTATGGGGTTAACATACATATACTAATGTATGTTAAATGTATATAAACATATAACATATAAATTACATGAATTATATCATCACCAATACCTTCAAAATATACATTTTGTGATCACATACATGGTAACAGTATCCGAAGATGAACAGACGTATGTATGAATCATTGAGCAGATTCTGTACAGCCAGACAATCAAAACACTCTAATCAAATTTACTCCGATAAGAAATAGAAATTAAATTTAAAAAACAAACATAAGTAAGGAGACATAAACTTCTGGGGGCTTGTCCCAGGACATTCCTCTCTAATTTACAACCTGGGAACACTACCTCCAGGAAGACTCTGTTGCCCTAATAACAAGAGTTGAGAATGTAATAATGCTGCCGTCTTGTGGCTCTTTCCCACAACAGCAGCTTTAAACCCAGTGCCAATGGTTGGTTATATAGTCACAAGGACTGCAGGGCTGTAAATGACACAGGCCCACAAAACATGCCCTGGGGTAGGGAAGAGGCAAGAAAATTCAACACATGAGAAATTTTTCAAGAAGTCAATAAGAGGAGGGAAGTTGTACTCACTCTTTAAAAAAAAGGAAAACAAAAAAAGGACATGCCTAAAGCTCAGTATAAGGAATTATTAGCCACATGCAAATTCAAATTCAAAAAGGTTTCAGCTCACACCAGTCATGACCATCAGCAAAAAGTCTACAAACTATAAATGCTGAAGGGGTTTTAGAGAACTGTGTACCTTCTAGTTGCTGGTGGGATGTAAAGTGGCAACAGCACTAACGCAAACTGAATGGAGCTGCTTGAAAAGGTAAAAATTGAGCTACCATATGATGCAGCAGGGCACCTTTAGGGCCTATAACCTAAGACCACCAGAATCGGAAAGACAGAGGCAGGTAAATGTGCACTGCAGCAACATTGAAATAGCCAAGACATGGAAGGAAAAAAAAAGGTCCATAAACAGATGTATGGACAAAGACGAAGTGGTATATGGACAGAATGGAATAGTAGGCTCGTGAAAAAAATGAACAATGCCGTTTTCAGGACTACAGTTGAGCCTAGAAATAATCATATAACGTTAAGTAAGTGAAAAGGGTATGACAAATATCCTATGATGTCATTTATATATGTTATCGTAAAATTGCTACCAATGAACATATTTCCACAGAAAAAGACACTCACAGACTTATCAAATAAACTAATGGTTAGCCAAAATGAAAGGTGGGAGGATGGGTAAATTAGGACTATGGGGTTAACATACATATACTAATGTATGTTAAATGTATATAAACATATAACATATAAAGTATATGAATTATATAATCACGAATACCTTTAAAATATATATTCTGTAATCACATACATGGTAACAGGATCCGAAGATGAAGAAACATAAATATGAATCAATGAGCAGATTCTGTACAGCCAGAAAATCAAAACACTCTAATCAGATTTACTCCGATAAGAAATAGAAATTAAATTTAAAAAACAAACATAAGTAAGGAGAGATAAACTTCTGGGGGCTTGTCCCAGCACATTCCACTCTAATTTCCAACCTTGGAACACTACCTCCAGGAAGAGTCTTTTGCCCCATTAACAAGAGTTGAGGACGTAATAATGCTGCCGCCATGTGGCTGTTTCCCACAACAGCAGCTTTAAACCCAGTGCCAATGGTTGCTTATATAGTCACAAGGACTGCAGGGCTCTAAATGACACAGGCCCTCAAAACATGCCCTGGCGTAGGCAATAGGCAAGAAAATTCAACATATGAGAAATTTTTCAAGAAGTCAATAAGAGGAGGGAAGTTGTACTCACTCTTTAAAAAAAAGGAAAAGAAAAAAAAGGACATGCCTAAAGCTCAGTATAAGGAATTATAAGCCACAAGCAAATTCAAATTCAAAAAGGTTTCAGTTCACACCAGTCATAGCCATCAGCAAAAAGTCTACAAACGATAAATGCTGAGGGGGTTTTAGAGAATTGTGTACCTTCTGGCTGCTGGTGGGATGTAAAGTGGCAACAGCACTAACGCAAACTGAATGGAGCTGCTTGAAAAGGTAAAAATTGAGCTACCATATGATGCGGCAGGGCACCTTTTGGGCCTATAACCTAAGACCACCAGAATAGGAAAGACAGAGGCAGGCAAATGTGCACTGCAGCAATATTGAAAGAGCCAAGACATGGAAGCAAAAAAAAGGTCCATAAACAGATGACGGGAAAAAGAAGAAGTGGTATATGGACAGAATGGAATAGTAGCCTCGGGAAAAAAATGAACAATACCGTTTTCAGGACTACAGTTGAGCCTAGAACTAATCATATAACGATAAGTTAAGTCAAAAGGGTATGACAAATGTCCTATGATATCATTTATACATGTTATCCTAAGATTGCTACCAATGAACATATTTCCACAGAAAAAGACACTCACAGACTTATCAAATAAACTAATGGTTAGCCAAAATGAAGGGTGGGGGGATGGGTAAATTAGAACTATGGGGTTAACATAAATATACTAATGTAAGTTAAATGTACATAAACATATAACATATAAATGATATGAATTATATAATCACTAATCCCTTCAAAATATACATTCTGTAATCACATACATGGTAACAGGATCCGAAGATGAACAGACATATGTATGAATCATTGAGCAGATTCTGTACAGCCAGACAATCAAAACACTCTAATCAAATTTACTCCGATAAGAAGTAGAAAATAAATTTAAAAAACAAACATAAGTAAGGAGATATAAACTTCTGGGGGCTTGTCCCAGCACATTCCACTCTAGTTTACAACCTCGGAACACTACCTCCAGGAAGACTCTGCTGCCCTAGTAACAAGTGTTGAGAACGTAATAATGCTGCTGCCTTGTGGCTATTTCCCACAACAGCAGCTTTAAACCCAGTGCCAATGGTTGCTTATAGACTCACAAGGACTGCAGGGCTGTAAATGACACAGGCCCTCAAAAAATGCCCTGGGGTAGGGAATAGGCAAGAAAATTCAACACATGAGAAATTTTTCAAGAAGTCAATAAGAGGAGGGAGGTTGTACTCACTCTTTAAAAAAAAAGGAAAAGAAAAAAAGGGCATGCCTAAAGCTCAGTAAAGGAAATTATTAGCCATATGCAAATTCAAATTCAATAAGGTTTCAGCTCACACCAGTCATGACCAGCAGCAAAAAGTCTACAAACTATAAATGCTGAAGGGGTTTTAGAGAACTGTGTACCTTCTTGGTGCCGGTGGGATGTAAAGTGGTAAGAGCACTAACGAAAACTGAATGGAGCTGCTTGAAAAGGTAAAAATTGAGTTAACATATGATGCGGCAGGGCACCTTTTGGGCCTATAATATAAAACCACCAAAATCGGAAAGACAGATGCAGGCAAATATGCACTGCAACAATATTGAAATAGCCAAGACATGGAAGCAAAAAAAAGGTCCATAAACAAATGAATGGACAAAGATGAAGTGGTATACGTACCAAATGGAATAGTAGCCTCGGGAAAAAAAGGAACAATGCCGTTTTCACGACTACAGTTGAGCCTACAAATAATCATATAAGGTTAAGTAAGTCAAAAGGGTATGACAAATATCCTATGATATCATTTATACATGTTATCCTAAGATTGCTACCAATGAACCTATTTCCACAGAAAAAGACACTCACAGACTTATCAAGTAAACTAATGGTTAGCCAAAAGGAAAGGTGGGAGGATGGGTAAATTAGGACTATGGGGTTAATATACATATACTAATGTATGTTAAATGTATATAAACATATAACAGATAAATTATATGAATTATATAATCACCAATACCTTTAAAATATACATTCTGTAATCACATACATGGTAACAGGGTCCAAAGGTGAACAGACATAAGTATGAATCATTGAGCAGATTCTGTACAGCCAGACAATCAACACACTCTAATCAAATTTACTCCGATAAGAAATAGAAACTAAATTTAAAAAACAAACATAAGTAAGGAGACATAAACTTCTGGGGGCTTGTCCCTGCACATTCCACTCTAATTTACAACCTCGGAACCCTACCTCCAGGAAGACTCTTTTGCCCAAGTAACAAGAGTAGAGAACGTAATAATGCTGCCGCCTTGTGGCTGTTTCGCACAAGAGCAGCTTTAAACCCACTGCTAATGGTTGCTTAATAGTCCCAAGGAATGCAGGGCTCTAAATGACACCTGCCCTCAAAAAATGCCCTGGGGTAGGGAATAGGCAGGAAAATTCAACACATGAGAAATTTTTCAAGAAGTCAAGAGAGGAGGGAAGTTGTACCTACTCTTTAACAAAAAAAGGAAACGAAGAAAAAGGATATGGTTAAAGCTCAGTATAAGGAATTATTAGCCACATGCGTTTCCAACCTCCAAAAAGGTTTCAGCTCACACCAGTCAAATGGCCATTAGCAAAAAGTCTACAAACTATAAATGCTGAATGGGTTTTAGACAACTCATACCTACTAGCTGCTGGTGGGATGTAAAGTGGTAAAAGCACTAACAAGAACTGAATGGAGCTGCTTTACAAGGTAAAAATTGAGCTACCATATGATGCGGCAGGGCACCTTTGAGCCTATAAACGAAGACCACCAGGATCGGAAAGACAGAGGCAGGCAAATGTGCACTGCAGTAATATTGAAATAGCCAAGACATGAAAGCAAAAAAAAAGGTCCATAAACATATGAATGGAAAAAGAAGAAGTGGTATATGGACAGAATGGAATAGTAAGCTCGGGAAAAAAATGAACAATGCCGTTTTCTGGACTACAGCTGAGCCTTGAAATAATCATATAAGGTTAAGTAAGTGAAAAGGGTATGACAAACAGCCTATGATATCATTTATACATGTTATCCTAAGATTGCTACCAATGAACATATTTCCACAGAAAAAGACACTCACAGACTTATCAAATAAACTAATGGTTAGCCAAAATGAAAGGTGGGAGGATGGGTAAATTAGGACTATGGGGTTAACATACATATACTAATGTATGTTAAATGTATATAAACATATAACATATAAATTACATGAATTATATCATCACCAATACCTTCAAAATATACATTTTGTGATCACATACATGGTAACAGTATCCGAAGATGAACAGACGTATGTATGAATCATTGAGCAGATTCTGTACAGCCAGACAATCAAAACACTCTAATCAAATTTACTCCGATAAGAAATAGAAATTAAATTTAAAAAACAAACATAAGTAAGGAGACATAAACTTCTGGGGGCTTGTCCCAGGACATTCCTCTCTAATTTACAACCTGGGAACACTACCTCCAGGAAGACTCTGTTGCCCTAATAACAAGAGTTGAGAATGTAATAATGCTGCCGTCTTGTGGCTCTTTCCCACAACAGCAGCTTTAAACCCAGTGCCAATGGTTGGTTATATAGTCACAAGGACTGCAGGGCTGTAAATGACACAGGCCCACAAAACATGCCCTGGGGTAGGGAAGAGGCAAGAAAATTCAACACATGAGAAATGTTTCAAGAAGTCAATAAGAGGAGGGAAGTTGTACTCACTCTTTAAAAAAAAGGAAAACAAAAAAAGGACATGCCTAAAGCTCAGTATAAGGAATTATTAGCCACATGCAAATTCAAATTCAAAAAGGTTTCAGCTCACACCAGTCATGACCATCAGCAAAAAGTCTACAAACTATAAATGCTGAAGGGGTTTTAGAGAACTGTGTACCTTCTAGCTGCTGGTGGGATGTAAAGTCGTAACAGCACTAACGCAAACTGAACGGAGCTGCTTGAAAGGTAAAAATTGAGCTACCATATGATGCGGCATGGCACCTTTGGGCCTATAACCTAAGACCACCAGAATCAGAAACACAGAGGCAGGCAAATGTGCACTGCAGCAATATTGAAATAGCCAAGACATGGAAGCAAAGAAAAGGTCCATAAACAGGTGAATGGAAAAAGAAGAAGTGGTATATGGAAAGAATGGAATAGTAGCCTCGGGAAAAAAATGAACAATGCAGTTTTCAGGACTACAGTTGAGCCTAGAAATAATCATATAAGGTTAAGTAAGTCAAAAGGGTATGACAAATATCCTATGATATCATTTATACATGTTATCCTAAGATTGCTACCAATGAACATATTTCCACAGAAAAAGACACTCACAGACTTATGAAATAAACTAATGGTTAGCCAAAATGAAAGGTGGGAGGATTGGTAAATTAGGACTATGGGGTTAACATACATATACTAATATATGTTAAATGTATATAAACATATAACATATAAACTGTATAAATTATATAATCACCAATACCTTTAAAATATACATTCTGTTATCACATACATGGTAACAGGATCTGAAGATGAACAGACATTAGTAGGAATCATTGAGCAGATTCTGTACAGCCAGACCATCAAAACACTCTAATCAAATTTACTCCGATAAGAAATAGAAATTAAATTTAAAAACAAACATAGGTAAGGAGACATAAACTTCTGGGGGCTTGTCCCAGCACATCCCACTCTAATTCACAACCTCGGAACACTACCTCGAGGAAGACTCTTTTGCCCTAGTAATAAGAGTTGAGAACGTAATTATGCTGCCGCCTTGTGGCTGTTTCCCACAGCAGCAGCTTTAAGCCCAGTGCTAATGGTTGCTTAATAGTCACAAGGACTGCAGGGCTCTAAATGACACCTGCCCTCAAAAATGCATTGGGGTAGGGAATAGGAAAGAAAATTCAACACATGAGAAATTTTTCAAGTAGTCAATATGAAGAGGGAAGTTGTACTCACACTTTAACAAAAAAAGGAAAAGAAGAAAAAGGATATGCCTAAAGCTCAGTATAAGGAATTATTAGCCCAATGCGTATCCAACCTCCAAAAAGGTTTCAGCTGACACCAGTCAAATGGATAACAGCAAAAAGTCTACAAACTATAAATGCTGAATGGGTTTTAGCCAACTCATACCTCCTCGCTGCTGGAGGGATGTAAAGTGGTAACAGCACTAACGAAAACTGAATGGAGCTGCTTGAAAAGGTAAAAATTCAGCTATCATATGATGCGGCAGAGCATCTTTTGGGCCTATAACCTAAGACCACCAGAATAGGAAAGACAGAGGCAGGCAAATGTGCACTGCAGCAATATTGAAATACCCAAGACATGGAAGCAAAAAAAAGGTCCATAAACAGATGACGGGAAAAAGAAGAAGTGGTATATGGACAGAATGGAATAGTAGCCTCGTGAAAAAAATGAACAATGCCGTTTTCAGGACTACAGTTGAGCCTAGAAATAATCATATAACGTTAAGTAAGTGAAAAGGGTATGACAAATATCCTATGATATCACTTATACATGTTATCCTAAGATTGCTACCAATGAACATATTTCCACAGAAAAACACACTCACAGACTTATCAAATAAACTAATGGTTAGCCAAAATGAAAGGTGGGAGGATGAGTAAATTAGGACTATGGGGTTAACATACATATACTAATGTATGTTAAATGTATATAAACATATAACAGATAAACTATATGAATTATATAATCACGAATACCTTTAAAATATACATTCTGTAATCACATACGTGGTAACAGGATGGAAAGATGAACAGAGATACGTATGAATCATTGAGCAGATTCTGTATAGCCAGACAATCTAAACACTCTAATCAAATTTACTCCGATAAGAAATAAAAATTAAATTTAAAAAACAAACATACGTAAGGAGACATAAACTTCTGGGGGCTTGTCCCAGCACATTCCACTCTAACTTACAACCTCGGAACACTACCTCCAGGAAGACTCAGTTGCCCTAGTAACAAGAGTTGAGAATGTAATAATGCTGCCGCCTTGTGGCTCTTTCCCACAACAGCAGCTTTAAACCCAGTGCCAACGGTTGCTTCTATAGTCACAAGGACTGCAGGGCTGTAAATGACACAGGCCCACAAAACATGCCCTGGTGTAGGGAATAGGCAAGAAAATTCAACACATGAGAAATTTTTCAAGAAGTCAATAAGAGGAGGGAAGTTGTACTCACTCTTTAAAAAAAAGGAAAACAAAAAAAGGACATGCCTAAAGCTCAGTATAAGGAATTATTAGCCACATGCAAATTCAAATTCAAAAAGGTTTCAGCTCACACCAGTCATAACCATCAGCAAAAAGTCTACAAACGATAAATGCTGAAGGGGTTTTAGAGAACTGTGTACCTTCAAGCTGCTGCTGGGATGTAACGTGGTAACAACACTAATGCAAACTGAATGGAGATGCTTGAAAAGGTAAAAATTGAGCTACCATATGATGCGGCATGGCACCTTTTGGGCCTATAACCTAAGACCACCAGAATCTGAAAAACACAGGCAGGCCAATGTGCACTGCAGCAATATTGAAATAGCCAAGACATGGAAGCAGAAAATAGGTCCATAAACAGATGAATGGACAAAGACGAAGTGGTATACGTACCAAATGTAATAGTAGCCTCGCGAAAAAAATGAACAATGCCATTTTCAGGACTACAGTTGAGCCTAGAAATAATCATATAAGGTTAAGTAAGTGAAAAGGGTATGACAAACATCCTATGATATCATTTATACATGTTATCCTAAGATTGCTACCAATGAACATATTTCCACAGAAAAACACACTCACAGACTTACCAAAGAAACTAATGGTTAGCCAAAATGAAAGGTGGGAGGATGGGTAAATTAGGACTATGGGGTTAACATACATATACTAATGTATGTTAAATGTATATAAACATATAACAGATAAACTATATGAATTATATAATCACCAATACCTTGAAAATATATATTTTGTGATCACATACATGGTAACAGGATCCGAAGATGAACAGACATATGTATGAATCATTGAGCAGATTCTGTACAGCCAGACAATCAAAACACTCTAATCAAATTTACTCCGACAAGAAGTATAAATTAAGTTTAAAAAACAAACATAAGTAAGGAGACATAAACTTCTGGGGCTTGTCCCAGCACATTCCACTCTAATTTACAACCTTGGAAAACTGCCTCAAGGTAGACTCAGTTGCCCTAGTAACAAGAGTTGAGAACGTAATAATGCTGCCGCCTTGTGGCTGTTTCCCACAACAGCAGCTTTAAACCCAGTGCCAATGGTTGCTTATATAGTCACAAGGACTGCAGGGCTCTAAATGACACAGGCCCTCAAAACATGCCCTGGCGTAGGCAATAGGCAAGAAAATTCAACATATGAGAAATTTTTCAAGAAGTCAATAAGAGGAGGGAAGTTGTACTCACTCTTTAAAAAAAAGGAAAAGAAAAAAAAGGACATGCCTAAAGCTCAGTATAAGGAATTATAAGCCACAAGCAAATTCAAATTCAAAAAGGTTTCAGTTCACACCAGTCATAACCATCAGCAAAAAGTCTACAAACGATAAATGCTGAGGGGGTTTTAGAGAATTGTGTACCTTCTGGCTGCTGGTGGGATGTAAAGTGGCAACAGCACTAACGCAAACTGAATGGAGCTGCTTGAAAAGGTAAAAATTGAGCTACCATATGATGCGGCAGGGCACCTTTTGGGCCTATAACCTAAGACCACCAGAATAGGAAAGACAGAGGCAGGCAAATGTGCACTGCAGCAATATTGAAAGAGCCAAGACATGGAAGCAAAAAAAAGGTCCATAAACAGATGACGGGAAAAAGAAGAAGTGGTATATGGACAGAATGGAATAGTAGCCTCGGGAAAAAAATGAACAATACCGTTTTCAGGACTACAGTTGAGCCTAGAACTAATCATATAACGATAAGTTAAGTCAAAAGGGTATGACAAATGTCCTATGATATCATTTATACATGTTATCCTAAGATTGCTACCAATGAACATATTTCCACAGAAAAAGACACTCACAGACTTATCAAATAAACTAATGGTTAGCCAAAATGAAGGGTGGGGGGATGGGTAAATTAGAACTATGGGGTTAACATAAATATACTAATGTAAGTTAAATGTACATAAACATATAACATATAAATGATATGAATTATATAATCACTAATCCCTTCAAAATATACATTCTGTAATCACATACATGGTAACAGGATCCGAAGATGAACAGACATATGTATGAATCATTGAGCAGATTCTGTACAGCCAGACAATCAAAACACTCTAATCAAATTTACTCCGATAAGAAGTAGAAAATAAATTTAAAAAACAAACATAAGTAAGGAGATATAAACTTCTGGGGGCTTGTCCCAGCACATTCCACTCTAGTTTACAACCTCGGAACACTACCTCCAGGAAGACTCTGCTGCCCTAGTAACAAGTGTTGAGAACGTAATAATGCTGCTGCCTTGTGGCTATTTCCCACAACAGCAGCTTTAAACCCAGTGCCAATGGTTGCTTATAGACTCACAAGGACTGCAGGGCTGTAAATGACACAGGCCCTCAAAAAATGCCCTGGGGTAGGGAATAGGCAAGAAAATTCAACACATGAGAAATTTTTCAAGAAGTCAATAAGAGGAGGGAGGTTGTACTCACTCTTTAAAAAAAAAGGAAAAGAAAAAAAGGGCATGCCTAAAGCTCAGTAAAGGAAATTATTAGCCATATGCAAATTCAAATTCAATAAGGTTTCAGCTCACACCAGTCATGACCAGCAGCAAAAAGTCTACAAACTATAAATGCTGAAGGGGTTTTAGAGAACTGTGTACCTTCTTGGTGCCGGTGGGATGTAAAGTGGTAAGAGCACTAAGGAAAACTGAATGGAGCTGCTTGAAAAGGTAAAAATTGAGTTAACATATGATGCGGCAGGGCACCTTTTGGGCCTATAATATAAAACCACCAAAATCGGAAAGACAGATGCAGGCAAATATGCACTGCAACAATATTGAAATAGCCAAGACATGGAAGCAAAAAAAAGGTCCATAAACAAATGAATGGACAAAGATGAAGTGGTATACGTACCAAATGGAATAGTAGCCTCGGGAAAAAAAGGAACAATGCCGTTTTCACGACTACAGTTGAGCCTACAAATAATCATATAAGGTTAAGTAAGTCAAAAGGGTATGACAAATATCCTATGATATCATTTATACATGTTATCCTAAGATTGCTACCAATGAACCTATTTCCACAGAAAAAGACACTCACAGACTTATCAAGTAAACTAATGGTTAGCCAAAAGGAAAGGTGGGAGGATGGGTAAATTAGGACTATGGGGTTAATATACATATACTAATGTATGTTAAATGTATATAAACATATAACAGATAAATTATATGAATTATATAATCACCAATACCTTTAAAATATACATTCTGTAATCACATACATGGTAACAGGGTCCAAAGGTGAACAGACATAAGTATGAATCATTGAGCAGATTCTGTACAGCCAGACAATCAACACACTCTAATCAAATTTACTCCGATAAGAAATAGAAACTAAATTTAAAAAACAAACATAAGTAAGGAGACATAAACTTCTGGGGGCTTGTCCCTGCACATTCCACTCTAATTTACAACCTCGGAACCCTACCTCCAGGAAGACTCTTTTGCCCAAGTAACAAGAGTAGAGAACGTAATAATGCTGCCGCCTTGTGGCTGTTTCGCACAAGAGCAGCTTTAAACCCACTGCTAATGGTTGCTTAATAGTCCCAAGGAATGCAGGGCTCTAAATGACACCTGCCCTCAAAAAATGCCCTGGGGTAGGGAATAGGCAGGAAAATTCAACACATGAGAAATTTTTCAAGAAGTCAAGAGAGGAGGGAAGTTGTACCTACTCTTTAACAAAAAAAGGAAACGAAGAAAAAGGATATGGTTAAAGCTCAGTATAAGGAATTATTAGCCACATGCGTTTCCAACCTCCAAAAAGGTTTCAGCTCACACCAGTCAAATGGCCATTAGCAAAAAGTCTACAAAGTATAAATGCTGAATGGGTTTTAGACAACTCATACCTACTAGCTGCTGGTGGGATGTAAAGTGGTAAAAGCACTAACAAGAACTGAATGGAGCTGCTTTACAAGGTAAAAATTGAGCTACCATATGATGCGGCAGGGCACCTTTGAGCCTATAAACGAAGACCACCAGGATCGGAAAGACAGAGGCAGGCAAATGTGCACTGCAGTAATATTGAAATAGCCAAGACATGAAAGCAAAAAAAAAGGTCCATAAACATATGAATGGAAAAAGAAGAAGTGGTATATGGACAGAATGGAATAGTAAGCTCGGGAAAAAAATGAACAATGCCGTTTTCTGGACTACAGCTGAGCCTTGAAATAATCATATAAGGTTAAGTAAGTGAAAAGGGTATGACAAACAGCCTATGATATCATTTATACATGTTATCCTAAGATTGCTACCAATGAACATATTTCCACAGAAAAAGACACTCACAGACTTATCAAATAAACTAATGGTTAGCCAAAATGAAAGGTGGGAGGATGGGTAAATTAGGACTATGGGGTTAACATACATATACTAATGTATGTTAAATGTATATAAACATATAACATATAAATTACATGAATTATATCATCACCAATACCTTCAAAATATACATTTTGTGATCACATACATGGTAACAGTATCCGAAGATGAACAGACGTATGTATGAATCATTGAGCAGATTCTGTACAGCCAGACAATCAAAACACTCTAATCAAATTTACTCCGATAAGAAATAGAAATTAAATTTAAAAAACAAACATAAGTAAGGAGACATAAACTTCTGGGGGCTTGTCCCAGGACATTCCTCTCTAATTTACAACCTGGGAACACTACCTCCAGGAAGACTCTGTTGCACTAATAACAAGAGTTGAGAATGTAATAATGCTGCCGTCTTGTGGCTCTTTCCCACAACAGCAGCTTTAAACCCAGTGCCAATGGTTGGTTATATAGTCACAAGGACTGCAGGGCTGTAAATGACACAGGCCCACAAAACATGCCCTGGGGTAGGGAAGAGGCAAGAAAATTCAACACATGAGAAATTTTTCAAGAAGTCAATAAGAGGAGGGAAGTTGTACTCACTCTTTAAAAAAAAGGAAAACAAAAAAAGGACATGCCTAAAGCTCAGTATAAGGAATTATTAGCCACATGCAAATTCAAATTCAAAAAGGTTTCAGCTCACACCAGTCATGACCATCAGCAAAAAGTCTACAAACTATAAATGCTGAAGGGGTTTTAGAGAACTGTGTACCTTCTAGCTGCTGGTGGGATGTAAAGTCGTAACAGCACTAACGCAAACTGAACGGAGCTGCTTGAAAGGTAAAAATTGAGCTACCATATGATGCGGCATGGCACCTTTGGGCCTATAACCTAAGACCACCAGAATCAGAAACACAGAGGCAGGCAAATGTGCACTGCAGCAATATTGAAATAGCCAAGACATGGAAGCAAAGAAAAGGTCCATAAACAGGTGAATGGAAAAAGAAGAAGTGGTATATGGAAAGAATGGAATAGTAGCCTCGGGAAAAAAATGAACAATGCAGTTTTCAGGACTACAGTTGAGCCTAGAAATAATCATATAAGGTTAAGTAAGTCAAAAGGGTATGACAAATATCCTATGATATCATTTATACATGTTATCCTAAGATTGCTACCAATGAACATATTTCCACAGAAAAAGACACTCACAGACTTATGAAATAAACTAATGGTTAGCCAAAATGAAAGGTGGGAGGATTGGTAAATTAGGACTATGGGGTTAACATACATATACTAATATATGTTAAATGTATATAAACATATAACATATAAACTGTATAAATTATATAATCACCAATACCTTTAAAATATACATTCTGTTATCACATACATGGTAACAGGATCTGAAGATGAACAGACATTAGTAGGAATCATTGAGCAGATTCTGTACAGCCAGACCATCAAAACACTCTAATCAAATTTACTCCGATAAGAAATAGAAATTAAATTTAAAAACAAACATAGGTAAGGAGACATAAACTTCTGGGGGCTTGTCCCAGCACATCCCACTCTAATTCACAACCTCGGAACACTACCTCGAGGAAGACTCTTTTGCCCTAGTAATAAGAGTTGAGAACGTAATTATGCTGCCGCCTTGTGGCTGTTTCCCACAGCAGCAGCTTTAAGCCCAGTGCTAATGGTTGCTTAATAGTCACAAGGACTGCAGGGCTCTAAATGACACCTGCCCTCAAAAATGCATTGGGGTAGGGAATAGGAAAGAAAATTCAACACATGAGAAATTTTTCAAGTAGTCAATATGAAGAGGGAAGTTGTACCCACACTTTAACAAAAAAAGGAAAAGAAGAAAAAGGATATGCCTAAAGCTCAGTATAAGGAATTATTAGCCCAATGCGTATCCAACCTCCAGAAAGGTTTCAGCTGACACCAGTCAAATGGATAACAGCAAAAAGTCTACAAACTATAAATGCTGAATGGGTTTTAGCCAACTCATACCTCCTCGCTGCTGGAGGGATGTAAAGTGGTAACAGCACTAACGAAAACTGAATGGAGCTGCTTGAAAAGGTAAAAATTCAGCTATCATATGATGCGGCAGAGCATCTTTTGGGCCTATAACCTAAGACCACCAGAATAGGAAAGACAGAGGCAGGCAAATGTGCACTGCAGCAATATTGAAATACCCAAGACATGGAAGCAAAAAAAAGGTCCATAAACAGATGACGGGAAAAAGAAGAAGTGGTATATGGACAGAATGGAATAGTAGCCTCGTGAAAAAAATGAACAATGCCGTTTTCAGGACTACAGTTGAGCCTAGAAATAATCATATAACGTTAAGTAAGTGAAAAGGGTATGACAAATATCCTATGATATCACTTATACATGTTATCCTAAGATTGCTACCAATGAACATATTTCCACAGAAAAACACACTCACAGACTTATCAAATAAACTAATGGTTAGCCAAAATGAAAGGTGGGAGGATGAGTAAATTAGGACTATGCGGTTAACATACATATACTAATGTATGTTAAATGTATATAAACATATAACAGATAAACTATATGAATTATATAATCACGAATACCTTTAAAATATACATTCTGTAATCACATACGTGGTAACAGGATGGAAAGATGAACAGAGATACGTATGAATCATTGAGCAGATTCTGTATAGCCAGACAATCTAAACACTCTAATCAAATTTACTCCGATAAGAAATAGAAATTAAATTTAAAAAACAAACATACGTAAGGAGACATAAACTTCTGGGGGCTTGTCCCAGCACATTCCACTCTAACTTACAACCTCGGAACACTACCTCCAGGAAGACTCTGTTGCCCTAGTAACAAGAGTTGAGAATGTAATAATGCTGCCGCCTTGTGGCTCTTTCCCACAACAGCAGCTTTAAACCCAGTGCCAACGGTTGCTTCTATAGTCACAAGGACTGCAGGGCTGTAAATGACACAGGCCCACAAAACATGCCCTGGTGTAGGGAATAGGCAAGAAAATTCAACACATGAGAAATTTTTCAAGAAGGCAATAAGAGGAGGGAAGTTGTACTCACTCTTTAAAAAAAAGGAAAACAAAAAAAAGGACATGCCTAAAGCTCAGTATAAGGAATTATTAGCCACATACATATTCAAATTCAAAAAGGTTTAAGCTCACACCAGTCATGACCATCAGCAAAAAGTCTACAAACTATAAATGCTGAAGGGGTTTTAGAGAACTGTGTACCTTCTAGTTGCTGGTGGGATGTAAAGTGGCAACAGCACTAACGCAAACTGAATGGAGCTGCTTGAAAAGGTAAAAATTGAGCTACCATATGATGCGGCAGGGCACCTTTTGGGCCTATAACCTAAGACCACCAGAATCGGAAAGACAGAGGCAGGTAAATGTGCACTGCAGCAACACTGAAATAGCCAAGACATGGAAGGAAAAAAAAAGGTCCATAAACAGATGTATGGACAAAGACGAAGTGGTATATGGACAGAATGGAATAGTAGGCTCGTGAAAAAAATGAACAATGCCGTTTTCAGGACTACAGTTGAGCCTAGAAATAATCATATAACGTTAAGTAAGTGAAAAGGGTATGACAAATATCCTATGATATCATTTATATATGTTATCGTAAAATTGCTACCAATGAACATATTTCCACAGAAAAAGACACTCACAGACTTATCAAATAAACTAATGGTTAGCCAAAATGAAAGGTGGGAGGATGGGCAAATTAGGACTATGGGGTTAACATACATATACTAATGTATGTTAAATGTATATAAACATATAACATATAAAGTATATGAATTATATAATCACGAATACCTTTAAAATATATATTCTGTAATCACATACATGGTAACAGGATCCGAAGATGAAGAAACATAAATATGAATCAAAGAGCAGATTCTGTACAGCCAGAAAATCAAAACACTCTAATCAGATTTACTCCGATAAGAAATAGAAATTAAATTTAAAAAACAAACATAAGTAAGGAGAGATAAACTTCTGGGGGCTTGTCCCAGCACATTCCACTCTAATTTCCAACCTTGGAACACTACCTCCAGGAAGAGTCTTTTGCCCCATTAACAAGAGTTGAGGACGTAATAATGCTGCCGCCATGTGGCTGTTTCCCACAGCAGCAGCTTTAAACCCAGTGCCAATGGTTGCCTACATACTCACAAGGACTGCAGGGCTGTAAATGACACAGGCCCTCAAGAAATGCCCTGGGGTAGGGAATAGGCAAGAAAATTCAACACATGAGAAATTTTTCAAGAAGTCAATAAGAGGAGGGAAGTTGTACTCACTCTTTAAAAAAAAGGAAAACAAAAAAAGGACATGCCTAAAGCTCAGTATAAGGAATTATTAGCCACATGCAAATTCAAATTCCAAAAGGTTTCAGCTCACACCAGTCATAACCATCAGCAAAAAGTCTACAAACGATAAATGCTGAAGGGGTTTTAGAGAACTGTGTACCTTCAAGCTGCTGCTGGGATGTAACGTGGTAACAACACTAATGCAAACTGAATGGAGATGCTTGAAAAGGTAAAAATTGAGCTACCATATGATGCGGCATGGTACCTTTTGGGCCTATAACCTAAGACCACCAGAATCTGGAAAACACAGGCAGGCCAATGTGCACTGCAGCAATATTGAAATAGCCAAGACATGGAAGCAGAAAATAGGTCCATAAACAGATGAATGGACAAAGACGAAGTGGTATACGTACCAAATGTAATAGTAGCCTCGCGAAAAAAATGAACAATGCCGTTTTCAGGACTACAGTTGAGCCTAGAAATAATCATATAAGGTTAAGTAAGTGAAAAGGGTATGACAAACATCCTATGATATCATTTATACATGTTATCCTAAGATTGCTACCAATGAACATATTTCCACAGAAAAACACACTCACAGACTTACCAAAGAAACTAATGGTTAGCCGAAATGAAAGGTGGGAGGATGGGTAAATTAGGACTATGCGGTTAACATACATATACTAATGTATGTTAAATGTATATAAACATATAACAGATAAACTATATGAATTATATAATCACCAATACCTTGAAAATATATATTTTGTGATCACATACATGGTAACAGGATCCGAAGATGAACAGACATATGTATGAATCATTGAGCAGATTCTGTACAGCCAGACAATCAAAACACTCTAATCAAATTTACTCCGACAAGAAGTATAAATTAAGTTTAAAAAACAAACATAAGTAAGGAGACATAAACTTCTGGGGCTTGTCCCAGCACATTCCACTCTAATTTACAACCTTGGAAAACTGCCTCCAGGAAGACTCACTTGCCCTAGTAACAAGAGGTGAGAACGTAATAATGCTGCCGCCTTGTGGCTGTTTCCCACAACAGCAGCTTTAAACCCAGTGCCAATGGTTGCTTATATAGTCACAAGGACTGCAGGGCTCTAAATGACACAGGCCCTCAAAACATGCCCTGGCGTAGGCAATAGGCAAGAAAATTCAACATATGAGAAATTTTTCAAGAAGTCAATAAGAGGAGGGAAGTTGTACTCACTCTTTAAAAAAAAAGGAAAAGAAAAAAAAGGACATGCCTAAAGCTCAGTATAAGGAATTATAAGCCACAAGCAAATTCAAATTCAAAAAGGTTTCAGTTCACACCAGTCATAACCATCAGCAAAAAGTCTACAAACGATAAATGCTGAGGGGGTTTTAGAGAACTGTGTACCTTCTGGCTGCTGGTGGGATGTAAAGTGGCAACAGCACTAACGCAAACTGAATGGAGCTGTGCTTGAAAAGGTAAAAATTGAGCTACCATATGATGCGGCAGGGCACCTTTTGGGCCTATAACCTAAGACCACCAGAATCGGAAAGACAGAGGCAGGCAAATGTGCACTGCAGCAATATTGAAAGAGCCAAGACATGGAAGCAAAAAAAGGTCCATAAACAGATGACGGGAAAAAGAAGAAGTGGTATACGGACAGAATGGAATAGTAGCCTCGGGAAAAAAATGAACAATGCCGTTTTCAGGACTACAGTTGAGCCTAGAAATAATCATATAACGATAAGTAAGTCAAAAGGGTATGACAAATGTCCTATGATATCATTTATACATGTTATCCTAAGATTGCTACCAATGAACATATTTCCACAGAAAAAGACACTCACAGACTTATCAAATAAACTAATGGTTAGCCAAAATGAAAGGTGGGGGGATGGGTAAATTAGGACTATGGGGTTAACATGAATATACTAATGTAAGTTAAATGTACATAAACATATAACATATAAATGATATGAATTATATAATCACCAATCCCTTCAAAATATACATTCTGTAATCACATACATGGTAACAGGTTCCGAAGATGAACAGACATATGTATGAATCATTGAGCAGATTCTGTACAGCCAGACAATCAAAACACTCTAATCAAATTTACTCCGATAAGAAGTAGAAAATAAATTTAAAAAACAAACATAAGTAAGGAGATATAAACTTCTGGGGGCTTGTCCCAGCACATTCCACTCTAGTTTACAACCTCGGAACACTACCTCCAGGAAGACTCTGCTGCCCTAGTAACAAGTGTTGAGAACGTAATAATGCTGCTGCCTTGTGGCTATTTCCCACAACAGCAGCTTTAAACCCAGTGCCAATGGTTGCTTATAGACTCACAAGGACTGCAGGGCTGTAAATGACACAGGCCCTCAAAAAATGCCCTGGGGTAGGGAATAGGCAAGAAAATTCAACACATGAGAAATTTTTCAAGAAGTCA
This sequence comes from Balaenoptera physalus, assembly GCF_965194825.1. Classification (NCBI taxonomy): domain Eukaryota; kingdom Metazoa; phylum Chordata; class Mammalia; order Artiodactyla; family Balaenopteridae; genus Balaenoptera; species Balaenoptera physalus. The sequence continues at coordinate 87,419 of NW_028125738.1, forward strand.
ATAAGAGGAGGGAGGTTGTACTCACTCTTTAAAAAAAAAGGAAAAGAAAAAAAGGGCATGCCTAAAGCTCAGTAAAGGAAATTATTAGCCATATGCAAATTCAAATTCAATAAGGTTTCAGCTCACACCAGTCATGACCAGCAGCAAAAAGTCTACAAACTATAAATGCTGAAGGGGTTTTAGAGAACTGTGTACCTTCTTGGTGCCGGTGGGATGTAAAGTGGTAAGAGCACTAACGAAAACTGAATGGAGCTGCTTGAAAAGGTAAAAATTGAGTTAACATATGATGCGGCAGGGCACCTTTTGGGCCTATAATATAAAACCACCAAAATCGGAAAGACAGATGCAGGCAAATATGCACTGCAACAATATTGAAATAGCCAAGACATGGAAGCAAAAAAAAGGTCCATAAACAGATGAATGGACAAAGATGAAGTGGTATACGTACCAAATGGAATAGTAGCCTCGGGAAAAAAAGGAACAATGCCGTTTTCACGACTACAGTTGAGCCTACAAATAATCATATAAGGTTAAGTAAGTCAAAAGGGTATGACAAATATCCTATGATATCATTTATACATGTTATCCTAAGATTGCTACCAAAGAACATATTTCCACAGAAAAAGACACTCACAGACTTATCAAGTAAACTAATGGTTAGCCAAAAGGAAAGGTGGGAGGATGGGTAAATTAGGACTATGGGGTTAATATACATATACTAATGTATGTTAAATGTATATAAACATATAACAGATAAATTATATGAATTATATAATCACCAATCCCTTTAAACTATACATTCTGTAATCACATACATGGTAACAGGGTCCAAAGGTGAACAGACATAAGTATGAATCATTGAGCAGATTCTGTACAGCCAGACAATCAACACACTCTAATCAAATTTACTCCGATAAGAAATAGAAACTAAATTTAAAAAACAAACATAAGTAAGGAGACATAAACTTCTGGGGGCTTATCCCTGCACATTCCACTCTAATTTACAACCTCGGAACCCTACCTCCAGGAAGACTCTTTTGCCCAAGTAACAAGAGTTGAGAACGTAATAATGCTGCCGCCTTGTGGCTGTTTCGCACAAGAGCAGCTTTAAACCCACTGCTAATGGTTGCTTAATAGTCCCAAGGAATGCAGGGCTCTAAATGACACCTGCCCTCAAAAAATGCCCTGGGGTAGGGAATAGGCAGGAAAATTCAACACATGAGAAATTTTTCAAGAAGTCAAGAGAGGAGGGAAGTTGTACCTACTCTTTAACAAAAAAAGGAAACGAAGAAAAAGGATATGGTTAAAGCTCAGTATAAGGAATTATTAGCCACATGCGTTTCCAACCTCCAAAAAGGTTTCAGCTCACACCAGTCAAATGGCCATTAGCAAAAAGTCTACAAAGTATAAATGCTGAATGGGTTTTAGACAACTCATACCTACTAGCTGCTGGTGGGATGTAAAGTGGTAAAAGCACTAACAAGAACTGAATGGAGCTGCTTTACAAGGTAAAAATTGAGCTACCATATGATGCGGCAGGGCACCTTTGAGCCTATAAACGAAGACCACCAGGATCGGAAAGACAGAGGCAGGCAAATGTGCACTGCAGTAATATTGAAATAGCCAAGACATGAAAGCAAAAAAAAAGGTCCATAAACATATGAATGGAAAAAGAAGAAGTGGTATATGGACAGAATGGAATAGTAAGCTCGGGAAAAAAATGAACAATGCCGTTTTCTGGACTACAGTTGAGCCTTGAAATAATCATATAAGGTTAAGTAAGTGAAAAGGGTATGACAAACAGCCTATGATATCATTTATACATGTTATCCTAAGATTGCTACCAATGAACATATTTCCACAGAAAAAGACACTCACAGACTTATCAAATAAACTAATGGTTAGCCAAAATGAAAGGTGGGAGGATGGGTAAATTAGGACTATGGGGTTAACATACATATACTAATGTATGTTAAATGTATATAAACATATAACATATAAATTACATGAATTATATCATCACCAATACCTTCAAAATATACATTTTGTGATCACATACATGGTAACAGTATCCGAAGATGAACAGACGTATGTATGAATCATTGAGCAGATTCTGTACAGCCAGACAATCAAAACACTCTAATCAAATTTACTCCGATAAGAAATAGAAATTAAATTTAAAAAACAAACATAAGTAAGGAGACATAAACTTCTGGGGGCTTGTCCCAGGACATTCCTCTCTAATTTACAACCTGGGAACACTACCTCCAGGAAGACTCTGTTGCCCTAATAACAAGAGTTGAGAATGTAATAATGCTGCCGTCTTGTGGCTCTTTCCCACAACAGCAGCTTTAAACCCAGTGCCAATGGTTGGTTATATAGTCACAAGGACTGCAGGGCTGTAAATGACACAGGCCCACAAAACATGCCCTGGGGTAGGGAATAGGCAAGAAAATTCAACACATGAGAAATTTTTCAAAAAGTCAATAAGAGGAGGGAAGTTGTACTCACTCTTTAAAAAAAAGGAAAACAAAAAAAGGACATGCCTAAAGCTCAGTATAAGGAATTATTAGCCACGTGCAAATTCAAATTCAAAAAGGTTTCAGCTCACACCAGTCATGACCATCAGCAAAAAGTCTACAAACTATAAATGCTGAAGGGGTTTAAAAGAACTGTGTACCTTCTAGTTGCTGGTGGGATGTAAAGTGGCAACAGCACTAACGCAAACTGAATGGAGCTGCTTGAAAAGGTAAAAATTGAGCTACCATATGATGCGGCAGGGCACCTTTTGGGCCTATAACCTAAGACCACCAGAATCGGAAAGACAGAGGCAGGTAAATGTGCACTGCAGCAACATTGAAATAGTCAAGACATGGAAGGAAAAAAAAAGGTCCATAAACAGATGTATGGACAAAGACGAAGTGGTATATGGACAGAATGGAATAGTAGGCTCGTGAAAAAAATGAACAATGCCGTTTTCAGGACTACAGTTGAGCCTAGAAATAATCATATAACGTTAAGTAAGTGAAAAGGGTATGACAAATATCCTATGATGTCATTTATATATGTTATCGTAAAATTGCTACCAATGAACATATTTCCACAGAAAAAGACACTCACAGACTTATCAAATAAACTAATGGTTAGCCAAAATGAAAGGTGGGAGGATGGGTAAATTAGGACTATGGGGTTAACATACATATACTAATGTATGTTAAATGTATATAAACATATAACATATAAAGTATATGAATTATATAATCACGAATACCTTTAAAATATATATTCTGTAATCACATACATGGTAACAGGATCCGAAGATGAAGAAACATAAATATGAATCAATGAGCAGATTCTGTACAGCCAGAAAATCAAAACACTCTAATCAGATTTACTCCGATAAGAAATAGAAATTAAATTTAAAAAACAAACATAAGTAAGGAGAGATAAACTTCTGGGGGCTTGTCCCAGCACATTCCACTCTAATTTCCAACCTTGGAACACTACCTCCAGGAAGAGTCTTTTGCCCCATTAACAAGAGTTGAGGACGTAATAATGCTGCCGCCATGTGGCTGTTTCCCACAGCAGCAGCTTTAAACCCAGTGCCAATGGTTGCCTACATACTCACAAGGACTGCAGGGCTGTAAATGACACAGGCCCTCAAGAAATGCCCTGGGGTAGGGAATAGGCAAGAAAATTCAACACATGAGAAATTTTTCAAGAAGTCAATAAGAGGAGGGAAGTTGTACTCACTCTTTAAAAAAAAGGAAAACAAAAAAAGGACATGCCTAAAGCTCAGTATAAGGAATTATTAGCCACATGCAAATTCAAATTCCAAAAGGTTTCAGCTCACACCAGTCATAACCATCAGCAAAAAGTCTACAAACGATAAATGCTGAAGGGGTTTTAGAGAACTGTGTACCTTCAAGCTGCTGCTGGGATGTAACGTGGTAACAACACTAATGCAAACTGAATGGAGATGCTTGAAAAGGTAAAAATTGAGCTACCATATGATGCGGCATGGTACCTTTTGGGCCTATAACCTAAGACCACCAGAATCTGGAAAACACAGGCAGGCCAATGTGCACTGCAGCAATATTGAAATAGCCAAGACATGGAAGCAGAAAATAGGTCCATAAACAGATGAATGGACAAAGACGAAGTGGTATACGTACCAAATGTAATAGTAGCCTCGCGAAAAAAATGAACAATGCCGTTTTCAGGACTACAGTTGAGCCTAGAAATAATCATATAAGGTTAAGTAAGTGAAAAGGGTATGACAAACATCCTATGATATCATTTATACATGTTATCCTAAGATTGCTACCAATGAACATATTTCCACAGAAAAACACACTCACAGACTTACCAAAGAAACTAATGGTTAGCCGAAATGAAAGGTGGGAGGATGGGTAAATTAGGACTATGCGGTTAACATACATATACTAATGTATGTTAAATGTATATAAACATATAACAGATAAACTATATGAATTATATAATCACCAATACCTTGAAAATATATATTTTGTGATCACATACATGGTAACAGGATCCGAAGATGAACAGACATATGTATGAATCATTGAGCAGATTCTGTACAGCCAGACAATCAAAACACTCTAATCAAATTTACTCCGACAAGAAGTATAAATTAAGTTTAAAAAACAAACATAAGTAAGGAGACATAAACTTCTGGGGCTTGTCCCAGCACATTCCACTCTAATTTACAACCTTGGAAAACTGCCTCCAGGAAGACTCACTTGCCCTAGTAACAAGAGGTGAGAACGTAATAATGCTGCCGCCTTGTGGCTGTTTCCCACAACAGCAGCTTTAAACCCAGTGCCAATGGTTGCTTATATAGTCACAAGGACTGCAGGGCTCTAAATGACACAGGCCCTCAAAACATGCCCTGGCGTAGGCAATAGGCAAGAAAATTCAACATATGAGAAATTTTTCAAGAAGTCAATAAGAGGAGGGAAGTTGTACTCACTCTTTAAAAAAAAAGGAAAAGAAAAAAAAGGACATGCCTAAAGCTCAGTATAAGGAATTATAAGCCACAAGCAAATTCAAATTCAAAAAGGTTTCAGTTCACACCAGTCATAACCATCAGCAAAAAGTCTACAAACGATAAATGCTGAGGGGGTTTTAGAGAACTGTGTACCTTCTGGCTGCTGGTGGGATGTAAAGTGGCAACAGCACTAACGCAAACTGAATGGAGCTGTGCTTGAAAAGGTAAAAATTGAGCTACCATATGATGCGGCAGGGCACCTTTTGGGCCTATAACCTAAGACCACCAGAATCGGAAAGACAGAGGCAGGCAAATGTGCACTGCAGCAATATTGAAAGAGCCAAGACATGGAAGCAAAAAAAGGTCCATAAACAGATGACGGGAAAAAGAAGAAGTGGTATACGGACAGAATGGAATAGTAGCCTCGGGAAAAAAATGAACAATGCCGTTTTCAGGACTACAGTTGAGCCTAGAAATAATCATATAACGATAAGTAAGTCAAAAGGGTATGACAAATGTCCTATGATATCATTTATACATGTTATCCTAAGATTGCTACCAATGAACATATTTCCACAGAAAAAGACACTCACAGACTTATCAAATAAACTAATGGTTAGCCAAAATGAAAGGTGGGGGGATGGGTAAATTAGGACTATGGGGTTAACATGAATATACTAATGTAAGTTAAATGTACATAAACATATAACATATAAATGATATGAATTATATAATCACCAATCCCTTCAAAATATACATTCTGTAATCACATACATGGTAACAGGTTCCGAAGATGAACAGACATATGTATGAATCATTGAGCAGATTCTGTACAGCCAGACAATCAAAACACTCTAATCAAATTTACTCCGATAAGAAGTAGAAAATAAATTTAAAAAACAAACATAAGTAAGGAGATATAAACTTCTGGGGGCTTGTCCCAGCACATTCCACTCTAGTTTACAACCTCGGAACACTACCTCCAGGAAGACTCTGCTGCCCTAGTAACAAGTGTTGAGAACGTAATAATGCTGCTGCCTTGTGGCTATTTCCCACAACAGCAGCTTTAAACCCAGTGCCAATGGTTGCTTATAGACTCACAAGGACTGCAGGGCTGTAAATGACACAGGCCCTCAAAAAATGCCCTGGGGTAGGGAATAGGCAAGAAAATTCAACACATGAGAAATTTTTCAAGAAGTCAATAAGAGGAGGGAGGTTGTACTCACTCTTTAAAAAAAAAGGAAAAGAAAAAAAGGGCATGCCTAAAGCTCAGTAAAGGAAATTATTAGCCATATGCAAATTCAAATTCAATAAGGTTTCAGCTCACACCAGTCATGACCAGCAGCAAAAAGTCTACAAACTATAAATGCTGAAGGGGTTTTAGAGAACTGTGTACCTTCTTGGTGCCGGTGGGATGTAAAGTGGTAAGAGCACTAACGAAAACTGAATGGAGCTGCTTGAAAAGGTAAAAATTGAGTTAACATATGATGCGGCAGGGCACCTTTTGGGCCTATAATATAAAACCACCAAAATCGGAAAGACAGATGCAGGCAAATATGCACTGCAACAATATTGAAATAGCCAAGACATGGAAGCAAAAAAAAGGTCCATAAACAGATGAATGGACAAAGATGAAGTGGTATACGTACCAAATGGAATAGTAGCCTCGGGAAAAAAAGGAACAATGCCGTTTTCACGACTACAGTTGAGCCTACAAATAATCATATAAGGTTAAGTAAGTCAAAAGGGTATGACAAATATCCTATGATATCATTTATACATGTTATCCTAAGATTGCTACCAAAGAACATATTTCCACAGAAAAAGACACTCACAGACTTATCAAGTAAACTAATGGTTAGCCAAAAGGAAAGGTGGGAGGATGGGTAAATTAGGACTATGGGGTTAATATACATATACTAATGTATGTTAAATGTATATAAACATATAACAGATAAATTATATGAATTATATAATCACCAATCCCTTTAAACTATACATTCTGTAATCACATACATGGTAACAGGGTCCAAAGGTGAACAGACATAAGTATGAATCATTGAGCAGATTCTGTACAGCCAGACAATCAACACACTCTAATCAAATTTACTCCGATAAGAAATAGAAACTAAATTTAAAAAACAAACATAAGTAAGGAGACATAAACTTCTGGGGGCTTATCCCTGCACATTCCACTCTAATTTACAACCTCGGAACCCTACCTCCAGGAAGACTCTTTTGCCCAAGTAACAAGAGTTGAGAACGTAATAATGCTGCCGCCTTGTGGCTGTTTCGCACAAGAGCAGCTTTAAACCCACTGCTAATGGTTGCTTAATAGTCCCAAGGAATGCAGGGCTCTAAATGACACCTGCCCTCAAAAAATGCCCTGGGGTAGGGAATAGGCAGGAAAATTCAACACATGAGAAATTTTTCAAGAAGTCAAGAGAGGAGGGAAGTTGTACCTACTCTTTAACAAAAAAAGGAAACGAAGAAAAAGGATATGGTTAAAGCTCAGTATAAGGAATTATTAGCCACATGCGTTTCCAACCTCCAAAAAGGTTTCAGCTCACACCAGTCAAATGGCCATTAGCAAAAAGTCTACAAAGTATAAATGCTGAATGGGTTTTAGACAACTCATACCTACTAGCTGCTGGTGGGATGTAAAGTGGTAAAAGCACTAACAAGAACTGAATGGAGCTGCTTTACAAGGTAAAAATTGAGCTACCATATGATGCGGCAGGGCACCTTTGAGCCTATAAACGAAGACCACCAGGATCGGAAAGACAGAGGCAGGCAAATGTGCACTGCAGTAATATTGAAATAGCCAAGACATGAAAGCAAAAAAAAAGGTCCATAAACATATGAATGGAAAAAGAAGAAGTGGTATATGGACAGAATGGAATAGTAAGCTCGGGAAAAAAATGAACAATGCCGTTTTCTGGACTACAGTTGAGCCTTGAAATAATCATATAAGGTTAAGTAAGTGAAAAGGGTATGACAAACAGCCTATGATATCATTTATACATGTTATCCTAAGATTGCTACCAATGAACATATTTCCACAGAAAAAGACACTCACAGACTTATCAAATAAACTAATGGTTAGCCAAAATGAAAGGTGGGAGGATGGGTAAATTAGGACTATGGGGTTAACATACATATACTAATGTATGTTAAATGTATATAAACATATAACATATAAATTACATGAATTATATCATCACCAATACCTTCAAAATATACATTTTGTGATCACATACATGGTAACAGTATCCGAAGATGAACAGACGTATGTATGAATCATTGAGCAGATTCTGTACAGCCAGACAATCAAAACACTCTAATCAAATTTACTCCGATAAGAAATAGAAATTAAATTTAAAAAACAAACATAAGTAAGGAGACATAAACTTCTGGGGGCTTGTCCCAGGACATTCCTCTCTAATTTACAACCTGGGAACACTACCTCCAGGAAGACTCTGTTGCCCTAATAACAAGAGTTGAGAATGTAATAATGCTGCCGTCTTGTGGCTCTTTCCCACAACAGCAGCTTTAAACCCAGTGCCAATGGTTGGTTATATAGTCACAAGGACTGCAGGGCTGTAAATGACACAGGCCCACAAAACATGCCCTGGGGTAGGGAATAGGCAAGAAAATTCAACACATGAGAAATTTTTCAAAAAGTCAATAAGAGGAGGGAAGTTGTACTCACTCTTTAAAAAAAAGGAAAACAAAAAAAGGACATGCCTAAAGCTCAGTATAAGGAATTATTAGCCACGTGCAAATTCAAATTCAAAAAGGTTTCAGCTCACACCAGTCATGACCATCAGCAAAAAGTCTACAAACTATAAATGCTGAAGGGGTTTAAAAGAACTGTGTACCTTCTAGTTGCTGGTGGGATGTAAAGTGGCAACAGCACTAACGCAAACTGAATGGAGCTGCTTGAAAAGGTAAAAATTGAGCTACCATATGATGCGGCAGGGCACCTTTTGGGCCTATAACCTAAGACCACCAGAATCGGAAAGACAGAGGCAGGTAAATGTGCACTGCAGCAACATTGAAATAGTCAAGACATGGAAGGAAAAAAAAAGGTCCATAAACAGATGTATGGACAAAGACGAAGTGGTATATGGACAGAATGGAATAGTAGGCTCGTGAAAAAAATGAACAATGCCGTTTTCAGGACTACAGTTGAGCCTAGAAATAATCATATAACGTTAAGTAAGTGAAAAGGGTATGACAAATATCCTATGATGTCATTTATATATGTTATCGTAAAATTGCTACCAATGAACATATTTCCACAGAAAAAGACACTCACAGACTTATCAAATAAACTAATGGTTAGCCAAAATGAAAGGTGGGAGGATGGGTAAATTAGGACTATGGGGTTAACATACATATACTAATGTATGTTAAATGTATATAAACATATAACATATAAAGTATATGAATTATATAATCACGAATACCTTTAAAATATATATTCTGTAATCACATACATGGTAACAGGATCCGAAGATGAAGAAACATAAATATGAATCAATGAGCAGATTCTGTACAGCCAGAAAATCAAAACACTCTAATCAGATTTACTCCGATAAGAAATAGAAATTAAATTTAAAAAACAAACATAAGTAAGGAGAGATAAACTTCTGGGGGCTTGTCCCAGCACATTCCACTCTAATTTCCAACCTTGGAACACTACCTCCAGGAAGAGTCTTTTGCCCCATTAACAAGAGTTGAGGACGTAATAATGCTGCCGCCATGTGGCTGTTTCCCACAGCAGCAGCTTTAAACCCAGTGCCAATGGTTGCCTACATACTCACAAGGACTGCAGGGCTGTAAATGACACAGGCCCTCAAGAAATGCCCTGGGGTAGGGAATAGGCAAGAAAATTCAACACATGAGAAATTTTTCAAGAAGTCAATAAGAGGAGGGAAGTTGTACTCACTCTTTAAAAAAAAGGAAAACAAAAAAAGGACATGCCTAAAGCTCAGTATAAGGAATTATTAGCCACATGCAAATTCAAATTCAAAAAGGTTTCAGCTCACACCAGTCATAACCATCAGCAAAAAGTCTACAAACGATAAATGCTGAAGGGGTTTTAGAGAACTGTGTACCTTCAAGCTGCTGCTGGGATGTAACGTGGTAACAACACTAATGCAAACTGAATGGAGATGCTTGAAAAGGTAAAAATTGAGCTACCATATGATGCGGCATGGTACCTTTTGGGCCTATAACCTAAGACCACCAGAATCTGGAAAACACAGGCAGGCCAATGTGCACTGCAGCAATATTGAAATAGCCAAGACATGGAAGCAGAAAATAGGTCCATAAACAGATGAATGGACAAAGACGAAGTGGTATACGTACCAAATGTAATAGTAGCCTCGCGAAAAAAATGAACAATGCCGTTTTCAGGACTACAGTTGAGCCTAGAAATAATCATATAAGGTTAAGTAAGTGAAAAGGGTATGACAAACATCCTATGATATCATTTATACATGTTATCCTAAGATTGCTACCAATGAACATATTTCCACAGAAAAACACACTCACAGACTTACCAAAGAAACTAATGGTTAGCCAAAATGAAAGGTGGGAGGATGGGTAAATTAGGACTATGGGGTTAACATACATATACTAATGTATGTTAAATGTATATAAACATATAACAGATAAACTATATGAATTATATAATCACCAATACCTTGAAAATATATATTTTGTGATCACATACATGGTAACAGGATCCGAAGATGAACAGACATATGTATGAATCATTGAGCAGATTCTGTACAGCCAGACAATCAAAACACTCTAATCAAATTTACTCCGACAAGAAGTATAAATTAAGTTTAAAAAACAAACATAAGTAAGGAGACATAAACTTCTGGGGCTTGTCCCAGCACATTCCACTCTAATTTACAACCTTGGAAAACTGCCTCCAGGAAGACTCACTTGCCCTAGTAACAAGAGTTGAGAACGTAATAATGCTGCCGCCTTGTGGCTGTTTCCCACAACAGCAGCTTTAAACCCAGTGCCAATGGTTGCTTATATAGTCACAAGGACTGCAGGGCTCTAAATGACACAGGCCCTCAAAACATGCCCTGGCGTAGGCAATAGGCAAGAAAATTCAACATATGAGAAATTTTTCAAGAAGTCAATAAGAGGAGGGAAGTTGTACTCACTCTTTAAAAAAAAAGGAAAAGAAAAAAAAGGACATGCCTAAAGCTCAGTATAAGGAATTATAAGCCACAAGCAAATTCAAATTCAAAAAGGTTTCAGTTCACACCAGTCATAACCATCAGCAAAAAGTCTACAAACGATAAATGCTGAGGGGGTTTTAGAGAACTGTGTACCTTCTGGCTGCTGGTGGGATGTAAAGTGGCAACAGCACTAACGCAAACTGAATGGAGCTGTGCTTGAAAAGGTAAAAATTGAGCTACCATATGATGCGGCAGGGCACCTTTTGGGCCTATAACCTAAGACCACCAGAATCGGAAAGACAGAGGCAGGCAAATGTGCACTGCAGCAATATTGAAAGAGCCAAGACATGGAAGCAAAAAAAGGTCCATAAACAGATGACGGGAAAAAGAAGAAGTGGTATACGGACAGAATGGAATAGTAGCCTCGGGAAAAAAATGAACAATGCCGTTTTCAGGACTACAGTTGAGCCTAGAAATAATCATATAACGATAAGTAAGTCAAAAGGGTATGACAAATGTCCTATGATATCATTTATACATGTTATCCTAAGATTGCTACCAATGAACATATTTCCACAGAAAAAGACACTCACAGACTTATCAAATAAACTAATGGTTAGCCAAAATGAAAGGTGGGGGGATGGGTAAATTAGGACTATGGGGTTAACATGAATATACTAATGTAAGTTAAATGTACATAAACATATAACATATAAATGATATGAATTATATAATCACCAATCCCTTCAAAATATACATTCTGTAATCACATACATGGTAACAGGTTCCGAAGATGAACAGACATATGTATGAATCATTGAGCAGATTCTGTACAGCCAGACAATCAAAACACTCTAATCAAATTTACTCCGATAAGAAGTAGAAAATAAATTTAAAAAACAAACATAAGTAAGGAGATATAAACTTCTGGGGGCTTGTCCCAGCACATTCCACTCTAGTTTACAACCTCGGAACACTACCTCCAGGAAGACTCTGCTGCCCTAGTAACAAGTGTTGAGAACGTAATAATGCTGCTGCCTTGTGGCTATTTCCCACAACAGCAGCTTTAAACCCAGTGCCAATGGTTGCTTATAGACTCACAAGGACTGCAGGGCTGTAAATGACACAGGCCCTCAAAAAATGCCCTGGGGTAGGGAATAGGCAAGAAAATTCAACACATGAGAAATTTTTCAAGAAGTCAATAAGAGGAGGGAGGTTGTACTCACTCTTTAAAAAAAAAGGAAAAGAAAAAAAGGGCATGCCTAAAGCTCAGTAAAGGAAATTATTAGCCATATGCAAATTCAAATTCAATAAGGTTTCAGCTCACACCAGTCATGACCAGCAGCAAAAAGTCTACAAACTATAAATGCTGAAGGGGTTTTAGAGAACTGTGTACCTTCTTGGTGCCGGTGGGATGTAAAGTGGTAAGAGCACTAACGAAAACTGAATGGAGCTGCTTGAAAAGGTAAAAATTGAGTTAACATATGATGCGGCAGGGCACCTTTTGGGCCTATAATATAAAACCACCAAAATCGGAAAGACAGATGCAGGCAAATATGCACTGCAACAATATTGAAATAGCCAAGACATGGAAGCAAAAAAAAGGTCCATAAACAGATGAATGGACAAAGATGAAGTGGTATACGTACCAAATGGAATAGTAGCCTCGGGAAAAAAAGGAACAATGCCGTTTTCACGACTACAGTTGAGCCTACAAATAATCATATAAGGTTAAGTAAGTCAAAAGGGTATGACAAATATCCTATGATATCATTTATACATGTTATCCTAAGATTGCTACCAAAGAACATATTTCCACAGAAAAAGACACTCACAGACTTATCAAGTAAACTAATGGTTAGCCAAAAGGAAAGGTGGGAGGATGGGTAAATTAGGACTATGGGGTTAATATACATATACTAATGTATGTTAAATGTATATAAACATATAACAGATAAATTATATGAATTATATAATCACCAATCCCTTTAAACTATACATTCTGTAATCACATACATGGTAACAGGGTCCAAAGGTGAACAGACATAAGTATGAATCATTGAGCAGATTCTGTACAGCCAGACAATCAACACACTCTAATCAAATTTACTCCGATAAGAAATAGAAACTAAATTTAAAAAACAAACATAAGTAAGGAGACATAAACTTCTGGGGGCTTATCCCTGCACATTCCACTCTAATTTACAACCTCGGAACCCTACCTCCAGGAAGACTCTTTTGCCCAAGTAACAAGAGTTGAGAACGTAATAATGCTGCCGCCTTGTGGCTGTTTCGCACAAGAGCAGCTTTAAACCCACTGCTAATGGTTGCTTAATAGTCCCAAGGAATGCAGGGCTCTAAATGACACCTGCCCTCAAAAAATGCCCTGGGGTAGGGAATAGGCAGGAAAATTCAACACATGAGAAATTTTTCAAGAAGTCAAGAGAGGAGGGAAGTTGTACCTACTCTTTAACAAAAAAAGGAAACGAAGAAAAAGGATATGGTTAAAGCTCAGTATAAGGAATTATTAGCCACATGCGTTTCCAACCTCCAAAAAGGTTTCAGCTCACACCAGTCAAATGGCCATTAGCAAAAAGTCTACAAAGTATAAATGCTGAATGGGTTTTAGACAACTCATACCTACTAGCTGCTGGTGGGATGTAAAGTGGTAAAAGCACTAACAAGAACTGAATGGAGCTGCTTTACAAGGTAAAAATTGAGCTACCATATGATGCGGCAGGGCACCTTTGAGCCTATAAACGAAGACCACCAGGATCGGAAAGACAGAGGCAGGCAAATGTGCACTGCAGTAATATTGAAATAGCCAAGACATGAAAGCAAAAAAAAAGGTCCATAAACATATGAATGGAAAAAGAAGAAGTGGTATATGGACAGAATGGAATAGTAAGCTCGGGAAAAAAATGAACAATGCCGTTTTCTGGACTACAGTTGAGCCTTGAAATAATCATATAAGGTTAAGTAAGTGAAAAGGGTATGACAAACAGCCTATGATATCATTTATACATGTTATCCTAAGATTGCTACCAATGAACATATTTCCACAGAAAAAGACACTCACAGACTTATCAAATAAACTAATGGTTAGCCAAAATGAAAGGTGGGAGGATGGGTAAATTAGGACTATGGGGTTAACATACATATACTAATGTATGTTAAATGTATATAAACATATAACATATAAATTACATGAATTATATCATCACCAATACCTTCAAAATATACATTTTGTGATCACATACATGGTAACAGTATCCGAAGATGAACAGACGTATGTATGAATCATTGAGCAGATTCTGTACAGCCAGACAATCAAAACACTCTAATCAAATTTACTCCGATAAGAAATAGAAATTAAATTTAAAAAACAAACATAAGTAAGGAGACATAAACTTCTGGGGGCTTGTCCCAGGACATTCCTCTCTAATTTACAACCTGGGAACACTACCTCCAGGAAGACTCTGTTGCCCTAATAACAAGAGTTGAGAATGTAATAATGCTGCCGTCTTGTGGCTCTTTCCCACAACAGCAGCTTTAAACCCAGTGCCAATGGTTGGTTATATAGTCACAAGGACTGCAGGGCTGTAAATGACACAGGCCCACAAAACATGCCCTGGGGTAGGGAATAGGCAAGAAAATTCAACACATGAGAAATTTTTCAAAAAGTCAATAAGAGGAGGGAAGTTGTACTCACTCTTTAAAAAAAAGGAAAACAAAAAAAGGACATGCCTAAAGCTCAGTATAAGGAATTATTAGCCACATGCAAATTCAAATTCAAAAAGGTTTCAGCTCACACCAGTCATAACCATCAGCAAAAAGTCTACAAACGATAAATGCTGAAGGGGTTTTAGAGAACTGTGTACCTTCAAGCTGCTGCTGGGATGTAACGTGGTAACAACACTAATGCAAACTGAATGGAGATGCTTGAAAAGGTAAAAATTGAGCTACCATATGATGCGGCATGGTACCTTTTGGGCCTATAACCTAAGACCACCAGAATCTGGAAAACACAGGCAGGCCAATGTGCACTGCAGCAATATTGAAATAGCCAAGACATGGAAGCAGAAAATAGGTCCATAAACAGATGAATGGACAAAGACGAAGTGGTATACGTACCAAATGTAATAGTAGCCTCGCGAAAAAAATGAACAATGCCGTTTTCAGGACTACAGTTGAGCCTAGAAATAATCATATAAGGTTAAGTAAGTGAAAAGGGTATGACAAACATCCTATGATATCATTTATACATGTTATCCTAAGATTGCTACCAATGAACATATTTCCACAGAAAAACACACTCACAGACTTACCAAAGAAACTAATGGTTAGCCAAAATGAAAGGTGGGAGGATGGGTAAATTAGGACTATGGGGTTAACATACATATACTAATGTATGTTAAATGTATATAAACATATAACAGATAAACTATATGAATTATATAATCACCAATACCTTGAAAATATATATTTTGTGATCACATACATGGTAACAGGATCCGAAGATGAACAGACATATGTATGAATCATTGAGCAGATTCTGTACAGCCAGACAATCAAAACACTCTAATCAAATTTACTCCGACAAGAAGTATAAATTAAGTTTAAAAAACAAACATAAGTAAGGAGACATAAACTTCTGGGGCTTGTCCCAGCACATTCCACTCTAATTTACAACCTTGGAAAACTGCCTCCAGGAAGACTCACTTGCCCTAGTAACAAGAGTTGAGAACGTAATAATGCTGCCGCCTTGTGGCTGTTTCCCACAACAGCAGCTTTAAACCCAGTGCCAATGGTTGCTTATATAGTCACAAGGACTGCAGGGCTCTAAATGACACAGGCCCTCAAAACATGCCCTGGCGTAGGCAATAGGCAAGAAAATTCAACATATGAGAAATTTTTCAAGAAGTCAATAAGAGGAGGGAAGTTGTACTCACTCTTTAAAAAAAAAGGAAAAGAAAAAAAAGGACATGCCTAAAGCTCAGTATAAGGAATTATAAGCCACAAGCAAATTCAAATTCAAAAAGGTTTCAGTTCACACCAGTCATAACCATCAGCAAAAAGTCTACAAACGATAAATGCTGAGGGGGTTTTAGAGAACTGTGTACCTTCTGGCTGCTGGTGGGATGTAAAGTGGCAACAGCACTAACGCAAACTGAATGGAGCTGTGCTTGAAAAGGTAAAAATTGAGCTACCATATGATGCGGCAGGGCACCTTTTGGGCCTATAACCTAAGACCACCAGAATCGGAAAGACAGAGGCAGGCAAATGTGCACTGCAGCAATATTGAAAGAGCCAAGACATGGAAGCAAAAAAAGGTCCATAAACAGATGACGGGAAAAAGAAGAAGTGGTATACGGACAGAATGGAATAGTAGCCTCGGGAAAAAAATGAACAATGCCGTTTTCAGGACTACAGTTGAGCCTAGAAATAATCATATAACGATAAGTAAGTCAAAAGGGTATGACAAATGTCCTATGATATCATTTATACATGTTATCCTAAGATTGCTACCAATGAACATATTTCCACAGAAAAAGACACTCACAGACTTATCAAATAAACTAATGGTTAGCCAAAATGAAAGGTGGGGGGATGGGTAAATTAGGACTATGGGGTTAACATGAATATACTAATGTAAGTTAAATGTTCATAAACATATAACATATAAATGATATGAATTATATAATCACCAATCCCTTCAAAATATACATTCTGTAATCACATACATGGTAACAGGTTCCGAAGATGAACAGACATATGTATGAATCATTGAGCAGATTCTGTACAGCCAGACAATCAAAACACTCTAATCAAATTTACTCCGATAAGAAGTAGAAAATAAATTTAAAAAACAAACATAAGTAAGGAGATATAAACTTCTGGGGGCTTGTCCCAGCACATTCCACTCTAGTTTACAACCTCGGAACACTACCTCCAGGAAGACTCTGCTGCCCTAGTAACAAGTGTTGAGAACGTAATAATGCTGCTGCCTTGTGGCTATTTCCCACAACAGCAGCTTTAAACCCAGTGCCAATGGTTGCTTATAGACTCACAAGGACTGCAGGGCTGTAAATGACACAGGCCCTCAAAAAATGCCCTGGGGTAGGGAATAGGCAAGAAAATTCAACACATGAGAAATTTTTCAAGAAGTCAATAAGAGGAGGGAGGTTGTACTCACTCTTTAAAAAAAAAGGAAAAGAAAAAAAGGGCATGCCTAAAGCTCAGTAAAGGAAATTATTAGCCATATGCAAATTCAAATTCAATAAGGTTTCAGCTCACACCAGTCATGACCAGCAGCAAAAAGTCTACAAACTATAAATGCTGAAGGGGTTTTAGAGAACTGTGTACCTTCTTGGTGCCGGTGGGATGTAAAGTGGTAAGAGCACTAACGAAAACTGAATGGAGCTGCTTGAAAAGGTAAAAATTGAGTTAACATATGATGCGGCAGGGCACCTTTTGGGCCTATAATATAAAACCACCAAAATCGGAAAGACAGATGCAGGCAAATATGCACTGCAACAATATTGAAATAGCCAAGACATGGAAGCAAAAAAAAGGTCCATAAACAGATGAATGGACAAAGATGAAGTGGTATACGTACCAAATGGAATAGTAGCCTCGGGAAAAAAAGGAACAATGCCGTTTTCACGACTACAGTTGAGCCTACAAATAATCATATAAGGTTAAGTAAGTCAAAAGGGTATGACAAATATCCTATGATATCATTTATACATGTTATCCTAAGATTGCTACCAAAGAACATATTTCCACAGAAAAAGACACTCACAGACTTATCAAGTAAACTAATGGTTAGCCAAAAGGAAAGGTGGGAGGATGGGTAAATTAGGACTATGGGGTTAATATACATATACTAATGTATGTTAAATGTATATAAACATATAACAGATAAATTATATGAATTATATAATCACCAATCCCTTTAAACTATACATTCTGTAATCACATACATGGTAACAGGGTCCAAAGGTGAACAGACATAAGTATGAATCATGGAGCAGATTCTGTACAGCCAGACAATCAACACACTCTAATCAAATTTACTCCGATAAGAAATAGAAACTAAATTTAAAAAACAAACATAAGTAAGGAGACATAAACTTCTGGGGGCTTATCCCTGCACATTCCACTCTAATTTACAACCTCGGAACCCTACCTCCAGGAAGACTCTTTTGCCCAAGTAACAAGAGTTGAGAACGTAATAATGCTGCCGCCTTGTGGCTGTTTCGCACAAGAGCAGCTTTAAACCCACTGCTAATGGTTGCTTAATAGTCCCAAGGAATGCAGGGCTCTAAATGACACCTGCCCTCAAAAAATGCCCTGGGGTAGGGAATAGGCAGGAAAATTCAACACATGAGAAATTTTTCAAGAAGTCAAGAGAGGAGGGAAGTTGTACCTACTCTTTAACAAAAAAAGGAAACGAAGAAAAAGGATATGGTTAAAGCTCAGTATAAGGAATTATTAGCCACATGCGTTTCCAACCTCCAAAAAGGTTTCAGCTCACACCAGTCAAATGGCCATTAGCAAAAAGTCTACAAAGTATAAATGCTGAATGGGTTTTAGACAACTCATACCTACTAGCTGCTGGTGGGATGTAAAGTGGTAAAAGCACTAACAAGAACTGAATGGAGCTGCTTTACAAGGTAAAAATTGAGCTACCATATGATGCGGCAGGGCACCTTTGAGCCTATAAACGAAGACCACCAGGATCGGAAAGACAGAGGCAGGCAAATGTGCACTGCAGTAATATTGAAATAGCCAAGACATGAAAGCAAAAAAAAAGGTCCATAAACATATGAATGGAAAAAGAAGAAGTGGTATATGGACAGAATGGAATAGTAAGCTCGGGAAAAAAATGAACAATGCCGTTTTCTGGACTACAGTTGAGCCTTGAAATAATCATATAAGGTTAAGTAAGTGAAAAGGGTATGACAAACAGCCTATGATATCATTTATACATGTTATCCTAAGATTGCTACCAATGAACATATTTCCACAGAAAAAGACACTCACAGACTTATCAAATAAACTAATGGTTAGCCAAAATGAAAGGTGGGAGGATGGGTAAATTAGGACTATGGGGTTAACATACATATACTAATGTATGTTAAATGTATATAAACATATAACATATAAATTACATGAATTATATCATCACCAATACCTTCAAAATATACATTTTGTGATCACATACATGGTAACAGTATCCGAAGATGAACAGACGTATGTATGAATCATTGAGCAGATTCTGTACAGCCAGACAATCAAAACACTCTAATCAAATTTACTCCGATAAGAAATAGAAATTAAATTTAAAAAACAAACATAAGTAAGGAGACATAAACTTCTGGGGGCTTGTCCCAGGACATTCCTCTCTAATTTACAACCTGGGAACACTACCTCCAGGAAGACTCTGTTGCCCTAATAACAAGAGTTGAGAATGTAATAATGCTGCCGTCTTGTGGCTCTTTCCCACAACAGCAGCTTTAAACCCAGTGCCAATGGTTGGTTATATAGTCACAAGGACTGCAGGGCTGTAAATGACACAGGCCCACAAAACATGCCCTGGGGTAGGGAATAGGCAAGAAAATTCAACACATGAGAAATTTTTCAAAAAGTCAATAAGAGGAGGGAAGTTGTACTCACTCTTTAAAAAAAAGGAAAACAAAAAAAGGACATGCCTAAAGCTCAGTATAAGGAATTATTAGCCACGTGCAAATTCAAATTCAAAAAGGTTTCAGCTCACACCAGTCATGACCATCAGCAAAAAGTCTACAAACTATAAATGCTGAAGGGGTTTAAAAGAACTGTGTACCTTCTAGTTGCTGGTGGGATGTAAAGTGGCAACAGCACTAACGCAAACTGAATGGAGCTGCTTGAAAAGGTAAAAATTGAGCTACCATATGATGCGGCAGGGCACCTTTTGGGCCTATAACCTAAGACCACCAGAATCGGAAAGACAGAGGCAGGTAAATGTGCACTGCAGCAACATTGAAATAGTCAAGACATGGAAGGAAAAAAAAAGGTCCATAAACAGATGTATGGACAAAGACGAAGTGGTATATGGACAGAATGGAATAGTAGGCTCGTGAAAAAAATGAACAATGCCGTTTTCAGGACTACAGTTGAGCCTAGAAATAATCATATAACGTTAAGTAAGTGAAAAGGGTATGACAAATATCCTATGATGTCATTTATATATGTTATCGTAAAATTGCTACCAATGAACATATTTCCACAGAAAAAGACACTCACAGACTTATCAAATAAACTAATGGTTAGCCAAAATGAAAGGTGGGAGGATGGGTAAATTAGGACTATGGGGTTAACATACATATACTAATGTATGTTAAATGTATATAAACATATAACATATAAAGTATATGAATTATATAATCACGAATACCTTTAAAATATATATTCTGTAATCACATACATGGTAACAGGATCCGAAGATGAAGAAACATAAATATGAATCAATGAGCAGATTCTGTACAGCCAGAAAATCAAAACACTCTAATCAGATTTACTCCGATAAGAAATAGAAATTAAATTTAAAAAACAAACATAAGTAAGGAGAGATAAACTTCTGGGGGCTTGTCCCAGCACATTCCACTCTAATTTCCAACCTTGGAACACTACCTCCAGGAAGAGTCTTTTGCCCCATTAACAAGAGTTGAGGACGTAATAATGCTGCCGCCATGTGGCTGTTTCCCACAGCAGCAGCTTTAAACCCAGTGCCAATGGTTGCCTACATACTCACAAGGACTGCAGGGCTGTAAATGACACAGGCCCTCAAGAAATGCCCTGGGGTAGGGAATAGGCAAGAAAATTCAACACATGAGAAATTTTTCAAGAAGTCAATAAGAGGAGGGAAGTTGTACTCACTCTTTAAAAAAAAGGAAAACAAAAAAAGGACATGCCTAAAGCTCAGTATAAGGAATTATTAGCCACATGCAAATTCAAATTCAAAAAGGTTTCAGCTCACACCAGTCATAACCATCAGCAAAAAGTCTACAAACGATAAATGCTGAAGGGGTTTTAGAGAACTGTGTACCTTCAAGCTGCTGCTGGGATGTAACGTGGTAACAACACTAATGCAAACTGAATGGAGATGCTTGAAAAGGTAAAAATTGAGCTACCATATGATGCGGCATGGTACCTTTTGGGCCTATAACCTAAGACCACCAGAATCTGGAAAACACAGGCAGGCCAATGTGCACTGCAGCAATATTGAAATAGCCAAGACATGGAAGCAGAAAATAGGTCCATAAACAGATGAATGGACAAAGACGAAGTGGTATACGTACCAAATGTAATAGTAGCCTCGCGAAAAAAATGAACAATGCCGTTTTCAGGACTACAGTTGAGCCTAGAAATAATCATATAAGGTTAAGTAAGTGAAAAGGGTATGACAAACATCCTATGATATCATTTATACATGTTATCCTAAGATTGCTACCAATGAACATATTTCCACAGAAAAACACACTCACAGACTTACCAAAGAAACTAATGGTTAGCCAAAATGAAAGGTGGGAGGATGGGTAAATTAGGACTATGGGGTTAACATACATATACTAATGTATGTTAAATGTATATAAACATATAACAGATAAACTATATGAATTATATAATCACCAATACCTTGAAAATATATATTTTGTGATCACATACATGGTAACAGGATCCGAAGATGAACAGACATATGTATGAATCATTGAGCAGATTCTGTACAGCCAGACAATCAAAACACTCTAATCAAATTTACTCCGACAAGAAGTATAAATTAAGTTTAAAAAACAAACATAAGTAAGGAGACATAAACTTCTGGGGCTTGTCCCAGCACATTCCACTCTAATTTACAACCTTGGAAAACTGCCTCCAGGAAGACTCACTTGCCCTAGTAACAAGAGTTGAGAACGTAATAATGCTGCCGCCTTGTGGCTGTTTCCCACAACAGCAGCTTTAAACCCAGTGCCAATGGTTGCTTATATAGTCACAAGGACTGCAGGGCTCTAAATGACACAGGCCCTCAAAACATGCCCTGGCGTAGGCAATAGGCAAGAAAATTCAACATATGAGAAATTTTTCAAGAAGTCAATAAGAGGAGGGAAGTTGTACTCACTCTTTAAAAAAAAAGGAAAAGAAAAAAAAGGACATGCCTAAAGCTCAGTATAAGGAATTATAAGCCACAAGCAAATTCAAATTCAAAAAGGTTTCAGTTCACACCAGTCATAACCATCAGCAAAAAGTCTACAAACGATAAATGCTGAGGGGGTTTTAGAGAACTGTGTACCTTCTGGCTGCTGGTGGGATGTAAAGTGGCAACAGCACTAACGCAAACTGAATGGAGCTGTGCTTGAAAAGGTAAAAATTGAGCTACCATATGATGCGGCAGGGCACCTTTTGGGCCTATAACCTAAGACCACCAGAATCGGAAAGACAGAGGCAGGCAAATGTGCACTGCAGCAATATTGAAAGAGCCAAGACATGGAAGCAAAAAAAGGTCCATAAACAGATGACGGGAAAAAGAAGAAGTGGTATACGGACAGAATGGAATAGTAGCCTCGGGAAAAAAATGAACAATGCCGTTTTCAGGACTACAGTTGAGCCTAGAAATAATCATATAACGATAAGTAAGTCAAAAGGGTATGACAAATGTCCTATGATATCATTTATACATGTTATCCTAAGATTGCTACCAATGAACATATTTCCACAGAAAAAGACACTCACAGACTTATCAAATAAACTAATGGTTAGCCAAAATGAAAGGTGGGGGGATGGGTAAATTAGGACTATGGGGTTAACATGAATATACTAATGTAAGTTAAATGTACATAAACATATAACATATAAATGATATGAATTATATAATCACCAATCCCTTCAAAATATACATTCTGTAATCACATACATGGTAACAGGTTCCGAAGATGAACAGACATATGTATGAATCATTGAGCAGATTCTGTACAGCCAGACAATCAAAACACTCTAATCAAATTTACTCCGATAAGAAGTAGAAAATAAATTTAAAAAACAAACATAAGTAAGGAGATATAAACTTCTGGGGGCTTGTCCCAGCACATTCCACTCTAGTTTACAACCTCGGAACACTACCTCCAGGAAGACTCTGCTGCCCTAGTAACAAGTGTTGAGAACGTAATAATGCTGCTGCCTTGTGGCTATTTCCCACAACAGCAGCTTTAAACCCAGTGCCAATGGTTGCTTATAGACTCACAAGGACTGCAGGGCTGTAAATGACACAGGCCCTCAAAAAATGCCCTGGGGTAGGGAATAGGCAAGAAAATTCAACACATGAGAAATTTTTCAAGAAGTCAATAAGAGGAGGGAGGTTGTACTCACTCTTTAAAAAAAAAGGAAAAGAAAAAAAGGGCATGCCTAAAGCTCAGTAAAGGAAATTATTAGCCATATGCAAATTCAAATTCAATAAGGTTTCAGCTCACACCAGTCATGACCAGCAGCAAAAAGTCTACAAACTATAAATGCTGAAGGGGTTTTAGAGAACTGTGTACCTTCTTGGTGCCGGTGGGATGTAAAGTGGTAAGAGCACTAACGAAAACTGAATGGAGCTGCTTGAAAAGGTAAAAATTGAGTTAACATATGATGCGGCAGGGCACCTTTTGGGCCTATAATATAAAACCACCAAAATCGGAAAGACAGATGCAGGCAAATATGCACTGCAACAATATTGAAATAGCCAAGACATGGAAGCAAAAAAAAGGTCCATAAACAGATGAATGGACAAAGATGAAGTGGTATACGTACCAAATGGAATAGTAGCCTCGGGAAAAAAAGGAACAATGCCGTTTTCACGACTACAGTTGAGCCTACAAATAATCATATAAGGTTAAGTAAGTCAAAAGGGTATGACAAATATCCTATGATATCATTTATACATGTTATCCTAAGATTGCTACCAAAGAACATATTTCCACAGAAAAAGACACTCACAGACTTATCAAGTAAACTAATGGTTAGCCAAAAGGAAAGGTGGGAGGATGGGTAAATTAGGACTATGGGGTTAATATACATATACTAATGTATGTTAAATGTATATAAACATATAACAGATAAATTATATGAATTATATAATCACCAATCCCTTTAAACTATACATTCTGTAATCACATACATGGTAACAGGGTCCAAAGGTGAACAGACATAAGTATGAATCATGGAGCAGATTCTGTACAGCCAGACAATCAACACACTCTAATCAAATTTACTCCGATAAGAAATAGAAACTAAATTTAAAAAACAAACATAAGTAAGGAGACATAAACTTCTGGGGGCTTATCCCTGCACATTCCACTCTAATTTACAACCTCGGAACCCTACCTCCAGGAAGACTCTTTTGCCCAAGTAACAAGAGTTGAGAACGTAATAATGCTGCCGCCTTGTGGCTGTTTCGCACAAGAGCAGCTTTAAACCCACTGCTAATGGTTGCTTAATAGTCCCAAGGAATGCAGGGCTCTAAATGACACCTGCCCTCAAAAAATGCCCTGGGGTAGGGAATAGGCAGGAAAATTCAACACATGAGAAATTTTTCAAGAAGTCAAGAGAGGAGGGAAGTTGTACCTACTCTTTAACAAAAAAAGGAAACGAAGAAAAAGGATATGGTTAAAGCTCAGTATAAGGAATTATTAGCCACATGCGTTTCCAACCTCCAAAAAGGTTTCAGCTCACACCAGTCAAATGGCCATTAGCAAAAAGTCTACAAAGTATAAATGCTGAATGGGTTTTAGACAACTCATACCTACTAGCTGCTGGTGGGATGTAAAGTGGTAAAAGCACTAACAAGAACTGAATGGAGCTGCTTTACAAGGTAAAAATTGAGCTACCATATGATGCGGCAGGGCACCTTTGAGCCTATAAACGAAGACCACCAGGATCGGAAAGACAGAGGCAGGCAAATGTGCACTGCAGTAATATTGAAATAGCCAAGACATGAAAGCAAAAAAAAAGGTCCATAAACATATGAATGGAAAAAGAAGAAGTGGTATATGGACAGAATGGAATAGTAAGCTCGGGAAAAAAATGAACAATGCCGTTTTCTGGACTACAGTTGAGCCTTGAAATAATCATATAAGGTTAAGTAAGTGAAAAGGGTATGACAAACAGCCTATGATATCATTTATACATGTTATCCTAAGATTGCTACCAATGAACATATTTCCACAGAAAAAGACACTCACAGACTTATCAAATAAACTAATGGTTAGCCAAAATGAAAGGTGGGAGGATGGGTAAATTAGGACTATGGGGTTAACATACATATACTAATGTATGTTAAATGTATATAAACATATAACATATAAATTACATGAATTATATCATCACCAATACCTTCAAAATATACATTTTGTGATCACATACATGGTAACAGTATCCGAAGATGAACAGACGTATGTATGAATCATTGAGCAGATTCTGTACAGCCAGACAATCAAAACACTCTAATCAAATTTACTCCGATAAGAAATAGAAATTAAATTTAAAAAACAAACATAAGTAAGGAGACATAAACTTCTGGGGGCTTGTCCCAGGACATTCCTCTCTAATTTACAACCTGGGAACACTACCTCCAGGAAGACTCTGTTGCCCTAATAACAAGAGTTGAGAATGTAATAATGCTGCCGTCTTGTGGCTCTTTCCCACAACAGCAGCTTTAAACCCAGTGCCAATGGTTGGTTATATAGTCACAAGGACTGCAGGGCTGTAAATGACACAGGCCCACAAAACATGCCCTGGGGTAGGGAATAGGCAAGAAAATTCAACACATGAGAAATTTTTCAAAAAGTCAATAAGAGGAGGGAAGTTGTACTCACTCTTTAAAAAAAAGGAAAACAAAAAAAGGACATGCCTAAAGCTCAGTATAAGGAATTATTAGCCACATGCAAATTCAAATTCAAAAAGGTTTCAGCTCACACCAGTCATAACCATCAGCAAAAAGTCTACAAACGATAAATGCTGAAGGGGTTGTAGAGAACTGTGTACCTTCAAGCTGCTGCTGGGATGTAACGTGGTAACAACACTAATGCAAACTGAATGGAGATGCTTGAAAAGGTAAAAATTGAGCTACCATATGATGCGGCATGGTACCTTTTGGGCCTATAACCTAAGACCACCAGAATCTGGAAAACACAGGCAGGCCAATGTGCACTGCAGCAATATTGAAATAGCCAAGACATGGAAGCAGAAAATAGGTCCATAAACAGATGAATGGACAAAGACGAAGTGGTATACGTACCAAATGTAATAGTAGCCTCGCGAAAAAAATGAACAATGCCGTTTTCAGGACTACAGTTGAGCCTAGAAATAATCATATAAGGTTAAGTAAGTGAAAAGGGTATGACAAACATCCTATGATATCATTTATACATGTTATCCTAAGATTGCTACCAATGAACATATTTCCACAGAAAAACACACTCACAGACTTACCAAAGAAACTAATGGTTAGCCAAAATGAAAGGTGGGAGGATGGGTAAATTAGGACTATGGGGTTAACATACATATACTAATGTATGTTAAATGTATATAAACATATAACAGATAAACTATATGAATTATATAATCACCAATACCTTGAAAATATATATTTTGTGATCACATACATGGTAACAGGATCCGAAGATGAACAGACATATGTATGAATCATTGAGCAGATTCTGTACAGCCAGACAATCAAAACACTCTAATCAAATTTACTCCGACAAGAAGTATAAATTAAGTTTAAAAAACAAACATAAGTAAGGAGACATAAACTTCTGGGGCTTGTCCCAGCACATTCCACTCTAATTTACAACCTTGGAAAACTGCCTCCAGGAAGACTCACTTGCCCTAGTAACAAGAGTTGAGAACGTAATAATGCTGCCGCCTTGTGGCTGTTTCCCACAACAGCAGCTTTAAACCCAGTGCCAATGGTTGCTTATATAGTCACAAGGACTGCAGGGCTCTAAATGACACAGGCCCTCAAAACATGCCCTGGCGTAGGCAATAGGCAAGAAAATTCAACATATGAGAAATTTTTCAAGAAGTCAATAAGAGGAGGGAAGTTGTACTCACTCTTTAAAAAAAAAGGAAAAGAAAAAAAAGGACATGCCTAAAGCTCAGTATAAGGAATTATAAGCCACAAGCAAATTCAAATTCAAAAAGGTTTCAGTTCACACCAGTCATAACCATCAGCAAAAAGTCTACAAACGATAAATGCTGAGGGGGTTTTAGAGAACTGTGTACCTTCTGGCTGCTGGTGGGATGTAAAGTGGCAACAGCACTAACGCAAACTGAATGGAGCTGTGCTTGAAAAGGTAAAAATTGAGCTACCATATGATGCGGCAGGGCACCTTTTGGGCCTATAACCTAAGACCACCAGAATCGGAAAGACAGAGGCAGGCAAATGTGCACTGCAGCAATATTGAAAGAGCCAAGACATGGAAGCAAAAAAAGGTCCATAAACAGATGACGGGAAAAAGAAGAAGTGGTATACGGACAGAATGGAATAGTAGCCTCGGGAAAAAAATGAACAATGCCGTTTTCAGGACTACAGTTGAGCCTAGAAATAATCATATAACGATAAGTAAGTCAAAAGGGTATGACAAATGTCCTATGATATCATTTATACATGTTATCCTAAGATTGCTACCAATGAACATATTTCCACAGAAAAAGACACTCACAGACTTATCAAATAAACTAATGGTTAGCCAAAATGAAAGGTGGGGGGATGGGTAAATTAGGACTATGGGGTTAACATGAATATACTAATGTAAGTTAAATGTACATAAACATATAACATATAAATGATATGAATTATATAATCACCAATCCCTTCAAAATATACATTCTGTAATCACATACATGGTAACAGGTTCCGAAGATGAACAGACATATGTATGAATCATTGAGCAGATTCTGTACAGCCAGACAATCAAAACACTCTAATCAAATTTACTCCGATAAGAAGTAGAAAATAAATTTAAAAAACAAACATAAGTAAGGAGATATAAACTTCTGGGGGCTTGTCCCAGCACATTCCACTCTAGTTTACAACCTCGGAACACTACCTCCAGGAAGACTCTGCTGCCCTAGTAACAAGTGTTGAGAACGTAATAATGCTGCTGCCTTGTGGCTATTTCCCACAACAGCAGCTTTAAACCCAGTGCCAATGGTTGCTTATAGACTCACAAGGACTGCAGGGCTGTAAATGACACAGGCCCTCAAAAAATGCCCTGGGGTAGGGAATAGGCAAGAAAATTCAACACATGAGAAATTTTTCAAGAAGTCAATAAGAGGAGGGAGGTTGTACTCACTCTTTAAAAAAAAAGGAAAAGAAAAAAAGGGCATGCCTAAAGCTCAGTAAAGGAAATTATTAGCCATATGCAAATTCAAATTCAATAAGGTTTCAGCTCACACCAGTCATGACCAGCAGCAAAAAGTCTACAAACTATAAATGCTGAAGGGGTTTTAGAGAACTGTGTACCTTCTTGGTGCCGGTGGGATGTAAAGTGGTAAGAGCACTAACGAAAACTGAATGGAGCTGCTTGAAAAGGTAAAAATTGAGTTAACATATGATGCGGCAGGGCACCTTTTGGGCCTATAATATAAAACCACCAAAATCGGAAAGACAGATGCAGGCAAATATGCACTGCAACAATATTGAAATAGCCAAGACATGGAAGCAAAAAAAAGGTCCATAAACAGATGAATGGACAAAGATGAAGTGGTATACGTACCAAATGGAATAGTAGCCTCGGGAAAAAAAGGAACAATGCCGTTTTCACGACTACAGTTGAGCCTACAAATAATCATATAAGGTTAAGTAAGTCAAAAGGGTATGACAAATATCCTATGATATCATTTATACATGTTATCCTAAGATTGCTACCAAAGAACATATTTCCACAGAAAAAGACACTCACAGACTTATCAAGTAAACTAATGGTTAGCCAAAAGGAAAGGTGGGAGGATGGGTAAATTAGGACTATGGGGTTAATATACATATACTAATGTATGTTAAATGTATATAAACATATAACAGATAAATTATATGAATTATATAATCACCAATCCCTTTAAACTATACATTCTGTAATCACATACATGGTAACAGGGTCCAAAGGTGAACAGACATAAGTATGAATCATGGAGCAGATTCTGTACAGCCAGACAATCAACACACTCTAATCAAATTTACTCCGATAAGAAATAGAAACTAAATTTAAAAAACAAACATAAGTAAGGAGACATAAACTTCTGGGGGCTTATCCCTGCACATTCCACTCTAATTTACAACCTCGGAACCCTACCTCCAGGAAGACTCTTTTGCCCAAGTAACAAGAGTTGAGAACGTAATAATGCTGCCGCCTTGTGGCTGTTTCGCACAAGAGCAGCTTTAAACCCACTGCTAATGGTTGCTTAATAGTCCCAAGGAATGCAGGGCTCTAAATGACACCTGCCCTCAAAAAATGCCCTGGGGTAGGGAATAGGCAGGAAAATTCAACACATGAGAAATTTTTCAAGAAGTCAAGAGAGGAGGGAAGTTGTACCTACTCTTTAACAAAAAAAGGAAACGAAGAAAAAGGATATGGTTAAAGCTCAGTATAAGGAATTATTAGCCACATGCGTTTCCAACCTCCAAAAAGGTTTCAGCTCACACCAGTCAAATGGCCATTAGCAAAAAGTCTACAAAGTATAAATGCTGAATGGGTTTTAGACAACTCATACCTACTAGCTGCTGGTGGGATGTAAAGTGGTAAAAGCACTAACAAGAACTGAATGGAGCTGCTTTACAAGGTAAAAATTGAGCTACCATATGATGCGGCAGGGCACCTTTGAGCCTATAAACGAAGACCACCAGGATCGGAAAGACAGAGGCAGGCAAATGTGCACTGCAGTAATATTGAAATAGCCAAGACATGAAAGCAAAAAAAAAGGTCCATAAACATATGAATGGAAAAAGAAGAAGTGGTATATGGACAGAATGGAATAGTAAGCTCGGGAAAAAAATGAACAATGCCGTTTTCTGGACTACAGTTGAGCCTTGAAATAATCATATAAGGTTAAGTAAGTGAAAAGGGTATGACAAACAGCCTATGATATCATTTATACATGTTATCCTAAGATTGCTACCAATGAACATATTTCCACAGAAAAAGACACTCACAGACTTATCAAATAAACTAATGGTTAGCCAAAATGAAAGGTGGGAGGATGGGTAAATTAGGACTATGGGGTTAACATACATATACTAATGTATGTTAAATGTATATAAACATATAACATATAAATTACATGAATTATATCATCACCAATACCTTCAAAATATACATTTTGTGATCACATACATGGTAACAGTATCCGAAGATGAACAGACGTATGTATGAATCATTGAGCAGATTCTGTACAGCCAGACAATCAAAACACTCTAATCAAATTTACTCCGATAAGAAATAGAAATTAAATTTAAAAAACAAACATAAGTAAGGAGACATAAACTTCTGGGGGCTTGTCCCAGGACATTCCTCTCTAATTTACAACCTGGGAACACTACCTCCAGGAAGACTCTGTTGCCCTAATAACAAGAGTTGAGAATGTAATAATGCTGCCGTCTTGTGGCTCTTTCCCACAACAGCAGCTTTAAACCCAGTGCCAATGGTTGGTTATATAGTCACAAGGACTGCAGGGCTGTAAATGACACAGGCCCACAAAACATGCCCTGGGGTAGGGAATAGGCAAGAAAATTCAACACATGAGAAATTTTTCAAAAAGTCAATAAGAGGAGGGAAGTTGTACTCACTCTTTAAAAAAAAGGAAAACAAAAAAAGGACATGCCTAAAGCTCAGTATAAGGAATTATTAGCCACATGCAAATTCAAATTCAAAAAGGTTTCAGCTCACACCAGTCATAACCATCAGCAAAAAGTCTACAAACGATAAATGCTGAAGGGGTTGTAGAGAACTGTGTACCTTCAAGCTGCTGCTGGGATGTAACGTGGTAACAACACTAATGCAAACTGAATGGAGATGCTTGAAAAGGTAAAAATTGAGCTACCATATGATGCGGCATGGTACCTTTTGGGCCTATAACCTAAGACCACCAGAATCTGGAAAACACAGGCAGGCCAATGTGCACTGCAGCAATATTGAAATAGCCAAGACATGGAAGCAGAAAATAGGTCCATAAACAGATGAATGGACAAAGACGAAGTGGTATACGTACCAAATGTAATAGTAGCCTCGCGAAAAAAATGAACAATGCCGTTTTCAGGACTACAGTTGAGCCTAGAAATAATCATATAAGGTTAAGTAAGTGAAAAGGGTATGACAAACATCCTATGATATCATTTATACATGTTATCCTAAGATTGCTACCAATGAACATATTTCCACAGAAAAACACACTCACAGACTTACCAAAGAAACTAATGGTTAGCCAAAATGAAAGGTGGGAGGATGGGTAAATTAGGACTATGGGGTTAACATACATATACTAATGTATGTTAAATGTATATAAACATATAACAGATAAACTATATGAATTATATAATCACCAATACCTTGAAAATATATATTTTGTGATCACATACATGGTAACAGGATCCGAAGATGAACAGACATATGTATGAATCATTGAGCAGATTCTGTACAGCCAGACAATCAAAACACTCTAATCAAATTTACTCCGACAAGAAGTATAAATTAAGTTTAAAAAACAAACATAAGTAAGGAGACATAAACTTCTGGGGCTTGTCCCAGCACATTCCACTCTAATTTACAACCTTGGAAAACTGCCTCCAGGAAGACTCACTTGCCCTAGTAACAAGAGTTGAGAACGTAATAATGCTGCCGCCTTGTGGCTGTTTCCCACAACAGCAGCTTTAAACCCAGTGCCAATGGTTGCTTATATAGTCACAAGGACTGCAGGGCTCTAAATGACACAGGCCCTCAAAACATGCCCTGGCGTAGGCAATAGGCAAGAAAATTCAACATATGAGAAATTTTTCAAGAAGTCAATAAGAGGAGGGAAGTTGTACTCACTCTTTAAAAAAAAAGGAAAAGAAAAAAAAGGACATGCCTAAAGCTCAGTATAAGGAATTATAAGCCACAAGCAAATTCAAATTCAAAAAGGTTTCAGTTCACACCAGTCATAACCATCAGCAAAAAGTCTACAAACGATAAATGCTGAGGGGGTTTTAGAGAACTGTGTACCTTCTGGCTGCTGGTGGGATGTAAAGTGGCAACAGCACTAACGCAAACTGAATGGAGCTGTGCTTGAAAAGGTAAAAATTGAGCTACCATATGATGCGGCAGGGCACCTTTTGGGCCTATAACCTAAGACCACCAGAATCGGAAAGACAGAGGCAGGCAAATGTGCACTGCAGCAATATTGAAAGAGCCAAGACATGGAAGCAAAAAAAGGTCCATAAACAGATGACGGGAAAAAGAAGAAGTGGTATACGGACAGAATGGAATAGTAGCCTCGGGAAAAAAATGAACAATGCCGTTTTCAGGACTACAGTTGAGCCTAGAAATAATCATATAACGATAAGTAAGTCAAAAGGGTATGACAAATGTCCTATGATATCATTTATACATGTTATCCTAAGATTGCTACCAATGAACATATTTCCACAGAAAAAGACACTCACAGACTTATCAAATAAACTAATGGTTAGCCAAAATGAAAGGTGGGGGGATGGGTAAATTAGGACTATGGGGTTAACATGAATATACTAATGTAAGTTAAATGTACATAAACATATAACATATAAATGATATGAATTATATAATCACCAATCCCTTCAAAATATACATTCTGTAATCACATACATGGTAACAGGTTCCGAAGATGAACAGACATATGTATGAATCATTGAGCAGATTCTGTACAGCCAGACAATCAAAACACTCTAATCAAATTTACTCCGATAAGAAGTAGAAAATAAATTTAAAAAACAAACATAAGTAAGGAGACATAAACTTCTGGGGGCTTGTCCCAGGACATTCCTCTCTAATTTACAACCTGGGAACACTACCTCCAGGAAGACTCTGTTGCCCTAATAACAAGAGTTGAGAATGTAATAATGCTGCCGTCTTGTGGCTCTTTCCCACAACAGCAGCTTTAAACCCAGTGCCAATGGTTGGTTATATAGTCACAAGGACTGCAGGGCTGTAAATGACACAGGCCCACAAAACATGCCCTGGGGTAGGGAATAGGCAAGAAAATTCAACACATGAGAAATTTTTCAAAAAGTCAATAAGAGGAGGGAAGTTGTACTCACTCTTTAAAAAAAAGGAAAACAAAAAAAGGACATGCCTAAAGCTCAGTATAAGGAATTATTAGCCACGTGCAAATTCAAATTCAAAAAGGTTTCAGCTCACACCTGTCATGACCATCAGCAAAAAGTCTACAAACTATAAATGCTGAAGGGGTTTTAGAGAACTGTGTACCTTCTAGTTGCTGGTGGGATGTAAAGTGGCAACAGCACTAACGCAAACTGAATGGAGCTGCTTGAAAAGGTAAAAATTGAGCTACCATATGATGCGGCAGGGCACCTTTTGGGCCTATAACCTAAGACCACCAGAATCGGAAAGACAGAGGCAGGTAAATGTGCACTGCAGCAACATTGAAATAGTCAAGACATGGAAGGAAAAAAAAAGGTCCATAAACAGATGTATGGACAAAGACGAAGTGGTATATGGACAGAATGGAATAGTAGGCTCGTGAAAAAAATGAACAATGCCGTTTTCAGGACTACAGTTGAGCCTAGAAATAATCATATAACGTTAAGTAAGTGAAAAGGGTATGACAAATATCTTATGATGTCATTTATATATGTTATCGTAAAATTGCTACCAATGAACATATTTCCACAGAAAAAGACACTCACAGACTTATCAAATAAACTAATGGTTAGCCAAAATGAAAGGTGGGAGGATGGGCAAATTAGGACTATGGGGTTAACATACATATACTAATGTATGTTAAATGTATATAAACATATAACATATAAAGTATATGAATTATATAATCACGAATACCTTTAAAATATATATTCTGTAATCACATACATGGTAACAGGATCCGAAGATGAAGAAACATAAATATGAATCAAAGAGCAGATTCTGTACAGCCAGAAAATCAAAACACTCTAATCAGATTTACTCCGATAAGAAATAGAAATTAAATTTAAAAAACAAACATAAGTAAGGAGAGATAAACTTCTGGGGGCTTGTCCCAGCACATTCCACTCTAATTTCCAACCTTGGAACACTACCTCCAGGAAGAGTCTTTTGCCCCATTAACAAGAGTTGAGGACGTAATAATGCTGCCGCCATGTGGCTGTTTCCCACAGCAGCAGCTTTAAACCCAGTGCCAATGGTTGCCTACATAGTCACAAGGACTGCAGGGCTGTAAATGACACAGGCCCTCAAGAAATGCCCTGGGGTAGGGAATAGGCAAGAAAATTCAACACATGAGAAATTTTTCAAGAAGTCAATAAGAGGAGGGAAGTTGTACTCACTCTTTAAAAAAAAGGAAAACAAAAAAAGGACATGCCTAAAGCTCAGTATAAGGAATTATTAGCCACATGCAAATTCAAATTCCAAAAGGTTTCAGCTCACACCAGTCATAACCATCAGCAAAAAGTCTACAAACGATAAATGCTGAAGGGGTTTTAGAGAACTGTGTACCTTCAAGCTGCTGCTGGGATGTAACGTGGTAACAACACTAATGCAAACTGAATGGAGATGCTTGAAAAGGTAAAAATTGAGCTACCATATGATGCGGCATGGCACCTTTTGGGCCTATAACCTAAGACCACCAGAATCTGGAAAACACAGGCAGGCCAATGTGCACTGCAGCAATATTGAAATAGCCAAGACATGGAAGCAGAAAATAGGTCCATAAACAGATGAATGGACAAAGACGAAGTGGTATACGTACCAAATGTAATAGTAGCCTCGCGAAAAAAATGAACAATGCCGTTTTCCGGACTACAGTTGAGCCTAGAAATAATCATATAAGGTTAAGTAAGTGAAAAGGGTATGACAAACATCCTATGATATCATTTATACATGTTATCCTAAGATTGCTACCAATGAACATATTTCCACAGAAAAACACACTCACAGACTTACCAAAGAAACTAATGGTTAGCCAAAATGAAAGGTGGGAGGATGGGTAAATTAGGACTATGGGGTTAACATACATATACTAATGTATGTTAAATGTATATAAACATATAACAGATAAACTATATGAATTATATAATCACCAATACCTTCAAAATATATATTTTGTGATCACATACATGGTAACAGGATCCGAAGATGAACAGACATATGTATGAATCATTGAGCAGATTCTGTACAGCCAGACAATCAAAACACTCTAATCAAATTTACTCCGACAAGAAGTATAAATTAAGTTTAAAAAACAAACATAAGTAAGGAGACATAAACTTCTGGGGCTTGTCCCAGCACATTCCACTCTAATTTACAACCTTGGAAAACTGCCTCCAGGAAGACTCAGTTGCCCTAGTAACAAGAGTTGAGAACGTAATAATGCTGCCGCCTTGTGGCTGTTTCCCACAACAGCAGCTTTAAACCCAGTGCCAATGGTTGCTTATATAGTCACAAGGACTGCAGGGCTCTAAATGACACAGGCCCTCAAAACATGCCCTGGCGTAGGCAATAGGCAAGAAAATTCAACATATGAGAAATTTTTCAAGAAGTCAATAAGAGGAGGGAAGTTGTACTCACTCTTTAAAAAAAAAGGAAAAGAAAAAAAAGGACATGCCTAAAGCTCAGTATAAGGAATTATAAGCCACAAGCAAATTCAAATTCAAAAAGGTTTCAGTTCACACCAGTCATAACCATCAGCAAAAAGTCTACAAACGATAAATGCTGAGGGGGTTTTAGAGAACTGTGTACCTTCTGGCTGCTGGTGGGATGTAAAGTGGCAACAGCACTAACACAAACTGAATGGAGCTGTGCTTGAAAAGGTAAAAATTGAGCTACCATATGATGCGGCAGGGCACCTTTTGGGCCTATAACCTAAGACCACCAGAATCGGAAAGACAGAGGCAGGCAAATGTGCACTGCAGCAATATTGAAAGAGCCAAGACATGGAAGCAAAAAAAGGTCCATAAACAGATGACGGGAAAAAGAAGAAGTGGTATACGGACAGAATGGAATAGTAGCCTCGGGAAAAAAATGAACAATGCCGTTTTCAGGACTACAGTTGAGCCTAGAAATAATCATATAACGATAAGTAAGTCAAAAGGGTATGACAAATGTCCTATGATATCATTTATACATGTTATCCTAAGATTGCTACCAATGAACATATTTCCACAGAAAAAGACACTCACAGACTTATCAAATAAACTAATGGTTAGCCAAAATGAAAGGTGAGGGGATGGGTAAATTAGGACTATGGGGTTAACATGAATATACTAATGTAAGTTAAATGTACATAAACATATAACATATAAATGATATGAATTATATAATCACCAACCGCTTCAAAATATACATTCTGTAATCACATACATGGTAACAGGTTCCGAAGATGAACAGACATATGTATGAATCATTGAGCAGATTCTGTACAGCCAGACAATCAAAACACTCTAATCAAATTTACTCCGATAAGAAGTAGAAAATAAATTTAAAAAACAAACATAAGTAAGGAGATATAAACTTCTGGGGGCTTGTCCCAGCACATTCCACTCTAGTTTACAACCTCGGAACACTACCTCCAGGAAGACTCTGCTGCCCTAGTAACAAGTGTTGAGAATGTAATAATGCTGCTGCCTTGTGGCTATTTCCCACAACAGCAGCTTTAAACCCAGTGCCAATGGTTGCTTATAGACTCACAAGACTGCAGGGCTGTAAATGACACAGGCCCTCAAAAAATGCCCTGGGGTAGGGAATAGGCAAGAAAATTCAACACATGAGAAATTTTTCAAGAAGTCAATAAGAGGAGGGAGGTTGTACTCACTATTTAAAAAATAAGGAAAAGAAAAAAAGGGCATGCCTAAAGCTCAGTAAAGGAAATTATTAGCCATATGCAAATTCAAATTCAATAAGGTTTCAGCTCACACCAGTCATGACCAGCAGCAAAAAGTCTACAAACTATAAATGCTGAAGGGGTTTTAGAGAACTGTGTACCTTCTTGGTGCCGGTGGGATGTAAAGTGGTAAGAGCACTAACGAAAACTGAATGGAGCTGCTTGAAAAGGTAAAAATTGAGTTAACATATGATGCGGCAGGGCACCTTTTGGGCCTATAATATAAAACCACCAAAATCGGAAAGACAGATGCAGGCAAATATGCACTGCAACAATATTGAAATAGCCAAGACATGGAAGCAAAAAAAAGGTCCATAAACAAATGAATGGACAAAGATGAAGTGGTATACGTACCAAATGGAATAGTAGCCTCGGGAAAAAAAGGAACAATGCCGTTTTCACGACTACAGTTGAGCCTACAAATAATCATATAAGGTTAAGTAAGTCAAAAGGGTATGACAAATATCCTATGATATCATTTATACATGTTATCCTAAGATTGCTACCAAAGAACATATTTCCACAGAAAAAGACACTCACAGACTTATCAAGTAAACTAATGGCTAGCCAAAAGGAAAGGTGGGAGGATGGGTAAATTAGGACTATGGGGTTAATATACATATACTAATGTATGTTAAATGTATATAAACATATAACAGATAAATTATATGAATTATATAATCACCAATACCTTTAAACTATACATTCTGTAATCACATACATGGTAACAGGGTCCAAAGGTGAACAGACATAAGTATGAATCATTGAGCAGATTCTGTACAGCCAGACAATCAACACACTCTAATCAAATTTACTCCGATAAGAAATAGAAACTAAATTTAAAAAACAAACATAAGTAAGGAGACATAAACTTCTGGGGGCTTGTCCCTGCACATTCCACTCTAATTTACAACCTCGGAACCCTACCTCCAGGAAGACTCTTTTGCCCAAGTAACAAGAGTTGAGAACGTAATAATGCTGCCGCCTTGTGGCTGTTTCGCACAAGAGCAGCTTTAAACCCACTGCTAATGGTTGCTTAATAGTCCCAAGGAATGCAGGGCTCTAAATGACACCTGCCCTCAAAAAATGCCCTGGGGTAGGGAATAGGCAGGAAAATTCAACACATGAGAAATTTTTCAAGAAGTCAAGAGAGGAGGGAAGTTGTACCTACTCTTTAACAAAAAAAGGAAACGAAGAAAAAGGATATGGTTAAAGCTCAGTATAAGGAATTATTAGCCACATGCGTTTCCAACCTCCAAAAAGGTTTCAGCTCACACCAGTCAAATGGCCATTAGCAAAAAGTCTACAAACTATAAATTCTGAATGGGTTTTAGACAACTCATACCTACTAGCTGCTGGTGGGATGTAAAGTGGTAAAAGCACTAACAAGAACTGAATGGAGCTGCTTTACAAGGTAAAAATTGAGCTACCATATGATGCGGCAGGGCACCTTTGAGCCTATAAACGAAGACCACCAGGATCGGAAAGACAGAGGCAGGCAAATGTGCACTGCAGTAATATTGAAATAGCCAAGACATGAAAGCAAAAAAAAAGGTCCATAAACGTATGAATGGAAAAAGAAGAAGTGGTATATGGACAGAATCGAATAGTAAGCTCGGGAAAAAAATGAACAATGCCGTTTTCTGGACTACAGTTGAGCCTTGAAATAATCATATAAGGTTAAGTAAGTGAAAAGGGTATGACAAACAGCCTATGATATCATTTATACATGTTATCCTAAGATTGCTACCAATGAACATATTTCCACAGAAAAAGACACTCACAGACTTATCAAATAAACTAATGGTTAGCCAAAATGAAAGGTGGGAGGATGGGTAAATTAGGACTATGGGGTTAACATACATATACTAATGTATGTTAAATGTATATAAACATATAACATATAAATTACATGAATTATATCATCACCAATACCTTCAAAATATACATTTTGTGATCACATACATGGTAACAGTATCCGAAGATGAACAGACGTATGTATGAATCATTGAGCAGATTCTGTACAGCCAGACAATCAAAACACTCTAATCAAATTTACTCCGATAAGAAATAGAAATTAAATTTAAAAAACAAACATAAGTAAGGACACATAAACTTCTGGGGGCTTGTCCCAGGACATTCCTCTCTAATTTACAACCTGGGAACACTACCTCCAGGAAGACTCTGTTGCCCTAATAACAAGAGTTGAGAATGTAATAATGCTGCCGTCTTGTGGCTCTTTCCCACAACAGCAGCTTTAAACCCAGTGCCAATGGTTGGTTATATAGTCACAAGGACAGCAGGGCTGTAAATGACACAGGCCCACAAAACATGCCCTGGGGTAGGGAATAGGCAAGAAAATTCAACACATGAGAAATTTTTCAAGAAGTCAATAAGAGGAGGGAAGTTGTACTCACTCTTTAAAAAAAAGGAAAACAAAAAAAGGACATGCCTAAAGCTCAGTATAAGGAATTATTAGCCACGTGCAAATTCAAATTCAAAAAGGTTTCAGCTCACACCAGTCATGACCATCAGCAAAAAGTCTACAAACTATAAATGCTGAAGGGGTTTTAGAGAACTGTGTACCTTCTAGTTGCTGGTGGGATGTAAAGTGGCAACAGCACTAACGCAAACTGAATGGAGCTGCTTGAAAAGGTAAAAATTGAGCTACCATATGATGCGGCAGGGCACCTTTTGGGCCTATAACCTAAGACCACCAGAATCGGAAAGACAGAGGCAGGTAAATGTGCACTGCAGCAACACTGAAATAGCCAAGACATGGAAGGAAAAAAAAAGGTCCATAAACAGATGTATGGACAAAGACGAAGTGGTATATGGACAGAATGGAATAGTAGGCTCGTGAAAAAAATGAACAATGCCGTTTTCAGGACTACAGTTGAGCCTAGAAATAATCATATAACGTTAAGTAAGTGAAAAGGGTATGACAAATATCCTATGATATCATTTATATATGTTATCGTAAAATTGCTACCAATGAACATATTTCCACAGAAAAAGACACTCACAGACTTATCAAATAAACTAATGGTTAGCCAAAATGAAAGGTGGGAGGATGGGCAAATTAGGACTATGGGGTTAACATACATATACTAATGTATGTTAAATGTATATAAACATATAACATATAAAGTATATGAATTATATAATCACGAATACCTTTAAAATATATATTCTGTAATCACATACATGGTAACAGGATCCGAAGATGAAGAAACATAAATATGAATCAAAGAGCAGATTCTGTACAGCCAGAAAATCAAAACACTCTAATCAGATTTACTCCGATAAGAAATAGAAATTAAATTTAAAAAACAAACATAAGTAAGGAGAGATAAACTTCTGGGGGCTTGTCCCAGCACATTCCACTCTAATTTCCAACCTTGGAACACTACCTCCAGGAAGAGTCTTTTGCCCCATTAACAAGAGTTGAGGACGTAATAATGCTGCCGCCATGTGGCTGTTTCCCACAGCAGCAGCTTTAAACCCAGTGCCAATGGTTGCCTACATAGTCACAAGGACTGCAGGGCTGTAAATGACACAGGCCCTCAAGAAATGCCCTGGGGTAGGGAATAGGCAAGAAAATTCAACACATGAGAAATTTTTCAAGAAGTCAATAAGAGGAGGGAAGTTGTACTCACTCTTTAAAAAAAAGGAAAACAAAAAAAGGACATGCCTAAAGCTCAGTATAAGGAATTATTAGCCACATGCAAATTCAAATTCCAAAAGGTTTCAGCTCACACCAGTCATAACCATCAGCAAAAAGTCTACAAACGATAAATGCTGAAGGGGTTTTAGAGAACTGTGTACCTTCAAGCTGCTGCTGGGATGTAACGTGGTAACAACACTAATGCAAACTGAATGGAGATGCTTGAAAAGGTAAAAATTGAGCTACCATATGATGCGGCATGGCACCTTTTGGGCCTATAACCTAAGACCACCAGAATCTGGAAAACACAGGCAGGCCAATGTGCACTGCAGCAATATTGAAATAGCCAAGACATGGAAGCAGAAAATAGGTCCATAAACAGATGAATGGACAAAGACGAAGTGGTATACGTACCAAATGTAATAGTAGCCTCGCGAAAAAAATGAACAATGCCGTTTTCAGGACTACAGTTGAGCCTAGAAATAATCATATAAGGTTAAGTAAGTGAAAAGGGTATGACAAACATCCTATGATATCATTTATACATGTTATCCTAAGATTGCTACCAATGAACATATTTCCACAGAAAAACACACTCACAGACTTACCAAAGAAACTAATGGTTAGCCGAAATGAAAGGTGGGAGGATGGGTAAATTAGGACTATGGGGTTAACATACATATACTAATGTATGTTAAATGTATATAAACATATAACAGATAAACTACATGAATTATATAATCACCAATACCTTGAAAATATATATTTTGTGATCACATACATGGTAACAGGATCCGAAGATGAACAGACATATGTATGAATCATTGAGCAGATTCTGTACAGCCAGACAATCAAAACACTCTAATCAAATTTACTCCGACAAGAAGTATAAATTAAGTTTAAAAAACAAACATAAGTAAGGAGACATAAACTTCTGGGGCTTGTCCCAGCACATTCCACTCTAATTTACAACCTTGGAAAACTGCCTCCAGGAAGACTCACTTGCCCTAGTAACAAGAGTTGAGAACGTAATAATGCTGCCGCCTTGTGGCTGTTTCCCACAACAGCAGCTTTAAACCCAGTGCCAATGGTTGCTTATATAGTCACAAGGACTGCAGGGCTCTAAATGACACAGGCCCTCAAAACATGCCCTGGCGTAGGCAATAGGAAAGAAAATTCAACATATGAGAAATTTTTCAAGAAGTCAATAAGAGGAGGGAAGTTGTACTCACTCTTTAAAAAAAAAGGAAAAGAAAAAAAAGGACATGCCTAAAGCTCAGTATAAGGAATTATAAGCCACAAGCAAATTCAAATTCAAAAAGGTTTCAGTTCACACCAGTCATAACCATCAGCAAAAAGTCTACAAACGATAAATGCTGAGGGGGTTTTAGAGAACTGTGTACCTTCTGGCTGCTGGTGGGATGTAAAGTGGCAACAGCACTAACGCAAACTGAATGGAGCTGTGCTTGAAAAGGTAAAAATTGAGCTACCATATGATGCGGCAGGGCACCTTTTGGGCCTATAACCTAAGACCACCAGAATCGGAAAGACAGAGGCAGGCAAATGTGCACTGCAGCAATATTGAAAGAGCCAAGACATGGAAGCAAAAAAAGGTCCATAAACAGATGACGGGAAAAAGAAGAAGTGGTATACGGACAGAATGGAATAGTAGCCTCGGGAAAAAAATGAACAATGCCGTTTTCAGGACTACAGTTGAGCCTAGAAATAATCATATAACGATAAGTAAGTCAAAAGGGTATGACAAATGTCCTATGATATCATTTATACATGTTATCCTAAGATTGCTACCAATGAACATATTTCCACAGAAAAAGACACTCACAGACTTATCAAATAAACTAATGGTTAGCCAAAATGAAAGGTGGGGGGATGGGTAAATTAGGACTATGGGGTTAACATGAATATACTAATGTAAGTTAAATGTACATAAACATATAACATATAAATGATATGAATTATATAATCACCAATCCCTTCAAAATATACATTCTGTAATCACATACATGGTAACAGGTTCCGAAGAT
The DNA here is from genome assembly GCF_965194825.1 of Balaenoptera physalus. NCBI lineage: Eukaryota > Metazoa > Chordata > Mammalia > Artiodactyla > Balaenopteridae > Balaenoptera > Balaenoptera physalus. The sequence continues at coordinate 130,496 of NW_028125738.1, forward strand.
GAACAGACATATGTATGAATCATTGAGCAGATTCTGTACAGCCAGACAATCAAAACACTCTAATCAAATTTACTCCGATAAGAAGTAGAAAATAAATTTAAAAAACAAACATAAGTAAGGAGATATAAACTTCTGGGGGCTTGTCCCAGCACATTCCACTCTAGTTTACAACCTCGGAACACTACCTCCAGGAAGACTCTGCTGCCCTAGTAACAAGTGTTGAGAACGTAATAATGCTGCTGCCTTGTGGCTATTTCCCACAACAGCCGCTTTAAACCCAGTGCCAATGGTTGCTTATAGACTCACAAGGACTGCAGGGCTGTAAATGACACAGGCCCTCAAAAAATGCCCTGGGGTAGGGAATAGGCAAGAAAATTCAACACATGAGAAATTTTTCAAGAAGTCAATAAGAGGAGGGAGGTTGTACTCACTCTTTAAAAAAAAAGGAAAAGAAAAAAAGGGCATGCCTAAAGCTCAGTAAAGGAAATTATTAGCCATATGCAAATTCAAATTCAATAAGGTTTCAGCTCACACCAGTCATGACCAGCAGCAAAAAGTCTACAAACTATAAATGCTGAAGGGGTTTTAGAGAACTGTGTACCTTCTTGGTGCCGGTGGGATGTAAAGTGGTAAGAGCACTAACGAAAACTGAATGGAGCTGCTTGAAAAGGTAAAAATTGAGTTAACATATGATGCGGCAGGGCACCTTTTGGGCCTATAATATAAAACCACCAAAATCGGAAAGACAGATGCAGGCAAATATGCACTGCAAGAATATTGAAATAGCCAAGACATGGAAGCAAAAAAAAGGTCCATAAACAGATGAATGGACAAAGACGAAGTGGTATACGTACCAAATGGAATAGTAGCCTCGGGAAAAAAAGGAACAATGCCGTTTTCACGACTACAGTTGAGCCTACAAATAATCATATAAGGTTAAGTAAGTCAAAAGGATATGACAAACATCCTATGATATCATTTATACATGTTATCCTAAGATTGCTACCAAAGAACATATTTCCACAGAAAAAGACACTCACAGACTTATCAAGTAAACTAATGGTTAGCCAAAAGGAAAGGTGGGAGGATGGGTAAATTAGGACTATGGGGTTAATATACATATACTAATGTATGTTAAATGTATATAAACATATAACAGATAAATTATATGAATTATATAATCACCAATCCCTTTAAACTATACATTCTGTAATCACATACATGGTAACAGGGTCCAAAGGTGAACAGACATAAGTATGAATCATTGAGCAGATTCTGTACAGCCAGACAATCAACACACTCTAATCAAATTTACTCCGATAAGAAATAGAAACTAAATTTAAAAAACAAACATAAGTAAAGAGACATAAACTTCTGGGGGCTTGTCCCTGCACATTCCACTCTAATTTACAACCTCGGAACCCTACCTCCAGGAAGACTCTTTTGCCCAAGTAACAAGAGTTGAGAACGTAATAATGCTGCCGCCTTGTGGCTGTTTCGCACAAGAGCAGCTTTAAACCCACTGCTAATGGTTGCTTAATAGTCCCAAGGAATGCAGGGCTCTAAATGACACCTGCCCTCAAAAAATGCCCTGGGGTAGGGAATAGGCAGGAAAATTCAACACATGAGAAATTTTTCAAGAAGTCAAGAGAGGAGGGAAGTTGTACCTACTCTTTAACAAAAAAAGGAAACGAAGAAAAAGGATATGGTTAAAGCTCAGTATAAGGAATTATTAGCCACATGCGTTTCCAACCTCCAAAAAGGTTTCAGCTCACACCAGTCAAATGGCCATTAGCAAAAAGTCTACAAAGTATAAATGCTGAATGGGTTTTAGACAACTCATACCTACTAGCTGCTGGTGGGATGTAAAGTGGTAAAAGCACTAACAAGAACTGAATGGAGCTGCTTTACAAGGTAAAAATTGAGCTACCATATGATGCGGCAGGGCACCTTTGAGCCTATAAACGAAGACCACCAGGATCGGAAAGACAGAGGCAGGCAAATGTGCACTGCAGTAATATTGAAATAGCCAAGACATGAAAGCAAAAAAAAAGGTCCATAAACATATGAATGGAAAAAGAAGAAGTGGTATATGGACAGAATGGAATAGTAAGCTCGGGAAAAAAATGAACAATGCCGTTTTCTGGACTACAGCTGAGCCTTGAAATAATCATATAAGGTTAAGTAAGTGAAAAGGGTATGACAAACAGCCTATGATATCATTTATACATGTTATCCTAAGATTGCTACCAATGAACATATTTCCACAGAAAAAGACACTCACAGACTTATCAAATAAACTAATGGTTAGCCAAAATGAAAGGTGGGAGGATGGGTAAATTAGGACTATGGGGTTAACATACATATACTAATGTATGTTAAATGTATATAAACATATAACATATAAATTACATGAATTATATCATCACCAATACCTTCAAAATATACATTTTGTGATCACATACATGGTAACAGTATCCGAAGATGAACAGACGTATGTATGAATCATTGAGCAGATTCTGTACAGCCAGACAATCAAAACACTCTAATCAAATTTACTCCGATAAGAAATAGAAATTAAATTTAAAAAACAAACATAAGTAAGGAGACATAAACTTCTGGGGGCTTGTCCCAGGACATTCTTCTCTAATTTACAACCTGGGAACACTACCTCCAGGAAGACTCTGTTGCCCTAATAACAAGAGTTGAGAATGTAATAATGCTGCCGTCTTGTGGCTCTTTCCCACAACAGCAGCTTTAAACCCAGTGCCAATGGTTGGTTATACAGTCACAAGGACTGCAGGGCTGTAAATGACACAGGCCCACAAAACATGCCCTGGGGTAGGGAATAGGCAAGAAAATTCAACACATGAGAAATTTTTCAAAAAGTCAATAAGAGGAGGGAAGTTGTACTCACTCTTTAAAAAAAAGGAAAACAAAAAAAGGACATGCCTAAAGCTCAGTATAAGGAATTATTAGCCACGTGCAAATTCAAATTCAAAAAGGTTTCAGCTCACACCAGTCATGACCATCAGCAAAAAGTCTACAAACTATAAATGCTGAAGGGGTTTTAGAGAACTGTGTACCTTCTAGTTGCTGGTGGGATGTAAAGTGGCAACAGCACTAATGCAAACTGAATGGAGCTGCTTGAAAAGGTAAAAATTGAGCTACCATATGATGCGGCAGGGCACCTTTTGGGCCTATAACCTAAGACCACCAGAATCGGAAAGACAGAGGCAGGTAAATGTGCACTGCAGCAACATTGAAATAGTCAAGACATGGAAGGAAAAAAAAAGGTCCATAAACAGATGTATGGACAAAGACGAAGTGGTATATGGACAGAATGGAATAGTAGGCTCGTGAAAAAAATGAACAATGCCGTTTTCAGGACTACAGTTGAGCCTAGAAATAATCATATAACGTTAAGTAAGTGAAAAGGGTATGACAAATATCCTATGATGTCATTTATATATGTTATCGTAAAATTGCTACCAATGAACATATTTCCACAGAAAAAGACACTCACAGACTTATCAAATAAACTAATGGTTAGCCAAAATGAAAGGTGGGAGGATGGGTAAATTAGGACTATGGGGTTAACATACATATACTAATGTATGTTAAATGTATATAAACATATAACATATAAAGTATATGAATTATATAATCACGAATACCTTTAAAATATATATTCTATAATCACATACATGGTAACAGGATCCGAAGATGAAGAAACATAAATATGAATCAATGAGCAGATTCTGTACAGCCAGAAAATCAAAACACTCTAATCAGATTTACTCCGATAAGAAATAGAAATTAAATTTAAAAAACAAACATAAGTAAGGAGAGATAAACTTCTGGGGGCTTGTCCCAGCACATTCCACTCTAATTTCCAACCTTGGAACACTACCTCCAGGAAGAGTCTTTTGCCCCATTAACAAGAGTTGAGGACGTAATAATGCTGCCGCCATGTGGCTGTTTCCCACAGCAGCAGCTTTAAACCCAGTGCCAATGGTTGCCTACATACTCACAAGGACTGCAGGGCTGTAAATGACACAGGCCCTCAAGAAATGCCCTGGGGTAGGGAATAGGCAAGAAAATTCAACACATGAGAAATTTTTCAAGAAGTCAATAAGAGGAGGGAAGTTGTACTCACTCTTTAAAAAAAAGGAAAACAAAAAAAGGACATGCCTAAAGCTCAGTATAAGGAATTATTAGCCACATGCAAATTCAAATTCAAAAAGGTTTCAGCTCACACCAGTCATAACCATCAGCAAAAAGTCTACAAACGATAAATGCTGAAGGGGTTTTAGAGAACTGTGTACCTTCAAGCTGCTGCTGGGATGTAACGTGGTAACAACACTAATGCAAACTGAATGGAGATGCTTGAAAAGGTAAAAATTGAGCTACCATATGATGCGGCATGGCACCTTTTGGGCCTATAACCTAAGACCACCAGAATCTGGAAAACACAGGCAGGCCAATGTGCACTGCAGCAATATTGAAATAGCCAAGACATGGAAGCAGAAAATAGGTCCATAAACAGATGAATGGACAAAGACGAAGTGGTATACGTACCAAATGTAATAGTAGCCTCGCGAAAAAAATGAACAATGCCGTTTTCAGGACTACAGTTGAGCCTAGAAATAATCATATAAGGTTAAGTAAGTGAAAAGGGTATGACAAACATCCTATGATATCATTTATACATGTTATCCTAAGATTGCTACCAATGAACATATTTCCACAGAAAAACACACTCACAGACTTACCAAAGAAACTAATGGTTAGCCAAAATGAAAGGTGGGAGGATGGGTAAATTAGGACTATGGAGTTAACATACATATACTAATGTATGTTAAATGTATATAAACATATAACATATAAACTATATGAATTATATAATCACCAATACCTTGAAAATATATATTTTGTGATCACATACATGGTAACAGGATCCGAAGATGAACACACATATGTATGAATCATTGAGCAGATTCTGTACAGCCAGACAATCAAAACACTCTAATCAAATTTACTCCGACAAGAAGTATAAATTAAGTTTAAAAAACAAACATAAGTAAGGAGACATAAACTTCTGGGGCTTGTCCCAGCACATTCCACTCTAATTTACAACCTTGGAAAACTGCCTCCAGGAAGACTCACTTGCCCTAGTAACAAGAGTTGAGAACGTAATAATGCTGCCGCCTTGTGGCTGTTTCCCACAACAGCAGCTTTAAACCCAGTGCCAATGGTTGCTTATATAGTCACAAGGACTGCAGGGCTCTAAATGACACAGGCCCTCAAAACATGCCCTGGCGTAGGCAATAGGCAAGAAAATTCAACATATGAGAAATTTTTCAAGAAGTCAATAAGAGGAGGGAAGTTGTACTCACTCTTTAAAAAAAAAGGAAAAGAAAAAAAAGGACATGCCTAAAGCTCAGTATAAGGAATTATAAGCCACAAGCAAATTCAAATTCAAAAAGGTTTCAGTTCACACCAGTCATAACCATCAGCAAAAAGTCTACAAACGATAAATGCTGAGGGGGTTTTAGAGAACTGTGTACCTTCTGGCTGCTGGTGGGATGTAAAGTGGCAACAGCACTAACGCAAACTGAATGGAGCTGTGCTTGAAAAGGTAAAAATTGAGCTACCATATGATGCGGCAGGGCACCTTTTGGGCCTATAACCTAAGACCACCAGAATCGGAAAGACAGAGGCAGGCAAATGTGCACTGCAGCAATATTGAAAGAGCCAAGACATGGAAGCAAAAAAAGGTCCATAAACAGATGACGGGAAAAAGAAGAAGTGGTATACGGACAGAATGGAATAGTAGCCTCGGGAAAAAAACGAACAATGCCGTTTTCAGGACTACAGTTGAGCCTAGAAATAATCATATAACGATAAGTAAGTCAAAAGGGTATGACAAATGTCCTATGATATCATTTATACATGTTATCCTAAGATTGCTACCAATGAACATATTTCCACAGAAAAAGACACTCACAGACTTATCAAATAAACTAATGGTTAGCCACAATGAAAGGTGGGGGGATGGGTAAATTAGGACTATGGGGTTAACATGAATATACTAATGTAAGTTAAATGTACATAAACATATAACATATAAATGATATGAATTATATAATCACCAATCCCTTCAAAATATACATTCTGTAATCACATACATGGTAACAGGTTCCGAAGATGAACAGACATATGTATGAATCATTGAGCAGATTCTGTACAGCCAGACAATCAAAACACTCTAATCAAATTTACTCCGATAAGAAGTAGAAAATAAATTTAAAAAACAAACATAAGTAAGGAGATATAAACTTCTGGGGGCTTGTCCCAGCACATTCCACTCTAGTTTACAACCTCGGAACACTACCTCCAGGAAGACTCTGCTGCCCTAGTAACAAGTGTTGAGAACGTAATAATGCTGCTGCCTTGTGGCTATTTCCCACAACAGCAGCTTTAAACCCAGTGCCAATGGTTGCTTATAGACTCACAAGGACTGCAGGGCTGTAAATGACACAGGCCCTCAAAAAATGCCCTGGGGTAGGGAATAGGCAAGAAAATTCAACACATGAGAAATTTTTCAAGAAGTCAATAAGAGGAGGGAGGTTGTACTCACTCTTTAAAAAAAAAGGAAAAGAAAAAAAGGGCATGCCTAAAGCTCAGTAAAGGAAATTATTAGCCATATGCAAATTCAAATTCAATAAGGTTTCAGCTCACACCAGTCATGACCAGCAGCAAAAAGTCTACAAACTATAAATGCTGAAGGGGTTTTAGAGAACTGTGTACCTTCTTGGTGCCGGTGGGATGTAAAGTGGTAAGAGCACTAACGAAAACTGAATGGAGCTGCTTGAAAAGGTAAAAATTGAGTTAACATATGATGCGGCAGGGCACCTTTTGGGCCTATAATATAAAACCACCAAAATCGGAAAGACAGATGCAGGCAAATATGCACTGCAACAATATTGAAATAGCCAAGACATGGAAGCAAAAAAAAGGTCCATAAACAGATGAATGGACAAAGATGAAGTGGTATACGTACCAAATGGAATAGTAGCCTCGGGAAAAAAAGGAACAATGCCGTTTTCACGACTACAGTTGAGCCTACAAATAATCATATAAGGTTAAGTAAGTCAAAAGGGTATGACAAACATCCTATGATATCATTTATACATGTTATCCTAAGATTGCTACCAAAGAACATATTTCCACAGAAAAAGACACTCACAGACTTATCAAGTAAACTAATGGTTAGCCAAAAGGAAAGGTGGGAGGATGGGTAAATTAGGACTATGGGGTTAATATACATATACTAATGTATGTTAAATGTATATAAACATATAACAGATAAATTATATGAATTATATAATCACCAATCCCTTTAAACTATACATTCTGTAATCACATACATGGTAACAGGGTCCAAAGGTGAACAGACATAAGTATGAATCATTGAGCAGATTCTGTACAGCCAGACAATCAACACACTCTAATCAAATTTACTCCGATAAGAAATAGAAACTAAATTTAAAAAACAAACATAAGTAAGGAGACATAAACTTCTGGGGGCTTGTCCCTGCACATTCCACTCTAATTTACAACCTCGGAACCCTACCTCCAGGAAGACTCTTTTGCCCAAGTAACAAGAGTTGAGAACGTAATAATGCTGCCGCCTTGTGGCTGTTTCGCACAAGAGCAGCTTTAAACCCACTGCTAATGGTTGCTTAATAGTCCCAAGGAATGCAGGGCTCTAAATGACACCTGCCCTCAAAAAATGCCCTGGGGTAGGGAATAGGCAGGAAAATTCAACACATGAGAAATTTTTCAAGAAGTCAAGAGAGGAGGGAAGTTGTACCTACTCTTTAACAAAAAAAGGAAACGAAGAAAAAGGATATGGTTAAAGCTCAGTATAAGGAATTATTAGCCACATGCGTTTCCAACCTCCAAAAAGGTTTCAGCTCACACCAGTCAAATGGCCATTAGCAAAAAGTCTACAAAGTATAAATGCTGAATGGGTTTTAGACAACTCATACCTACTAGCTGCTGGTGGGATGTAAAGTGGTAAAAGCACTAACAAGAACTGAATGGAGCTGCTTTACAAGGTAAAAATTGAGCTACCATATGATGCGGCAGGGCACCTTTGAGCCTATAAACGAAGACCACCAGGATCGGATAGACAGAGGCAGGCAAATGTGCACTGCAGTAATATTGAAATAGCCAAGACATGAAAGCAAAAAAAAAGGTCCATAAACATATGAATGGAAAAAGAAGAAGTGGTATATGGACAGAATGGAATAGTAAGCTCGGGAAAAAAATGAACAATGCCGTTTTCTGGACTACAGCTGAGCCTTGAAATAATCATATAAGGTTAAGTAAGTGAAAAGGGTATGACAAACTGCCTATGATATTATTTATACATGTTATCCTAAGATTGCTACCAATGAACATATTTCCACAGAAAAAGACACTCACAGACTTATCAAATAAACTAATGGTTAGCCAAAATGAAAGGTGGGAGGATGGGTAAATTAGGACTATGGGGTTAACATACATATACTAATGTATGTTAAATGTATATAAACATATAACATATAAATTACATGAATTATATCATCACCAATACCTTCAAAATATACATTTTGTGATCACATACATGGTAACAGTATCCGAAGATGAACAGACGTATGTATGAATCATTGAGCAGATTCTGTACAGCCAGACAATCAAAACACTCTAATCAAATTTACTCCGATAAGAAATAGAAATTAAATTTAAAAAACAAACATAAGTAAGGAGACATAAACTTCTGGGGGCTTGTCCCAGGACATTCCTCTCTAATTTACAACCTGGGAACACTACCTCCAGGAAGACTCTGTTGCCCTAATAACAAGAGTTGAGAATGTAATAATGCTGCCGTCTTGTGGCTCTTTCCCACAACAGCAGCTTTAAACCCAGTGCCAATGGTTGGTTATATAGTCACAAGGACTGCAGGGCTGTAAATGACACAGGCCCACAAAACATGCCCTGGGGTAGGGAATAGGCAAGAAAATTCAACACATGAGAAATTTTTCAAAAAGTCAATAAGAGGAGGGAAGTTGTACTCACTCTTTAAAAAAAAGGAAAACAAAAAAAAGGACATGCCTAAAGCTCAGTATAAGGAATTATTAGCCACATACATATTCAAATTCAAAAAGGTTTCAGCTCACAAGAGTCATGACCATCAGCAAAAAGTCTACAAACTATAAATGCTGAAGGGGTTTTAGAGAACTGTGTACCTTCTAGTTGCTGGTGGGATGTAAAGTGGCAACAGCACTAACGCAAACTGAATGGAGCTGCTTGAAAAGGTAAAAATTGAGCTACCATATGATGCGGCAGGGCACCTTTTGGGCCTATAACCTAAGACCACCAGAATCGGAAAGACAGAGGCAGGCAAATGTGCACTGCAGCAACATTGAAATAGCCAAGACATGGAAGGAAAAAAAAAGGTCCATAAACAGATGTATGGACAAAGACGAAGTGGTATATGGACAGAATGGAATAGTAGGCTCGTGAAAAAAATGAACAATGCCGTTTTCAGGACTACAGTTGAGCCTAGAAATAATCATATAACGTTAAGTAAGTGAAAAGGGTATGACAAATATCCTATGATGTCATTTATATATGTTATCGTAAAATTGCTACCAATGAACATATTTCCACAGAAAAAGACACTCACAGACTTATCAAATAAACTAATGGTTAGCCAAAATGAAAGGTGGGAGGATGGGTAAATTAGGACTATGGGGTTAACATACATATACTAATGTATGTTAAATGTATATAAACATATAACATATAAAGTATATGAATTATATAATCACGAATACCTTTAAAATATATATTCTGTAATCACATACATGGTAACAGGATCCGAAGATGAAGAAACATAAATATGAATCAATGAGCAGATTCTGTACAGCCAGAAAATCAAAACACTCTAATCAGATTTACTCCGATAAGAAATAGAAATTAAATTTAAAAAACAAACATAAGTAAGGAGAGATAAACTTCTGGGGGCTTGTCCCAGCACATTCCACTCTAATTTCCAACCTTGGAACACTACCTCCAGGAAGAGTCTTTTGCCCCATTAACAAGAGTTGAGGACGTAATAATGCTGCCGCCATGTGGCTGTTTCCCACAGCAGCAGCTTTAAACCCAGTGCCAATGGTTGCCTACATACTCACAAGGACTGCAGGGCTGTAAATGACACAGGCCCTCAAGAAATGCCCTGGGGTAGGGAATAGGCAAGAAAATTCAACACATGAGAAATTTTTCAAGAAGTCAATAAGAGGAGGGAAGTTGTACTCACTCTTTAAAAAAAAGGAAAACAAAAAAAGGACATGCCTAAAGCTCAGTATAAGGAATTATTAGCCACATGCAAATTCAAATTCCAAAAGGTTTCAGCTCACACCAGTCATAACCATCAGCAAAAAGTCTACAAACGATAAATGCTGAAGGGGTTTTAGAGAACTGTGTACCTTCAAGCTGCTGCTGGGATGTAACGTGGTAACAACACTATTGCAAACTGAATGGAGATGCTTGAAAAGGTAAAAATTGAGCTACCATATGATGCGGCATGGCACCTTTTGGGCCTATAACCTAAGACCACCAGAATCTGGAAAACACAGGCAGGCCAATGTGCACTGCAGCAATATTGAAATAGCCAAGACATGGAAGCAGAAAATAGGTCCATAAACAGATGAATGGACAAAGACGAAGTGGTATACGTACCAAATGTAATAGTAGCCTCGCGAAAAAAATGAACAATGCCGTTTTCAGGACTACAGTTGAGCCTAGAAATAATCATATAAGGTTAAGTAAGTGAAAAGGGTATGACAAACATCCTATGATATCATTTATACATGTTATCCTAAGATTGCTACCAATGAACATATTTCCACAGAAAAACACACTCACAGACTTACCAAAGAAACTAATGGTTAGCCAAAATGAAAGGTGGGAGGATGGGTAAATTAGGACTATGGGGTTAACATACATATACTAATGTATGTTAAATGTATATAAACATATAACAGATAAACTATATGAATTATATAATCACCAATACCTTGAAAATATATATTTTGTGATCACATACATGGTAACAGGATCCGAAGATGAACAGACATATGTATGAATCATTGAGCAGATTCTGTACAGCCAGACAATCAAAACACTCTAATCAAATTTACTCCGACAAGAAGTATAAATTAAGTTTAAAAAACAAACATAAGTAAGGAGACATAAACTTCTGGGGCTTGTCCCAGCACATTCCACTCTAATTTACAACCTTGGAAAACTGCCTCCAGGAAGACTCAGTTGCCCTAGTAACAAGAGTTGAGAACGTAATAATGCTGCCGCCTTGTGGCTGTTTCCCACAACAGCAGCTTTAAACCCAGTGCCAATGGTTGCTTATATAGTCACAAGGACTGCAGGGCTCTAAATGACACAGGCCCTCAAAACATGCCCTGGCGTAGGCAATAGGAAAGAAAATTCAACATATGAGAAATTTTTCAAGAAGTCAATAAGAGGAGGGAAGTTGTACTCACTCTTTAAAAAAAAAGGAAAAGAAAAAAAAGGACATGCCTAAAGCTCAGTATAAGGAATTATAAGCCACAAGCAAATTCAAATTCAAAAAGGTTTCAGTTCACACCAGTCATAACCATCAGCAAAAAGTCTACAAACGATAAATGCTGAGGGGGTTTTAGAGAACTGTGTACCTTCTGGCTGCTGGTGGGATGTAAAGTGGCAACAGCACTAACGCAAACTGAATGGAGCTGTGCTTGAAAAGGTAAAAATTGAGCTACCATATGATGCGGCAGGGCACCTTTTGGGCCTATAACCTAAGACCACCAGAATCGGAAAGACAGAGGCAGGCAAATGTGCACTGCAGCAATATTGAAAGAGCCAAGACATGGAAGCAAAAAAAGGTCCATAAACAGATGACGGGAAAAAGAAGAAGTGGTATATGGACAGAATGGAATAGTAGCCTCGGGAAAAAAATGAACAATGCCGTTTTCAGGACTACAGTTGAGCCTAGAAATAATCATATAACGATAAGTAAGTCAAAAGGGTATGACAAATGTCCTATGATATCACTTATACATGTTATCCTAAGATTGCTACCAATGAACATATTTCCACAGAAAAAGACACTCACAGACTTATCAAATAAACTAATGGTTAGCCACAATGAAAGGTGGGGGGATGGGTAAATTAGGACTATGGGGTTAACATGAATATACTAATGTAAGTTAAATGTACATAAACATATAACATATAAATGATATGAATTATATAATCACCAATCCCTTCAAAATATACATTCTGTAATCACATACATGGTAACAGGTTCCGAAGATGAACAGACATATGTATGAATCATTGAGCAGATTCTGTACAGCCAGACAATCAAAACAGTCTAATCAAATTTACTCCGATAAGAAGTAGAAAATAAATTTAAAAAACAAACATAAGTAAGGAGATATAAACTTCTGGGGGCTTGTCCCAGCACATTCCACTCTAGTTTACAACCTCGGAACACTACCTCCAGGAAGACTCTGCTGCCCTAGTAACAAGTGTTGAGAACGTAATAATGCTGCTGCCTTGTGGCTATTTCCCACAACAGCAGCTTTAAACCCAGTGCCAATGGTTGCTTATAGACTCACAAGGACTGCAGGGCTGTAAATGACACAGGCCCTCAAAAAATGCCCTGGGGTAGGGAATAGGCAAGAAAATTCAACACATGAGAAATTTTTCAAGAAGTCAATAAGAGGAGGGAGGTTGTACTCACTCTTTAAAAAAAAAGGAAAAGAAAAAAAGGGCATGCCTAAAGCTCAGTAAAGGAAATTATTAGCCATATGCAAATTCAAATTCAATAAGGTTTCAGCTCACACCAGTCATGACCAGCAGCAAAAAGTCTACAAACTATAAATGCTGAAGGGGTTTTAGAGAACTGTGTACCTTCTTGGTGCCGGTGGGATGTAAAGTGGTAAGAGCACTAACGAAAACTGAATGGAGCTGCTTGAAAAGGTAAAAATTGAGTTAACATATGATGCGGCAGGGCACCTTTTGGGCCTATAATATAAAACCACCAAAATCGGAAAGACAGATGCAGGCAAATATGCACTGCAACAATATTGAAATAGCCAAGACATGGAAGCAAAAAAAAGGTCCATAAACAGATGAATGGACAAAGATGAAGTGGTATACGTACCAAATGGAATAGTAGCCTCGGGAAAAAAAGGAACAATGCCATTTTCACGACTACAGTTGAGCCTACAAATAATCATATAAGGTTAAGTAAGTCAAAGGGGTATGACAAACATCCTATGATATCATTTATACATGTTATCCTAAGATTGCTACCAAAGAACATATTTCCACAGAAAAAGACACTCACAGACTTATCAAGTAAACTAATGGTTAGCCAAAAGGAAAGGTGGGAGGATGGGTAAATTAGGACTATGGGGTTAATATACATATACTAATGTATGTTAAATGTATATAAACATATAACAGATAAATTATATGAATTATATAATCACCAATACCTTTAAAATATACATTCTGTAATCACATACATGGTAACAGGGTCCAAAGGTGAACAGACATAAGTATGAATCATTGAGCAGATTCTGTACAGCCAGACAATCAACACACTCTAATCAAATTTACTCCGATAAGAAATAGAAACTAAATTTAAAAAACAAACATAAGTAAGGAGACATAAACTTCTGGGGGCTTGTCCCTGCACATTCCACTCTAATTTACAACCTCGGAACCCTACCTCCAGGAAGACTCTTTTGCCCAAGTAACAAGAGTTGAGAACGTAATAATGCTGCCGCCTTGTGGCTGTTTCGCACAAGAGCAGCTTTAAACCCACTGCTAATGGTTGCTTAATAGTCCCAAGGAATGCAGGGCTCTAAATGACACCTGCCCTCAAAAAATGCCCTGGGGTAGGGAATAGGCAGGAAAATTCAACACATGAGAAATTTTTCAAGAAGTCAAGAGAGGAGGGAAGTTGTACCTACTCTTTAACAAAAAAAGGAAACGAAGAAAAAGGATATGGTTAAAGCTCAGTATAAGGAATTATTAGCCACATGCGTTTCCAACCTCCAAAAAGGTTTCAGCTCACACCAGTCAAATGGCCATTAGCAAAAAGTCTACAAAGTATAAATGCTGAATGGGTTTTAGACAACTCATACCTACTAGCTGCTGGTGGGATGTAAAGTGGTAAAAGCACTAACAAGAACTGAATGGAGCTGCTTTACAAGGTAAAAATTGAGCTACCATATGATGCGGCAGGGCACCTTTGAGCCTATAAACGAAGACCACCAGGATCGGATAGACAGAGGCAGGCAAATGTGCACTGCAGTAATATTGAAATAGCCAAGACATGAAAGCAAAAAAAAAGGTCCATAAACATATGAATGGAAAAAGAAGAAGTGGTATATGGACAGAATGGAATAGTAAGCTCGGGAAAAAAATGAACAATGCCGTTTTCTGGACTACAGCTGAGCCTTGAAATAATCATATAAGGTTAAGTAAGTGAAAAGGGTATGACAAACTGCCTATGATATTATTTATACATGTTATCCTAAGATTGCTACCAATGAACATATTTCCACAGAAAAAGACACTCACAGACTTATCAAATAAACTAATGGTTAGCCAAAATGAAAGGTGGGAGGATGGGTAAATTAGGACTATGGGGTTAACATACATATACTAATGTATGTTAAATGTATATAAACATATAACATATAAATTACATGAATTATATCATCACCAATACCTTCAAAATATACATTTTGTGATCACATACATGGTAACAGTATCCGAAGATGAACAGACGTATGTATGAATCATTGAGCAGATTCTGTACAGCCAGACAATCAAAACACTCTAATCAAATTTACTCCGATAAGAAATAGAAATTAAATTTAAAAAACAAACATAAGTAAGGAGACATAAACTTCTGGGGGCTTGTCCCAGGACATTCCTCTCTAATTTACAACCTGGGAACACTACCTCCAGGAAGACTCTGTTGCCCTAATAACAAGAGTTGAGAATGTAATAATGCTGCCGTCTTGTGGCTCTTTCCCACAACAGCAGCTTTAAACCCAGTGCCAATGGTTGGTTATATAGTCACAAGGACTGCAGGGCTGTAAATGACACAGGCCCACAAAACATGCCCTGGGGTAGGGAATAGGCAAGAAAATTCAACACATGAGAAATTTTTCAAAAAGTCAATAAGAGGAGGGAAGTTGTACTCACTCTTTAAAAAAAAGGAAAACAAAAAAAAGGGCATGCCTAAAGCTCAGTATAAGGAATTATTAGCCACATACATATTCAAATTCAAAAAGGTTTCAGCTCACAAGAGTCATGACCATCAGCAAAAAGTCTACAAACTATAAATGCTGAAGGGGTTTTAGAGAACTGTGTACCTTCTAGTTGCTGGTGGGATGTAAAGTGGCAACAGCACTAACGCAAACTGAATGGAGCTGCTTGAAAAGGTAAAAATTGAGCTACCATATGATGCGGCAGGGCACCTTTTGGGCCTATAACCTAAGACCACCAGAATCGGAAAGACAGAGGCAGGCAAATGTGCACTGCAGCAACATTGAAATAGCCAAGACATGGAAGGAAAAAAAAAGGTCCATAAACAGATGTATGGACAAAGACGAAGTGGTATATGGACAGAATGGAATAGTAGGCTCGTGAAAAAAATGAACAATGCCGTTTTCAGGACTACAGTTGAGCCTAGAAATAATCATATAACGTTAAGTAAGTGAAAAGGGTATGACAAATATCCTATGATGTCATTTATATATGTTATCGTAAAATTGCTACCAATGAACATATTTCCACAGAAAAAGACACTCACAGACTTATCAAATAAACTAATGGTTAGCCAAAATGAAAGGTGGGAGGATGGGTAAATTAGGACTATGGGGTTAACATACATATACTAATGTATGTTAAATGTATATAAACATATAACATATAAAGTATATGAATTATATAATCACGAATACCTTTAAAATATATATTCTGTAATCACATACATGGTAACAGGATCCGAAGATGAAGAAACATAAATATGAATCAATGAGCAGATTCTGTACAGCCAGAAAATCAAAACACTCTAATCAGATTTACTCCGATAAGAAATAGAAATTAAATTTAAAAAACAAACATAAGTAAGGAGAGATAAACTTCTGGGGGCTTGTCCCAGCACATTCCACTCTAATTTCCAACCTTGGAACACTACCTCCAGGAAGAGTCTTTTGCCCCATTAACAAGAGTTGAGGACGTAATAATGCTGCCGCCATGTGGCTGTTTCCCACAGCAGCAGCTTTAAACCCAGTGCCAATGGTTGCCTACATAGTCACAAGGACTGCAGGGCTGTAAATGACACAGGCCCTCAAGAAATGCCCTGGGGTAGGGAATAGGCAAGAAAATTCAACACATGAGAAATTTTTCAAGAAGTCAATAAGAGGAGGGAAGTTGTACTCACTCTTTAAAAAAAAGGAAAACAAAAAAAGGACATGCCTAAAGCTCAGTATAAGGAATTATTAGCCACATGCAAATTCAAATTCAAAAAGGTTTCAGCTCACACCAGTCATAACCATCAGCAAAAAGTCTACAAACGATAAATGCTGAAGGGGTTTTAGAGAACTGTGTACCTTCAAGCTGCTGCTGGGATGTAACGTGGTAACAACACTAATGCAAACTGAATGGAGATGCTTGAAAAGGTAAAAATTGAGCTACCATATGATGCGGCATGGCACCTTTTGGGCCTATAACCTAAGACCACCAGAATCTGAAAAACACAGGCAGGCCAATGTGCACTGCAGCAATATTGAAATAGCCAAGACATGGAAGCAGAAAATAGGTCCATAAACAGATGAATGGACAAAGACGAAGTGGTATACGTACCAAATGTAATAGTAGCCTCGCGAAAAAAATGAACAATGCCGTTTTCAGGACTACAGTTGAGCCTAGAAATAATCATATAAGGTTAAGTAAGTGAAAAGGGTATGACAAACATCCTATGATATCATTTATACATGTTATCCTAAGATTGCTACCAATGAACATATTTCCACAGAAAAACACACTCACAGACTTACCAAAGAAACTAATGGTTAGCCAAAATGAAAGGTGGGAGGATGGGTAAATTAGGACTATGGGGTTAACATACATATACTAATGTATGTTAAATGTATATAAACATATAACATAAACTATATGAATTATATAATCACCAATACCTTGAAAATATATATTTTGTGATCACATACATGGTAACAGGATCCGAAGATGTACAGACATATGTATGAATCATTGAGCAGATTCTGTACAGCCAGACAATCAAAACACTCTAATCAAATTTACTCCGACAAGAAGTATAAATTAAGTTTAAAAAACAAACATAAGTAAGGAGACATAAACTTCTGGGGCTTGTCCCAGCACATTCCACTCTAATTTACAACCTTGGAAAACTGCCTCCAGGAAGACTCAGTTGCCCTAGTAACAAGAGTTGAGAACGTAATAATGCTGCCGCCTTGTGGCTGTTTCCCACAACAGCAGCTTTAAACCCAGTGCCAATGGTTGCTTATATAGTCACAAGGACTGCAGGGCTCTAAATGACACAGGCCCTCAAAACATGCCCTGGCGTAGGCAATAGGCAAGAAAATTCAACATATGAGAAATTTTTCAAGAAGTCAATAAGAGGAGGGAAGTTGTACTCACTCTTTAAAAAAAAAGGAAAAGAAAAAAAAGGACATGCCTAAAGCTCAGTATAAGGAATTATAAGCCACAAGCAAATTCAAATTCAAAAAGGTTTCAGTTCACACCAGTCATAACCATCAGCAAAAAGTCTACAAACGATAAATGCTGAGGGGGTTTTAGAGAACTGTGTACCTTCTGGCTGCTGGTGGGATGTAAAGTGGCAACAGCACTAACGCAAACTGAATGGAGCTGTGCTTGAAAAGGTAAAAATTGAGCTACCATATGATGCGGCAGGGCACCTTTTGGGCCTATAACCTAAGACCACCAGAATCGGAAAGACAGAGGCAGGCAAATGTGCACTGCAGCAATATTGAAAGAGCCAAGACATGGAAGCAAAAAAAGGTCCATAAACAGATGACGGGAAAAAGAAGAAGTGGTATATGGACAGAATGGAATAGTAGCCTCGGGAAAAAAATGAACAATGCCGTTTTCAGGACTACAGTTGAGCCTAGAAATAATCATATAACGATAAGTAAGTCAAAAGGGTATGACAAATGTCCTATGATATCATTTATACATGTTATCCTAAGATTGCTACCAATGAACATATTTCCACAGAAAAAGACACTCACAGACTTATCAAATAAACTAATGGTTAGCCAAAATGAAAGGTGGGGGGATGGGTAAATTAGGACTATGGGGTTAACATGAATATACTAATGTAAGTTAAATGTACATAAACATATAACATATAAATGATATGAATTATATAATCACCAATCCCTTCAAAATATACATTCTGTAATCACATACATGGTAACAGGGTCCAAAGGTGAACAGACATAAGTATGAATCATTGAGCAGATTCTGTACAGCCAGACAATCAACACACTCTAATCAAATTTACTCCGATAAGAAATAGAAACTAAATTTAAAAAACAAACATAAGTAAGGAGACATAAACTTCTGGGGGCTTGTCCCTGCACATTCCACTCTAATTTACAACCTCGGAACCCTACCTCCAGGAAGACTCTTTTGCCCAAGTAACAAGAGTTGAGAACGTAATAATGCTGCCGCCTTGTGGCTGTTTCGCACAAGAGCAGCTTTAAACCCACTGCTAATGGTTGCTTAATAGTCCCAAGGAATGCAGGGCTCTAAATGACACCTGCCTTCAAAAAATGCCCTGGGGTAGGGAATAGGCAGGAAAATTCAACACATGAGAAATTTTTCAAGAAGTCAAGAGAGGAGGGAAGTTGTACCTACTCTTTAACAAAAAAAGGAAACGAAGAAAAAGGATATGGTTAAAGCTCAGTATAAGGAATTATTAGCCACATGCGTTTCCAACCTCCAAAAAGGTTTCAGCTCACACCAGTCAAATGGCCATTAGCAAAAAGTCTACAAACTATAAATGCTGAATGGGTTTTAGACAACTCATACCTACTAGCTGCTGGTGGGATGTAAAGTGGTAAAAGCACTAACAAGAACTGAATGGAGCTGCTTTACAAGGTAAAAATTGAGCTACCATATGATGCGGCAGGGCACCTTTGAGCCTATAAACGAAGACCACCAGGATCGGAAAGACAGAGGCAGGCAAATGTGCACTGCAGTAATATTGAAATAGCCAAGACATGAAAGCAAAAAAAAAGGTCCATAAACATATGAATGGAAAAAGAAGAAGTGGTATATGGACAGAATGGAATAGTAGGCTCGGGAAAAAAATGAACAATGCCGTTTTCTGGACTACAGCTGAGCCTTGAAATAATCATATAAGGTTAAGTAAGTGAAAAGGGTATGACAAACAGCCTATGATATCATTTATACATGTTATCCTAAGATTGCTACCAATGAACATATTTCCACAGAAAAAGACACTCACAGACTTATCAAATAAACTAATGGTTAGCCAAAATGAAAGGTGGGAGGATGGGTAAATTAGGACTATGGGGTTAACAAACATATACTAATGTATGTTAAATGTATAGAAACATATAACATATAAATTACATGAATTATATCATCACCAATACCTTCAAAATATACATTTTGTGATCACATACATGGTAACAGTATCCGAAGATGAACAGACGTATGTATGAATCATTGAGCAGATTCTGTACAGCCAGACAATCAAAACACTCTAATCAAATTTACTCCGATAAGAAATAGAAATTAAATTTAAAAAACAAACATAAGTAAGGAGACATAAACTTCTGGGGGCTTGTCCCAGGACATTCCTCTCTAATTTACAACCTGGGAACACTACCTCCAGGAAGACTCTGTTGCCCTAATAACAAGAGTTGAGAATGTAATAATGCTGCCGTCTTGTGGCTCTTTCCCACAACAGCAGCTTTAAACCCAGTGCCAATGGTTGGTTATATAGTCACAAGGACAGCAGGGCTGTAAATGACACAGGCCCACAAAACATGCCCTGGGGTAGGGAATAG
This sequence comes from Balaenoptera physalus, assembly GCF_965194825.1. Classification (NCBI taxonomy): domain Eukaryota; kingdom Metazoa; phylum Chordata; class Mammalia; order Artiodactyla; family Balaenopteridae; genus Balaenoptera; species Balaenoptera physalus. Next base: position 150,742 of record NW_028125738.1, read on the forward strand.
GCAAGAAAATTCAACACATGAGAAATTTTTCAAGAAGTCAATAAGAGGAGGGAAGTTGTACTCACTCTTTAAAAAAAAGGAAAACAAAAAAAGGACATGCCTAAAGCTCAGTATAAGGAATTATTAGCCACATGCAAATTCAAATTCAAAAAGGTTTCAGCTCACACCAGTCATGACCATCAGCAAAAAGTCTACAAACTATAAATGCTGAAGGGGTTTTAGAGAACTGTGTACCTTCTAGTTGCTGGTGGGATGTAAAGTGGCAACAGCACTAACGCAAACTGAATGGAGCTGCTTGAAAAGGTAAAAATTGAGCTACCATATGATGCGGCAGGGCACCTTTTGGGCCTATAACCTAAGACCACCAGAATCGGAAAGACAGAGGCAGGTAAATGTGCACTGCAGCAACATTGAAATAGCCAAGACATGGAAGGAAAAAAAAAGGTCCATAAACAGATGTATGGACAAAGACGAAGTGGTATATGGACAGAATGGAATAGTAGGCTCGTGAAAAAAATGAACAATGCCGTTTTCAGGACTACAGTTGAGCCTAGAAATAATCATATAACGTTAAGTAAGTGAAAAGGGTATGACAAATATCCTATGATATCATTTATATATGTTATCGTAAAATTGCTACCAATGAACATATTTCCACAGAAAAAGACACTCACAGACTTATCAAATAAACTAATGGTTAGCCAAAATGAAAGGTGGGAGGATGGGTAAATTAGGACTATGGGGTTAACATACATATACTAATGTATGTTAAATGTATATAAACATATAACATATAAAGTATATGAATTATATAATCACGAATACCTTTAAAATATATATTCTGTAATCACATACATGGTAACAGGATCCGAAGATGAAGAAACATAAATATGAATCAATGAGCAGATTCTGTACAGCCAGAAAATCAAAACACTCTAATCAGATTTACTCCGATAAGAAATAGAAATTAAATTTAAAAAACAAACATAAGTAAGGAGAGATAAACTTCTGGGGGCTTGTCCCAGCACATTCCACTCTAATTTCCAACCTTGGAACACTACCTCCAGGAAGAGTCTTTTGCCCCATTAACAAGAGTTGAGGACGTAATAATGCTGCCGCCATGTGGCTGTTTCCCACAGCAGCAGCTTTAAACCCAGTGCCAATGGTTGCCTACATAGTCACAAGGACTGCAGGGCTGTAAATGACACAGGCCCTCAAGAAATGCCCTGGGGTAGGGAATAGGCAAGAAAATTCAACACATGAGAAATTTTTCAAGAAGTCAATAAGAGGAGGGAAGTTGTACTCACTCTTTAAAAAAAAGGAAAACAAAAAAAGGACATGCCTAAAGCTCAGTATAAGGAATTATTAGCCACATGCAAATTCAAATTCAAAAAGGTTTCAGCTCACACCAGTCATAACCATCAGCAAAAAGTCTACAAACGATAAATGCTGAAGGGGTTTTAGAGAACTGTGTACCTTCAAGCTGCTGCTGGGATGTAACGTGGTAACAACACTAATGCAAACTGAATGGAGATGCTTGAAAAGGTAAAAATTGAGCTACCATATGATGCGGCATGGCACCTTTTGGGCCTATAACCTAAGACCACCAGAATCTTAAAAACACAGGCAGGCCAATGTGCACTGCAGCAATATTGAAATAGCCAAGACATGGAAGCAGAAAATAGGTCCATAAACAGATGAATGGACAAAGACGAAGTGGTATACGTACCAAATGTAATAGTAGCCTCGCGAAAAAAATGAACAATGCCGTTTTCAGGACTACAGTTGAGCCTAGAAATAATCATATAAGGTTAAGTAAGTGAAAAGGGTATGACAAACATCCTATGATATCATTTATACATGTTATCCTAAGATTGCTACCAATGAACATATTTCCACAGAAAAACACACTCACAGACTTACCAAAGAAACTAATGGTTAGCCAAAATGAAAGGTGGGAGGATGGGTAAATTAGGACTATGGGGTTAACATACATATACTAATGTATGTTAAATGTATATAAACATATAACAGATAAACTATATGAATTATATAATCACCAATACCTTGAAAATATATATTTTGTGATCACATACATGGTAACAGGATCTGAAGATGAACAGACATATGTATGAATCATTGAGCAGATTCTGTACAGCCAGACAATCAAAACACTCTAATCAAATTTACTCCGACAAGAAGTATAAATTAAGTTTAAAAAACAAACATAAGTAAGGAGACATAAACTTCTGGGGCTTGTCCCAGCACATTCCACTCTAATTTACAACCTTGGAAAACTGCCTCCAGGAAGACTCAGTTGCCCTAGTAACAAGAGTTGAGAACGTAATAATGCTGCCGCCTTGTGGCTGTTTCCCACAACAGCAGCTTTAAACCCAGTGCCAATGGTTGCTTATATAGTCACAAGGACTGCAGGGCTCTAAATGACACAGGCCCTCAAAACATGCCCTGGCGTAGGCAATAGGCAAGAAAATTCAACATATGAGAAATTTTTCAAGAAGTCAATAAGAGGAGGGAAGTTGTACTCACTCTTTAAAAAAAAAGGAAAAGAAAAAAAAGGACATGCCTAAAGCTCAGTATAAGGAATTATAAGCCACAAGCAAATTCAAATTCAAAAAGGTTTCAGTTCACACCAGTCATAACCATCAGCAAAAAGTCTACAAACGATAAATGCTGAGGGGGTTTTAGAGAACTGTGTACCTTCTGGCTGCTGGTGGGATGTAAAGTGGCAACAGCACTAACGCAAACTGAATGGAGCTGTGCTTGAAAAGGTAAAAATTGAGCTACCATATGATGCGGCAGGGCACCTTTTGGGCCTATAACCTAAGACCACCAGAATCGGAAAGACAGAGGCAGGCAAATGTGCACTGCAGCAATATTGAAAGAGCCAAGACATGGAAGCAAAAAAAGGTCCATAAACAGATGACGGGAAAAAGAAGAAGTGGTATATGGACAGAATGGAATAGTAGCCTCGGGAAAAAAATGAACAATGCCGTTTTCAGGACTACAGTTGAGCCTAGAAATAATCATATAACGATAAGTAAGTCAAAAGGGTATGACAAATGTCCTATGATATCATTTATACATGTTATCCTAAGATTGCTACCAATGAACATATTTCCACAGAAAAAGACACTCACAGACTTATCAAATAAACTAATGGTTAGCCAAAATGAAAGGTGGGGGGATGGGTAAATTAGGACTATGGGGTTAACATGAATATACTAATGTAAGTTAAATGTACATAAACATATAACATATAAATGATATGAATTATATAATCACCAATCCCTTCAAAATATACATTCTGTAATCACATACATGGTAACAGGGTCCAAAGGTGAACAGACATAAGTATGAATCATTGAGCAGATTCTGTACAGCCAGACAATCAACACACTCTAATCAAATTTACTCCGATAAGAAATAGAAACTAAATTTAAAAAACAAACATAAGTAAGGAGACATAAACTTCTGGGGGCTTGTCCCTGCACATTCCACTCTAATTTACAACCTCGGAACCCTACCTCCAGGAAGACTCTTTTGCCCAAGTAACAAGAGTTGAGAACGTAATAATGCTGCCGCCTTGTGGCTGTTTCGCACAAGAGCAGCTTTAAACCCACTGCTAATGGTTGCTTAATAGTCCCAAGGAATGCAGGGCTCTAAATGACACCTGCCTTCAAAAAATGCCCTGGGGTAGGGAATAGGCAGGAAAATTCAACACATGAGAAATTTTTCAAGAAGTCAAGAGAGGAGGGAAGTTGTACCTACTCTTTAACAAAAAAAGGAAACGAAGAAAAAGGATATGGTTAAAGCTCAGTATAAGGAATTATTAGCCACATGCGTTTCCAACCTCCAAAAAGGTTTCAGCTCACACCAGTCAAATGGCCATTAGCAAAAAGTCTACAAACTATAAATGCTGAATGGGTTTTAGACAACTCATACCTACTAGCTGCTGGTGGGATGTAAAGTGGTAAAAGCACTAACAAGAACTGAATGGAGCTGCTTTACAAGGTAAAAATTGAGCTACCATATGATGCGGCAGGGCACCTTTGAGCCTATAAACGAAGACCACCAGGATCGGAAAGACAGAGGCAGGCAAATGTGCACTGCAGTAATATTGAAATAGCCAAGACATGAAAGCAAAAAAAAAGGTCCATAAACATATGAATGGAAAAAGAAGAAGTGGTATATGGACAGAATGGAATAGTAGGCTCGGGAAAAAAATGAACAATGCCGTTTTCTGGACTACAGCTGAGCCTTGAAATAATCATATAAGGTTAAGTAAGTGAAAAGGGTATGACAAACAGCCTATGATATCATTTATACATGTTATCCTAAGATTGCTACCAATGAACATATTTCCACAGAAAAAGACACTCACAGACTTATCAAATAAACTAATGGTTAGCCAAAATGAAAGGTGGGAGGATGGGTAAATTAGGACTATGGGGTTAACAAACATATACTAATGTATGTTAAATGTATAGAAACATATAACATATAAATTACATGAATTATATCATCACCAATACCTTCAAAATATACATTTTGTGATCACATACATGGTAACAGTATCCGAAGATGAACAGACGTATGTATGAATCATTGAGCAGATTCTGTACAGCCAGACAATCAAAACACTCTAATCAAATTTACTCCGATAAGAAATAGAAATTAAATTTAAAAAACAAACATAAGTAAGGAGACATAAACTTCTGGGGGCTTGTCCCAGGACATTCCTCTCTAATTTACAACCTGGGAACACTACCTCCAGGAAGACTCTGTTGCCCTAATAACAAGAGTTGAGAATGTAATAATGCTGCCGTCTTGTGGCTCTTTCCCACAACAGCAGCTTTAAACCCAGTGCCAATGGTTGGTTATATAGTCACAAGGACAGCAGGGCTGTAAATGACACAGGCCCACAAAACATGCCCTGGGGTAGGGAATAGGCAAGAAAATTCAACACATGAGAAATTTTTCAAGAAGTCAATAAGAGGAGGGAAGTTGTACTCACTCTTTAAAAAAAAGGAAAACAAAAAAAGGACATGCCTAAAGCTCAGTATAAGGAATTATTAGCCACATGCAAATTCAAATTCAAAAAGGTTTCAGCTCACACCAGTCATGACCATCAGCAAAAAGTCTACAAACTATAAATGCTGAAGGGGTTTTAGAGAACTGTGTACCTTCTAGTTGCTGGTGGGATGTAAAGTGGCAACAGCACTAACGCAAACTGAATGGAGCTGCTTGAAAAGGTAAAAATTGAGCTACCATATGATGCGGCAGGGCACCTTTTGGGCCTATAACCTAAGACCACCAGAATCGGAAAGACAGAGGCAGGTAAATGTGCACTGCAGCAACATTGAAATAGCCAAGACATGGAAGGAAAAAAAAAGGTCCATAAACAGATGTATGGACAAAGACGAAGTGGTATATGGACAGAATGGAATAGTAGGCTCGTGAAAAAAATGAACAATGCCGTTTTCAGGACTACAGTTGAGCCTAGAAATAATCATATAACGTTAAGTAAGTGAAAAGGGTATGACAAATATCCTATGATATCATTTATATATGTTATCGTAAAATTGCTACCAATGAACATATTTCCACAGAAAAAGACACTCACAGACTTATCAAATAAACTAATGGTTAGCCAAAATGAAAGGTGGGAGGATGGGTAAATTAGGACTATGGGGTTAACATACATATACTAATGTATGTTAAATGTATATAAACATATAACATATAAAGTATATGAATTATATAATCACGAATACCTTTAAAATATATATTCTGTAATCACATACATGGTAACAGGATCCGAAGATGAAGAAACATAAATATGAATCAATGAGCAGATTCTGTACAGCCAGAAAATCAAAACACTCTAATCAGATTTACTCCGATAAGAAATAGAAATTAAATTTAAAAAACAAACATAAGTAAGGAGAGATAAACTTCTGGGGGCTTGTCCCAGCACATTCCACTCTAATTTCCAACCTTGGAACACTACCTCCAGGAAGAGTCTTTTGCCCCATTAACAAGAGTTGAGGACGTAATAATGCTGCCGCCATGTGGCTGTTTCCCACAGCAGCAGCTTTAAACCCAGTGCCAATGGTTGCCTACATAGTCACAAGGACTTCAGGGCTGTAAATGACACAGGCCCTCAAGAAATGCCCTGGGGTAGGGAATAGGCAAGAAAATTCAACACATGAGAAATTTTTCAAGAAGTCAATAAGAGGAGGGAAGTTGTACTCACTCTTTAAAAAAAAGGAAAACAAAAAAAGGACATGCCTAAAGCTCAGTATAAGGAATTATTAGCCACATGCAAATTCAAATTCAAAAAGGTTTCAGCTCAAACCAGTCATAACCATCAGCAAAAAGTCTACAAACGATAAATGCTGAAGGGGTTTTAGAGAACTGTGTACCTTCAAGCTGCTGCTGGGATGTAACGTGGTAACAACACTAATGCAAACTGAATGGAGATGCTTGAAAAGGTAAAAATTGAGCTACCATATGATGCGGCATGGCACCTTTTGGGCCTATAACCTAAGACCACCAGAATCTTAAAAACACAGGCAGGCCAATGTGCACTGCAGCAATATTGAAATAGCCAAGACATGGAAGCAGAAAATAGGTCCATAAACAGATGAATGGACAAAGACGAAGTGGTATACGTACCAAATGTAATAGTAGCCTCGCGAAAAAAATGAACAATGCCGTTTTCAGGACTACAGTTGAGCCTAGAAATAATCATATAAGGTTAAGTAAGTGAAAAGGGTATGACAAACATCCTATGATATCATTTATACATGTTATCCTAAGATTGCTACCAATGAACATATTTCCACAGAAAAACACACTCACAGACTTACCAAAGAAACTAATGGTTAGCCAAAATGAAAGGTGGGAGGATGGGTAAATTAGGACTATGGGGTTAACATACATATACTAATGTATGTTAAATGTATATAAACATATAACAGATAAACTATATGAATTATATAATCACCAATACCTTGAAAATATATATTTTGTGATCACATACATGGTAACAGGATCTGAAGATGAACAGACATATGTATGAATCATTGAGCAGATTCTGTACAGCCAGACAATCAAAACACTCTAATCAAATTTACTCCGACAAGAAGTATAAATTAAGTTTAAAAAACAAACATAAGTAAGGAGACATAAACTTCTGGGGCTTGTCCCAGCACATTCCACTCTAATTTACAACCTTGGAAAACTGCCTCCAGGAAGACTCAGTTGCCCTAGTAACAAGAGTTGAGAACGTAATAATGCTGCCGCCTTGTGGCTGTTTCCCACAACAGCAGCTTTAAACCCAGTGCCAATGGTTGCTTATATAGTCACAAGGACTGCAGGGCTCTAAATGACACAGGCCCTCAAAACATGCCCTGGCGTAGGCAATAGGCAAGAAAATTCAACATATGAGAAATTTTTCAAGAAGTCAATAAGAGGAGGGAAGTTGTACTCACTCTTTAAAAAAAAAGGAAAAGAAAAAAAAGGACATGCCTAAAGCTCAGTATAAGGAATTATAAGCCACAAGCAAATTCAAATTCAAAAAGGTTTCAGTTCACACCAGTCATAACCATCAGCAAAAAGTCTACAAACGATAAATGCTGAGGGGGTTTTAGAGAACTGTGTACCTTCTGGCTGCTGGTGGGATGTAAAGTGGCAACAGCACTAACGCAAACTGAATGGAGCTGTGCTTGAAAAGGTAAAAATTGAGCTACCATATGATGCGGCAGGGCACCTTTTGGGCCTATAACCTAAGACCACCAGAATCGGAAAGACAGAGGCAGGCAAATGTGCACTGCAGCAATATTGAAAGAGCCAAGACATGGAAGCAAAAAAAGGTCCATAAACAGATGACGGGAAAAAGAAGAAGTGGTATATGGACAGAATGGAATAGTAGCCTCGGGAAAAAAATGAACAATGCCGTTTTCAGGACTACAGTTGAGCCTAGAAATAATCATATAACGATAAGTAAGTCAAAAGGGTATGACAAATGTCCTATGATATCATTTATACATGTTATCCTAAGATTGCTACCAATGAACATATTTCCACAGAAAAAGACACTCACAGACTTATCAAATAAACTAATGGTTAGCCAAAATGAAAGGTGGGGGGATGGGTAAATTAGGACTATGGGGTTAACATGAATATACTAATGTAAGTTAAATGTACATAAACATATAACATATAAATGATATGAATTATATAATCACCAATCCCTTCAAAATATACATTCTGTAATCACATACATGGTAACAGGGTCCAAAGGTGAACAGACATAAGTATGAATCATTGAGCAGATTCTGTACAGCCAGACAATCAACACACTCTAATCAAATTTACTCCGATAAGAAATAGAAACTAAATTTAAAAAACAAACATAAGTAAGGAGACATAAACTTCTGGGGGCTTGTCCCTGCACATTCCACTCTAATTTACAACCTCGGAACCCTACCTCCAGGAAGAGTCTTTTGCCCAAGTAACAAGAGTTGAGAACGTAATAATGCTGCCGCCTTGTGGCTGTTTCGCACAAGAGCAGCTTTAAACCCACTGCTAATGGTTGCTTAATAGTCCCAAGGAATGCAGGGCTCTAAATGACACCTGCCTTCAAAAAATGCCCTGGGGTAGGGAATAGGCAGGAAAATTCAACACATGAGAAATTTTTCAAGAAGTCAAGAGAGGAGGGAAGTTGTACCTACTCTTTAACAAAAAAAGGAAACGAAGAAAAAGGATATGGTTAAAGCTCAGTATAAGGAATTATTAGCCACATGCGTTTCCAACCTCCAAAAAGGTTTCAGCTCACACCAGTCAAACGGCCATTAGCAAAAAGTCTACAAACTATAAATGCTGAATGGGTTTTAGACAACTCATACCTACTAGCTGCTGGTGGGATGTAAAGTGGTAAAAGCACTAACAAGAACTGAATGGAGCTGCTTTACAAGGTAAAAATTGAGCTACCATATGATGCGGCAGGGCACCTTTGAGCCTATAAACGAAGACCACCAGGATCGGAAAGACAGAGGCAGGCAAATGTGCACTGCAGTAATATTGAAATAGCCAAGACATGAAAGCAAAAAAAAAGGTCCATAAACATATGAATGGAAAAAGAAGCAGTGGTATATGGACAGAATGGAATAGTAAGCTCGGGAAAAAAATGAACAATGCCGTTTTCTGGACTACAGCTGAGCCTTGAAATAATCATATAAGGTTAAGTAAGTGAAAAGGGTATGACAAACAGCCTATGATATCATTTATACATGTTATCCTAAGATTGCTACCAATGAACATATTTCCACAGAAAAAGACACTCACAGACTTATCAAATAAACTAATGGTTAGCCAAAATGAAAGGTGGGAGGATGGGTAAATTAGGACTATGGGGTTAACAAACATATACTAATGTATGTTAAATGTATAGAAACATATAACATATAAATTACATGAATTATATCATCACCAATACCTTCAAAATATACATTTTGTGATCACATACATGGTAACAGTATCCGAAGATGAACAGACGTATGTATGAATCATTGAGCAGATTCTGTACAGCCAGACAATCAAAACACTCTAATCAAATTTACTCCGATAAGAAATAGAAATTAAATTTAAAAAACAAACATAAGTAAGGAGACATAAACTTCTGGGGGCTTGTCCCAGGACATTCCTCTCTAATTTACAACCTGGGAACACTACCTCCAGGAAGACTCTGTTGCCCTAATAACAAGAGTTGAGAATGTAATAATGCTGCCGTCTTGTGGCTCTTTCCCACAACAGCAGCTTTAAACCCAGTGCCAATGGTTGGTTATATAGTCACAAGGAAAGCAGGGCTGTAAATGACACAGGCCCACAAAACATGCCCTGGGGTAGGGAATAGGCAAGAAAATTCAACACATGAGAAATTTTTCAAGAAGTCAATAAGAGGAGGGAAGTTGTACTCACTCTTTAAAAAAAAGGAAAACAAAAAAAGGACATGCCTAAAGCTCAGTATAAGGAATTATTAGCCACATGCAAATTCAAATTCAAAAAGGTTTCAGCTCACACCAGTCATGCCCATCAGCAAAAAGTCTACAAACTATAAATGCTGAAGGGGTTTTAGAGAACTGTGTACCTTCTAGTTGCTGGTGGGATGTAAAGTGGCAACAGCACTAACGCAAACTGAATGGAGCTGCTTGAAAAGGTAAAAATTGAGCTACCATATGATGCGGCAGGGCACCTTTTGGGCCTATAACCTAAGACCACCAGAATCGGAAAGACAGAGGCAGGCAAATATGCACTGCAACAATACTGAAATAGCCAAGATATGGAAGCAAAAAAAAGGTCCATAAACAGATGAATGGACAAAGAAGAAGTGGTATACGGACAGAATGGAATAGTAGCCTCGGGAGAAAAATGAACAATGCTGTTTTCAAGACTACAGTTGAGCCTAGAAAAAATCATATAAGGTTAAGTAAGTCAAAAGGGTATGACAAATATCCTATGATATCATTTATACAAGTTTTCTTAAGATTGCTACCAATGAACATATTTCCACAGAAAAAGACACTCACAGACTTATCAAATAAACTAATGGTTAGCCAAAATGAAAGGTGGGGGGATGGGTAAGTTAGGACTATGGGGTTAACATACATATACTAATGTAAGTTAAATGTATATAAACATATAACATATAAACGATATGAATTATATAATCACCAATACCTTCAAAATATATATTCTGTGATCACATACATGGTAACAGGATCCGAAGATGAACAGACATATGTATGAATCATTGAACAGGTTCTGTACAGCCAGACAATCAAAACACTCTAATCAAATTTACTCCGATAAAAAATACAAATTAAATTTAAAAAACAAACATAAGTAAGGAGACATAAACTTCTGGGGGCTTGTCCTAGCACATTGCACTCTAATTTACAAGCTCGGAACACTACCTCCAGGAAGACTGTGTTGTCCTAGTAACAAGACTTGAGAACGTAATAATGCTGCCGCCTTGTGGCTGTCTCCAAAAACAGCACCTTTAAACCCAGTGCCAATGGTTGCTTATATAGTCACAAGGACTGTACGGTTGTAAATGACACAGGCACTCAAAAAATGCCCTGGGGCAGGGAATAGGCAAGAAAATTCAACACATAAGAAACTTTTCAAGAAATCAATAAGAGGAGGGAAGTTGTACTCACTCTTTTTAAAAAAAAGGAAAAGAAAAAATAGGACATGCCTAAAGCTCAGCATAAGGAATTATTAGCCATATGCGTATCCAACCTCCAAAAAGGTTTCAGCTCACACCAGTCATGACCATCAGCAAAAAGTCTACAAACTATAAATGCTGAAGGGGTTTTAGAGAAGTGTGTACCTTCTAGCTGCTGGTGGGATATAAAGTTGTAACAGCACTAAAGCAAACTGAATCGAGCTGCTTGAAAACGTAAAAATTGAACTACCATATGATGCGGCAGGGCACCTTTTGGGCCTATAACCTAAGACCACCAGAATCGGAAAGACAGAGGCAGGCAAATGTGCACTGCAACAATACTGAAATAGCAAAGACATGGAAGCAAAAAAAAGGTCCATAAACAGGTGAATGGACAAAGAAGAAGTGGTATATGGACAGAATGGAAGAGTAGCCTCGGGAAAAAAATGAACAATGCCGTTTTCAGGACTAGAGTTGAGACTAGAAATAATCATATAAGGTTAAGTAAGACAAAAGGGTATTACAAATATCCTATGATATTATTTATACAAGTTTTCCTAAGATTGCTACCAATGAACATATTTCCACAGAAAAAGACACTCACAGACTTATCAAATAAACTAATGGTTAGCCAAAATGAAAGGTGGGAGGATGGGTAAATTAGGACTATGGGGTTAACATACATATACTAATATAAGTTAAATGTATATAAACATATAACATATAAATGATATGAATTATATATTCACCAATACCTTCAAAATATACATTCTGTAATCACATACATGGTAACAGGATCCGAAGATGAACAGACATATGTGTGAATCATTGAACAGATTCTGTACAGCCAGACAATCAAAACACTCTAATCAAATTTACTCCGATAAAAAATACAAATTAAATTTAAAAAACAAACATAAGTAAGGAGACATAAACTTCTGGGGGTTTGTCCCAGCACATTGCACTCTAATTTACAAGCTCGGAACACTACCTCCAGGAAGACTCTGTTGTCCTAGTAACAAGACTTGAGAACGTAATAATGCTGCCGCCTTGTGGCTGTCTCCCAAAACAGCAGCTTTAAACCCAGTGACAATGGTTGCTTATATAGTCACAAGGACTGCAGGGCTCTAAATGACACAGGCCCTCAAAACATGCCCTGGCGTAGGCAATAGGCAAGAAAATTCAACATATGAGAAATTTTTCAAGAAGTCAATAAGAGGAGGGAAGTTGTACTCACTCTTTAAAAAAAAAGGAAAAGAAAAAAAAGGACATGCCTAAAGCTCAGTATAAGGAATTATAAGCCACAAGCAAATTCAAATTCAAAAAGGTTTCAGTTCACACCAGTCATAACCATCAGCAAAAAGTCTACAAACGATAAATGCTGAGGGGGTTTTAGAGAACTGTGTACCTTCTGGCTGCTGGTGGGATGTAAAGTGGCAACAGCACTAACGCAAACTGAATGGAGCTGTGCTTGAAAAGGTAAAAATTGAGCTACCATATGATGCGGCAGGGCACCTTTTGGGCCTATAACCTAAGACTACCAGAATCGGAAAGACAGAGGCAGGCAAATGTGCACTGCAGCAATATTGAAAGAGCCAAGACATGGAAGCAAAAAAAGGTCCATAAACAGATGACGGGAAAAAGAAGAAGTGGTATACGGACAGAATGGAATAGTAGCCTCGGGAAAAAAATGAACAATGCCGTTTTCAGGACTACAGTTGAGCCTAGAAATAATCATATAACGATAAGTAAGTCAAAAGGGTATGACAAATGTCCTATGATATCATTTATACATGTTATCCTAAGATTGCTACCAATGAACATATTTCCACAGAAAAAGACACTCACAGACTTATCAAATAAACTAATGGTTAGCCAAAATGAAAGGTGGGAGGATGGGTAAATTAGGACTATGGGGTTAACATACATATACTAATATAAGTTAAATGTATATAAACATATAACATATAAATGATATGAATTATATAATCACCAATACCTTCAAAATATACATTCTGTAATCACATACATGGTAACAGGATCCGAAGATGAACAGACATATGTATGAATCATTGAACAGATTCTGTACAGCCAGACAATCAAAACACTCTAATCAAATTTACTCCGATAAAAAATACAAATTAAATTTAAAAAACAAACATAAGTAAGGAGACATAAACTTCTGGGGGCTTGTCCCAGCACATTGCACTCTAATTTACAAGCTCCGAACACTACCTCCAGGAAGACTCTGTTGTCCTAGTAACAAGACTTGAGAACGTAATAATGCTGCCGCCTTGTGGCTGTCTCCCAAAACAGCAGCTTTAAACCCAGTGACAATGGTTGCGTATATAGTCCCAAGGACTGCAGGGCTGTAAATGACACAGGCCCTCAAAAATTGCCCTGGGGTAGGGAATAGGCAAGAAAATCCAACAGATGAGAAATTTTTCAAGAAGTCAATAAGAGGAGGGGAGTTGTACTCACTCTTTAAAAAAAAAAAAGGAAAAGAAAAAAAGGACATGCCTAAAGCTTAGTATAAGGAATTATTAGCCACATACAAATTCAAATTCAAAAAGGTTTCAGCTCACACCAGTCATTACCATCAGCAAAATGTCTACAAACTATAAATGCTGAAGGGGTTTTAGAGATCTGTGTACCTTCTAGCTGCTGGTGGGTTGTAGAGTGGAAACAGCACTAACGCAAACTGAATCGAGCTGCTTGAAAAGGTAAAAATTGATCTACCAAATGATGCGGCAGGGCACCTTATGGGCCTATAACCTAAGACCACCAAAATTGGAAAGACAGAGGCAGGCAAATATGCACTGCAACAATACTGAAATAGCCAAGATATGGAAGCAAAAAAAAGGTCCATAAACAGATGAATGGACAAAGAAGAAGTGGTATACGGACAGAATGGAATAGTAGCCTCGGGAGAAAAATGAACAATGCTGTTTTCAGGACTACAGTTGAGCCTAGAAAAAATCATATAAGGTTAAGTAAGTCAAAAGGGTATGACAAATATCCTATGATATCATTTATACAAGTTTTCTTAAGATTGCTACCAATGAACATATTTCCACAGAAAAAGACACTCACAGACTTATCAAATAAACTAATGGTTAGCCAAAATGAAAGGTGGGGGGATGGGTAAGTTAGGACTATGGGGTTAACATACATATACTAATGTAAGTTAAATGTATATAAACATATAACATATAAACGATATGAATTATATAATCACCAATACCTTCAAAATATATATTCTGTGATCACATACATGGTAACAGGATCCGAAGATGAACAGACATATGTATGAATCATTGAGCAGATCCTGTACAGCCAGACAATCAAAACACTCTAATCAAATTTACTCCGATAAGAAATAGAAATTAAATTTAAAAAAAAAACATAAGTTAGGAGACATAAACTTCTGGGGGCTTGTCCCAGCATATTGCACTCTAATTTACAAGCTCAGAACACTACCTCCAGGAAGACTCTGTTCTCCTAGTAACAAGACTTGAGAACGCAATAATGCTGCCGCCTTGTGGCTGCTTCCCACAACAGCACTTTAAACCCAGTGCCAATGATTGCTTATATAGTCACAAGGACTGCAGGGCTGTAAATGACACAAGCCCTCAAAATATGCCCTGGGGTAGGGAATTGGCAAGAACATTCAACACATGAGAAATTTCCAAGAAGTCAATAAGAGGAGGGAAGTTGTACTCACTCATTTTAAAAAAAAGGAAAAGAAAAAATAGGACATGCCTAAAGCTCAGCATAAGGAATTATTAGCCACATGCGTATCCAACCTCAAAAAAGGTTTCAGCTCACACCAGTCATGACCATCAGCAAAAAGTCTACAAGCTATAAATGCTGAAGGGGTTTTAGAGAAGTGTGTACCTTCTAGCTGCTGGTGGGATATAAAGTCGTAACAGCACTAATGCAAACTGAATCGAGCTGCTTGAAAACGTAAAAATTGAGCTACCATATGATGCGGCAGGGCATCTTTTGGGCCTATAACCTAAGACCACCAGAATCGGAAAGACAGAGGCAGGCAAATGTGCACTGCAACAATACTGAAATAGCCAAGACATGGAAGCAAAAAAAAAGGTCCATAAACAGATGAATGGACAAAGACGAAGTGGGATACGTACCAAATGGAATAGTAGCCTCGGGAAAAAAATGAACAATGCCGTTTTCAGGACTACAGTTGAGCCTAGAAATAATCATATAAGGTTAAGTAAGTCAAAAGGGTATGACAAATATCCTATGACATCATTTATACATATTATCCTAAGATTGCTACCAATGAACATATTTCCACAGAAAAAGACACTCACAGACTTATCAAATAAACTAATGGCTAGCCAAAATGAAAGGTGGGAGGATGGGTAAATTAGGACAATGGGGTTAAAATACATATACTAATGTATGTTAAATGTATATAAACATATAACATATGAAATATATAAATTATATAATCACCAATACCTTTAAAATATACATTCTGTAATCACATACATGCTAACAGGTTCGAAGATGAACAGACATATGTATGAATCATTGAGCAGATTCTGTACAGCCAGAAAACCACAACACTCTAATCAAATTTACTCCGATAAGAAATAGAAATTAAATTTAAAAAACAAACATAAGTTAGGAGACATAAACTTCTGGGGGCTTGTCCCAGCACATTGCACTCTAATTTACAAGCTCGGAACACTACCTCCAGGAAGACTGTGTTGTCCTAGTAACAAGACTTGAGAACGTAATAATGCTGCCGCCTTGTGGCTGCTTCCCACAACAGTAGCTTTAAACCCAGTGCCAATGGTTGCTTATATAGTCACAAGGACTGCAGGGCTGTAAAAGACACAGGCCCTCAAAAAATGCCCTGGGGTATGGAATTGGCAAGAAAATTCAACACATGAGAAATTTTCAAGTAGTCAATAAGAGGAGGGAAGTTGTAGTCACTCTTTAAAAAAAAAGGAAAAGAAAAAAAGGACATGCCTAAAGCTCAGCATAAGGAATTATTAGCCACATGCGTATCCAACCTCCAAAAAGGTTTCAGCTCACACCAGTCATGACCATCAGCAAAAAGTCTACAAACTATAAATGCTGAAGGGGTTTTAGAGAACTGTGTACCTTCTAGCTGCTGGTGGGATGTAAAGTGGTAACAGCAGTAACGCAAACTGAATCGAGCTGCTTGAAAAGGTAAACATTGAGCTACCATATGATGCGGCAGGGCACATTTTGGGCCTATAACCTAAGACAACTGGATTCGGAAAGACAGAGGCAGGCAAATGTGCACTGCAACAATATTGAAATAGCCAAGACATGGAAGCAAAAAAAAGGTCCATAAACAGATGAATGGACAAAGACGAAATGGTACACGTACCAAATGGAATAGAAGCCTCTGGAAAAAAATGAACAATGCCGTTTTCAGGACTAGAGTTGAGCCTAGAAATAATCATATAAGGTTAAGTAAGTCAAAAGGGTATGACAAATATCCTATGATATCATTAATACATGTTATCCTAAGATTGCTACCAATGAACATATTTCCACAGAAAAAGACACTCACAGACTTATCAAATAAACTAATGGTTAGCCAAAATGAAAGGTGGGAGGATGGGTAAATTAGGACAATGGGGTTAACATACATATACTAATGTATGTTAAATGTATATAAACATATAATATATAAACTATATAAATAATATAATCACCAATACCTTTAAAATATACATTCTGTAATCACATACATGCTAACAGGTTCCGAAGATGAACAGATATATGTATGAATCACTGAACAGATTCTGTACAGCCAGACAATCAAAACACTCTAATCAAATTTACTCCGATAAAAAATACAAATTAAATTTAAAAAACAAACATAAGTAAGGAGACATAAACTTCTGGGGGCTTGTCCCAGCACATTGCACTCTAATTTAAAAGCTCGGAACACTACCTCCAGGAAGACTCTGTTGTCCTAGTAACAAGACTTGAGAACGTAATAATGCTGCCGCCTTGTGGCTGTCTCCAAAAACAGCACCTTTAAACCCAGTGCCAATGGTTGCTTATATAGTCACAAGGACTGCACGGTTGTAAATGACACCGGCACTCAAAAAATGCCCTGGGGTAGGGAATAGGCAAGAAAATTCAACACATAAGAAACTTTTCAAGAAATCAATAAGAGGAGGGAAGTAGTACTCACTCATTTTAAAAAAAAGGAAAAGAAAAAATAGGACATGCCTAAAGCTCAGCATAAGGAATTATTAGCCACATGCGTATCCAACCTCCAAAAAGGTTTCAGCTCACACCAGTCATGACCATCAGCAAAAAGTCTACAAACTATAAATGCTGAAGGGGTTTTAGAGAAGTGTGTACCTTCTAGCTGCTGGTGGGATATAAAGTCGTAACAGCACTAATGCAAACTGAATCGAGCTGCTTGAAAACGTAAAAATTGAGCTACCATATGATGCGGCAGGGCACCTTTTGGGCCTATAACCTAAGACCACCAGAATCGGAAAGACAGAGGCAGGCAAATGTGCACTGCAACAATACTGAAATAGCAAAGACATGGAAGCAAAAAAAAAGGTCCATAAACAGATGAATGGACAAAGACGAAGTGGGATACGTACCAAATGGAATAGTAGCCTCGGGAAAAAAATGAACAATGCCGTTTTCAGGACTACAGTTGAGCCTAGAAATAATCATATAAGGTTAAGTAAGTCAAAAGGGTATGACAAATATCCTATGACATCATTTATACATGTTACCCTAAGATTGCTACCAATGAACATATTTCCACAGAAAAAGACACTCACAGACTTATCAAATAAACTAATGGCTAGCTAAAATGAAAGGTGGGAGGATGGGTAAATTAGGACAATGGGGTTAAAATACATATACTAATGTATGTTAAATGTATATAAACATATAACATATGAAATATATAAATAATATAATCACCAATACCTTTAAAATATACATTCTGTAATCACATACATGCTAACAGGTTCGAAGATGAACAGACATATGTATGAATCATTGGGCAGATTCTGTACAGCCAGAAAACCACAACACTCTAATCAAATTTACTCCGATAAGAAATAGAAATTAAATTTAAAAAACAAACATAAGTTAGGAGACATAAACTTCTGGGGGCTTGTCCCAGCACATTGCACTCTAATTTACAAGCTCGGAACACTACCTCCAGGAAGACTGTGTTGTCCTAGTAACAAGACTTGAGAACGTAATAATGCTGCCGCCTTGTGGCTGCTTCCCACAACAGTAGCTTTAAACCCAGTGCCAATGGTTGCTTATATAGTCACAAGGACTGCAGGGCTGTAAAAGACACAGGCCCTCAAAAAATGCCCTGGGGTATGGAATTGGCAAGAAAATTCAACACATGAGTAACTTTTCAAGAAGTCAATAAGAGGAGGGAAGTTGTACTCACTCTTTAAAAAAAAAGGAAAAGAAAAAAAAAGGACATGCCTAAAGCTCAGTATAAGGAATTATTAGCCACATGCAAATTCAAATTCAAAAAGGTTTCAGGTGACACCAGTCATGACCATCAGCAAAAAGTCTACAAACTATAAATGCTGAAGGGGTTTTAGAGAATTGTGTACATTCTAGCTGCTGGTGGGATGTAAAGTGGTAACAGCACTAACGCATACTGAATGGAGCTGCTTGAAAAGGTAAAAATTGAGTTACCATATGATGCGGCAGGGCACCTTTTGGGCCTATAACCTAAGACCACCAAAATCGGAAATACAGAGGCAGGCAAATGTGCACTGCAACAATACTGAAATACCCAAGACATGGAAGCAAAAAATGGTCCATAAACAGGTGAATGGACAAAGAAGAAGTGGTATATGGACAGAATGGAAGAGTAGCCTCGGGAAAAAAATGAACAATGCCGTTTTCAGAACTACAGTTGAGACTAGAAATAGTCATATAAGGTTAAGTAAGTCAAAAGGGTGTGACAAATATCCTATGAAATCATTTATACATGTTTTCCTAAGATTACTACCAATGAACATATTTCCACAGAAAAAGACAGTCACAGACTTATCAAAAATACTAACGGTTAGCCAAAATGAAAGGTGGGAGGATGGGTAAATTAGGACTATGGGGTTAACCAACATATACTAATGTATGTTAAATGTATATAAACATATAACATATGAACTATATAAATTATATAATCACCAAACCTTTAAAATATACATTCTGTAATCACATACATAATAACAGGTTCCGAAGATGAACAGATATATGTATGAATCATTGAGCAGATTCTGTACAGCCAATCAAAACACTCTAATCAAATTTACTCCGATAAGAAATAGAAATTAAATTTAAAAAGCAAACATAAGTTAGGAGACATAAACTTCTGGGGGCTTGTCCCAGCACATTCCACTCTAATTTACAACCTTGGAAAACTACCTCCAGGAAGACTCTGTTGCCCTAGTAAGAAGAGGTGAGAACGTAATAATGCTGCCGCCTTGTGGCTGTTTCCCACAACAGCAGCTTTAAACCCAGTGCCAAAGGTTGCTTAATAGTCACAAGGACTGAAGGGTTCTAAATGACACCTGCCTTCAAAAAATGCCCTGGGGTAGGGAATAGGCAAAAAAATTCAACACATGAGAAACTTTTCAAGAAGTCAATAAGAGGAGGGAAGTTGTACTCACTCTTTAAAACAAAAGGAAAAGAAAAAAATGACATGCCTAAAGCTCAGTATAAGGAATTATTAGCCACATGCAAATTCAAATTTAAAAAGGTTTCAGGTAACACCAGTCATGACCATCATCAAAAAGTCTACAAACTATAAATGCTGAAGGGGTTTTAGAGGAATGTGTACCTTCTAGCTGCTGGTGGGATGTAAAGAAGTAATACCACTAATGAAACTGAATGGAGCTGCTTGAAAAGGTAAAAATTGAGTTACCATACGATGCAGCAGGGCACCTTTTGGGCCTATAACCTAAGACCACCAGAATCGGAAAGACAGAGGCAGGCAAATGTGCACTGCAACAATACTGAAATAGCCAAGACATGGAAGCAAAAAAAGGTCCATAAACAGATGAATGGACAAAGACGAAATGGTATACATACCAAATGGAATAGTAGCCTCTGGAAAACAATGAACAATGCCGTTTTCAGGACTAGAGTTGAGCCTATAAATAATCATATAAGGTTAAGTAAGTCAAAAGGGTATGACAAACATCCTATGATATCATTTATACATGTTATCCTAAGATTGCTACCAATGAACATATTTCCACAGAAAAAGACACTCACAGACTTATCAAATAAACTAATGGTTAGCCAAAATGAAAGGTGGGGGGATGGGTAAATTAGGACTATGGGGTTAACATACATATACTAATATAAGTTAAATGTATATAAACATATAACATATAAATGATATGAATTATATAATCACCAATACCTTCAAAATATACATTCTGTAATCACATACATGGTAACAGGATCCGAAGATGAACAGACATATGTATGAATCATTGAACAGATTCTGTACAGCCAGACAATCAAAACACTCTAATCAAATTTACTCCGATAAAAAATACAAATTAAATTTAAAAAACAAACATAAGTAAGGAGACATAAACTTCTGGGGGCTTGTCCCAGCACATTGCACTCTAATTTAAAAGCTCGGAACACTACCTCCAGGAAGACTCTGTTGTCCTAGTAACAAGACTTGAGAACGTAATAATGCTGCCGCCTTGTGGCTGTCTCCAAAAACAGCACCTTTAAACCCAGTGCCAATGGTTGCTTATATAGTCACAAGGACTGTACGGTTGTAAATGACACAGGCACTCAAAAAATGCCCTGGGGCAGGGAATAGGCAAGAAAATTCAACACATAAGAAACTTTTCAAGAAATCAATAAGAGGAGGGAAGTTGTACTCACTCTTTTTAAAAAAAAGGAAAAGAAAAAATAGGACATGCCTAAAGCTCAGCATAAGGAATTATTAGCCATATGCGTATCCAACCTCCAAAAAGGTTTCAGCTCACACCAGTCATGACCATCAGCAAAAAGTCTACAAACTATAAATGCTGAAGGGGTTTTAGAGAAGTGTGTACCTTCTAGCTGCTGGTGGGATATAAAGTTGTAACAGCACTAAAGCAAACTGAATCGAGCTGCTTGAAAACGTAAAAATTGAACTACCATATGATGCGGCAGGGCACCTTTTGGGCCTATAACCTAAGACCACCAGAATCGGAAAGACAGAGGCAGGCAAATGTGCACTGCAACAATACTGAAATAGCAAAGACATGGAAGCAAAAAAAAGGTCCATAAACAGGTGAATGGACAAAGAAGAAGTGGTATATGGACAGAATGGAAGAGTAGCCTCGGGAAAAAAATGAACAATGCCGTTTTCAGGACTAGAGTTGAGACTAGAAATAATCATATAAGGTTAAGTAAGACAAAAGGGTATTACAAATATCCTATGATATTATTTATACAAGTTTTCCTAAGATTGCTACCAATGAACATATTTCCACAGAAAAAGACACTCACAGACTTATCAAATAAACTAATGGTTAGCCAAAATGAAAGGTGGGAGGATGGGTAAATTAGGACTATGGGGTTAACATACATATACTAATATAAGTTAAATGTATATAAACATATAACATATAAATGATATGAATTATATATTCACCAATACCTTCAAAATATACATTCTGTAATCACATACATGGTAACAGGATCCGAAGATGAACAGACATATGTGTGAATCATTGAACAGATTCTGTACAGCCAGACAATCAAAACACTCTAATCAAATTTACTCCGATAAAAAATACAAATTAAATTTAAAAAACAAACATAAGTAAGGAGACATAAACTTCTGGGGGCTTGTCCCAGCACATTGCACTCTAATTTACAAGCTCGGAACACTACCTCCAGGAAGACTCTGTTGTCCTAGTAACAAGACTTGAGAACGTAATAATGCTGCCGCCTTGTGGCTGTCTCCCAAAACAGCAGCTTTAAACCCAGTGACAATGGTTGCTTATATAGTCCCAAGGACTGCAGGGCTGTAAATGACACAGGCCCTCAAAAATTGCCCTGGGGTAGGGAATAGGCAAGAAAATCCAACACATGAGAAATTTTTCAAGAAGTCAATAACAGGAGGGGAGTTGTACTCACTCTTTAAAAAAAAAAGGAAAAGAAAAAAAAGGACATGCCTAAAGCTTAGTATAAGGAATTATTAGCCACATACAAATTCAAATTCAAAAAGGTTTCAGCTCACACCAGTCATTACCATCAGCAAAATGTCTACAAACTATAAATGCTGAAGGGGTTTTAGAGATCTGTGTACCTTCTAGCTGCTGGTGGGATGTAAAGTGGAAACAGCACTAACGCAAACTGAATCGAGCTGCTTGAAAAGGTAAAAATTGAGTTACCATATGGTGCGGCAAGGCACCTTTTGGGCCTATAACCTAAGACCACCAGATTCGGAAAGAGAGAGGCAGGCAAATGTGCATTGCAACAATATTGAAATAGCCAAGACATGGAAGCAAAAAAAAAGGTCCATAAACAGATGAATGGACAAAGACGAAGTGGGATACGTACCAAATGGAATAGTAGCCTCGGGAAAAAAATGAACAATGCCGTTTTCAGGACTACAGTTGAGCCTAGAAATAATCATATAAGGTTAAGTAAGTCAAAAGGGTATGACAAATATCCTATGACATCATTTATACATGTTATCCTAAGATTGCTACCAATGAACATATTTCCACAGAAAAAGACACTCACAGACTTATCAAATAAACTAATGGCTAGCCAAAATGAAAGGTGGGAGGATGGGTAAATTAGGACTATGGGGTTAACATACATATACTAATGTATGTTAAATGTATATAAACATATAACATATGAACTATATAAATTATATAATCACCAATACCTTTAAAATATACATTCTGTAATCACATACATGCTAACAGGTTCGAAGATGAACAGACATATGTATGAATCATTGAGCAGATTCTGTACAGCCAGAAAACCACAACACTCTAATCAAATTTACTCCGATAAGAAATAGAAATTAAATTTAAAAAACAAACATAAGTTAGGAGACATAAACTTCTGGGGGCTTGTCCCAGGACATTGCACTCTAATTTACAGGCTCGGAACACTACCTCCAGGAAGACTGTGTTGTCCTAGTAACAAGACTTGAGAACGTAATAATGCTGCCGCCTTGTGGCTGCTTCCCACAACAGTAGCTTTAAACCCAGTGCCAATGGTTGCTTATTTAGTCACAAGGACTGCAGGGCTGTAAAAGACACAGGCCCTTAAAATAATGCCCTGGGGTAGGGAATTGGCAAGAAAATTCAACACATGAGAAATTTTCAAGAAGTCAATAAGAGTACGGAAGTTGTACTCACTCTTTAAAAAAAAAGGAAAAGAAAAAAAGGACATGCCTAAAGCTCAGCATAAGGAATTATTAGCCACATGCGTATCCAACCTCCAAAAAGGTTTCAGCTCACACCAGTCATGACCATCAGCAAAAAGTCTACAAACTATAAATGCTGAAGGGGTTTTAGAGAAATGTGTACCTTCTAGCTGCTGTTTGGATGTAAAGTGGTAACAGCAGTAACGCAAACTGAATCGAGCTGCTTGAAAAGGTAAACATTGAGCTACCATATGATGCGGCAGGGCACCTTTTGGGCCTATAACCTAAGACCACCGGATTCGGAAAGACAGAGGCAGGCAAATGTGCACTGCAACAATATTGAAATAGCCAAGACATGGAAGCAAAAAAAAGGTCCATAAACAGATGAATGGACAAAGACGAAATGGTATACGTACCAAATGGAATAGTAGCCTCTGGAAAAAAATGAACAATGCCGTTTTCAGGACTAGAGTTGAGCCTAGAAATAATCATATAAGGTTAAGTAAGTCAAAAGGGTATGACAAATATCCTATGATATCATTTATACATGTTATCCTAAGATTGCTACCAATGAACATATTTCCACAGAAAAAGACACTCACAGACTTATCAAATAAACTAATGGTTAGCCAAAATGAAAGGTGGGGGGATGGGTAAGTTAGGACTATGGGGTTAACATACATATACTAATGTAAGTTTAATGTATATAAACATATAACATATAAACGATAAGAATTATATAATCACCAATACCTTCAAAATATATATTCTGTGATCACATACATGGTAACAGGATCCGAAGATGAACAGACATATGTATGAATCATTGAACAGATTCTGTACAGCCAGACAATCAAAACACTCTAATCAAATTTACTCCGATAAAAAATACAAATTAAATTTAAAAAACAAACATAAGTAAGGAGACATAAACTTCTGGGGGCTTGTCCCAGCACATTGCACTCTAATTTAAAAGCTCGGAACACTACCTCCAGGAAGACTCTGTTGTCCTAGTAACAAGACTTGAGAACGTAATAATGCTGCCGCCTTGTGGCTGTCTCCAAAAACAGCACCTTTAAACCCAGTGCCAATGGTTGCTTATATAGTCACAAGGACTGCACGGTTGTAAATGACACAGGCACTCAAAAAATGCCCTGGGGTAGGGAATAGGCAAGAAAATTCAACACATAAGAAACTTTTCAAGAAATCAATAAGAGGAGGGAAGTTGTACTCACTCTTTTTAAAAAAAAGGAAAAGAAAAAATAGGACATGCCTAAAGCTCAGCATAAGGAATTATTAGCCACATGCGTATCCAACCTCCAAAAAGGTTTCAGCTCACACCAGTCATGACCATCAGCAAAAAGTCTACAAACTATAAATGCTGAAGGGGTTTTAGAGAAGTGTGTACCTTCTAGCTGCTGGTGGGATATAAAGTCGTAACAGCACTAATGCAAACTGAATCGAGCTGCTTGAAAACGTAAAAATTGAGCTACCATATGATGCGGCAGGGCACCTTTTGGGCCTATAACCTAAGACCACCAGAATCGGAAAGACAGAGGCAGGCAAATGTGCACTGCAACAATACTGAAATAGCAAAGACATGGAAGCAAAAAAAAGGTCCATAAACAGGTGAATGGACAAAGAAGAAGTGGTATATGGACAGAATGGAAGAGTAGCCTCGGGAAAAAAATGAACAATGCCGTTTTCAGGACTAGAGTTGAGACTAGAAATAATCATATAAGGTTAAGTAAGACAAAAGGGTATTACAAATATCCTATGATATTATTTATACAAGTTTTCCTAAGATTGCTACCAATGAACATATTTCCACAGAAAAAGACACTCACAGACTTATCAAATAAACTAATGGTTAGCCAAAATGAAAGGTGGGAGGATGGGTAAATTAGGACTATGGGGTTAACATACATATACTAATGTAAGTTAAATGTATATAAACATATAACATATAAATGATATGAATTATATATTCACCAATACCTTCAAAATATACATTCTGTAATCACATACATGGTAACAGGATCCGAAGATGAACAGACATATGTGTGAATCATTGAGCAGATTCTGTACAGCCAGACAATCAAAACACTCTAATCAAATTTACTCCGATAAGAAAGACAAATTAAATTTAAAAAACAAACATAAGTAAGGAGACATAAACTTCTGGGGGCTTGTCCCACCACATTGCACTCTAATTTAAAAGCTCGGAACACTACCTCCAGGAAGACTCTGTTGTCCTAGTAACAAGACTTGAGAACGTAATAATGCTCCCGCCTTGTGGCTGTCTCCCAAAACAGCAGCTTTAAACCCAATGACAATGGTTGCTTATATAGTCACAAGGACTGCAGGGCTGTAAATGACACAAGCCCTCAAAATATGCCCTGGGGTAGGGAATTGGCAAGAACATTCAACACATGAGAAATTTCCAAGAAGTCAATAAGAGGAGGGAAGTTGTACTCACTCTTTAAAAAAAAAAGGAAAAGAAAAAAAAGGACATGCCTAAAACTTAGTATAAGGAATTATTAGCCACATACAAATTCAAATTCAAAAAGGTTTCAGCTCACACCAGTCATTACCATCAGCAAAATGTCTACAAACTATAAATGCTGAAGGGGTTTTAGAGACCTGTGTACCTTCTAGCTGCTGGTGGGATGTAAAGTGGAAACAGCACTAACGCAAACTGAATCGAGCTGCTTGAAAAGGTAAAAATTGAGCTACCAAATGATGCGGCACGGCACCTTTTGGGCCTATAACCTAAGACCACCAAAATTGGAAAGACAGAGGCAGGCAAATATGCACTGCAACAATACTGAAATAGCCAAGATATGGAAGCAAAAAAAAGGTCCATAAACAGATGAATGGACAAAGAAGAAGTGGTATACGGACAGAATGGAATAGTAGCCTCGGGAGAAAAATGAACAATGCTGTTTTCAGGACTACAGTTGAGCCTAGAAAAAATCATATAAGGTTAAGTAAGTCAAAAGGGTATGACAAATATCCTATGATATCATTTATACAAGTTTTCTTAAGATTGCTACCAATGAACATATTTCCACAGAAAAAGACACTCACAGACTTATCAAATAAACTAATGGTTAGCCAAAATGAAAGGTGGGGGGATGGGTAAGTTAGGACTATGGGGTTAACATACATATACTAATGTAAGTTAAATGTATATAAACATATAACATATAAACGATATGAATTATATAATCACCAATACCTTCAAAATATATATTCTGTGATCACATACATGGTAACAGGATCCGAAGATGAACAGACATATGTATGAATCATTGAGAAGATTCTGTACAGCCAGACAATCAAAACACTCTAATCAAATTTACTCCGATAAGAAATAGAAATTAAATTTAAAAAAACAAACATAAGTTAGGAGATATAAACTTTTGGGGGCTTGTCCGAGCACATTGCACTCTAATTTACAAGCTCAGAACCCTACCTCCAGGAAGACTCTGTTCTCCTAGTAACAAGACTTGAGAACGCAATAATGCTGCCGCCTTGTGGCTGCTTCCCACAACAGCACTTTAAACCCAGTGCCAATGATTGCTTATATAGTCACAAGGACTGCAGGGCTGTAAATGACACAAGCCCTCAAAATATGCCCTGGGGTAGGGAATTGGCAAGAACATTCAACACATGAGAAATTTCCAAGAAGTCAATAAGAGGAGGGAAGTTGTACTCACTCTTTAAAAAAAAAAGGAAAAGAAAAAAAGGACATGCCTAAAGCTCAGTATAAGGAATTATTAGCCACATGCAAATTCAAATTCAAAAAGGTTTCAGCTCACTCCAGTCATGACCATCAGCAAAAAGTCTACAAACAATAAATGCTGAAGGGGTTTTAGAGAAGTGTGTACCTTCTAGCTGCTGGTGGGATGTAAAGTGGTACCAGCAGTAACGCAAACTGAATCGAGCTGCTTGAAAAGGTAAAAATTGAGTTACCATATGGTGCGGCAGGGCACCTTTTGGGCCTATAACCTAAGACCACCAGATTCGGAAAGAGAGAGGCAGGCAAATGTGCATTGCAACAATATTGAAATAGCCAAGACATGGAAGCAAAAAAAAAGGTCCATAAACAGATGAATGGACAAAGACGAAGTGGGATACGTACCAAATGGAATAGTAGCCTCGGGAAAAAAATGAACAATGCCGTTTTCAGGACTACAGTTGAGCCTAGAAATAATCATATAAGGTTAAGTAAGTCAAAAGGGTATGACAAATATCCTATGACATCATTTATACATGTTATCCTAAGATTGCTACCAATGAACATATTTCCACAGAAAAAGGCACTCACAGACTTATCAAATAAACTAATGGCTAGCCAAAATGAAAGGTGGGAGGATGGGTAAATTAGGACTATGGGGTTAACATACATATACTAATGTATGTTAAATGTATATAAACATATAACATATGAACTATATAAATTATATAATCACCAATACCTTTAAAATATACATTCTGTAATCACATACATGCTAACAGGTTCAAAGATGAACAGACATATGTATGAATCATTGAGCAGATTCTGTACAGCCAGAAAACCACAACACTCTAATCAAATTTACTCCGATAAGAAATAGAAACTAAATTTAAAAAAACAAACATAAGTTAGGAGACATAAACTTCTGGGGGCTTGTCCCAGGACATTGCACTCTAATTTACAGGCTCGGAACACTACCTCCAGGAAGACTGTGTTGTCCTAGTAACAAGACTTGAGAACGTAATAATGCTGCCGCCTTGTGGCTGTCTCCAAAAACAGCACCTTTAAACCCAGTGCCAATGGTTGCTTATATAGTCACAAGGACTGCACGATTGTAAATGACAGAGGCACTCAAAAAATGCACTGGGGTAGGGAATAGGCAAGAAAATTCAACACATAAGAAACTTTTCAAGAAATCAATAAGAGGAGGGAAGTTGTACTCACTCTTTTTAAAAAAAAGGAAAAGAAAAAATAGGACATGCCTAAAGCTCAGCATAAGGAATTATTAGCCACATGCGTATCCAACCTCCAAAATGTTTCAGCTCACACCAGTCATGACCATCAGCAAAAAGTCTACAAACTATAAATGCTGAAGGGGTTTTAGAGAAGTGTGTACCTTCTAGCTGCTGGTGGGATATAAAGTCGTAACAGCACTAATGCAAACTGAATCGAGCTGCTTGAAAATGTAAAAATTGAGCTACCATATGATGCGGCAGGGCACCTTTTGGGCCTATAACCTAAGACCACCAGAATCGGAAAGACAGAGGTAGGCAAATGTGCACTGCAACAATACTGAAATAGCAAAGACATGGAAGCAAAAAAAAGGTCCATAAACAGGTGAATGGACAAAGAAGAAGTGGTATATGGACAGAATGGAAGAGTAGCCTCGGGAAAAAAATGAACAATGCCGTTTTCAGGACTAGAGTTGAGACTAGAAATAATCATATAAGGTTAAGTAAGACAAAAGGGTATTACAAATATCCTATGATATTATTTATACAAGTTTTCAAAAGATTGCTGCCAATGAACATATTTCCACAGAAAAAGACACTCCCAGACTTATCAAATAAACTAATGGCTAGCCAAAATGAAAGGTGGGAGGATGGGTAAATTAGGACTATGGGGTTAACATACATATACTAACGTAAGTTAAATGTATATAAACATATAACATATAAATGATATGAATTATATATTCACCAATACCTTCAAAATATACATTCTGTAATCACATACATGGTAACAGGATCCGAAGATGAACAGACATATGTATGAATCATTGAGCAGATTCTGTACAGCCAGACAATCAAAACACTCTAATCAAATTTACTCCGATAAGAAATAGAAATTAAATTTAAAAAAAAACATAAGTTAGGAGACATAAACTTCTGGGGGCTTGTCCCAGCATATTGCACTCTAATTTACAAGCTCAGAACACTACCTCCAGGAAGACTCTGTTCTCCTAGTAACAAGACTTGAGAACGCAATAATGCTGCCGCCTTGTGGCTGCTTCCCACAACAGCACTTTAAACCCAGTGCCAATGATTGCTTATATAGTCACAAGGACTGCAGGGCTGTAAATGACACAAGCCCTCAAAATATGCCCTGGGGTAGGGAATTGGCAAGAACATTCAACACATGAGAAATTTCCAAGAAGTCAATAAGAGGAGGGAAGTTGTACTCACTCTTTAAAAAAAAAAGGAAAAGAAAAAAAAGGACATGCCTAAAGCTTAGTATAAGGAATTATTAGCCACATACAAATTCAAATTCAAAAAGGTTTCAGCTCACACCAGTCATTTCCATCAGCAAAATGTCTACAAACTATAAATGCTGAAGGGGTTTTAGAGATCTGTGTACCTTCTAGCTGCTGGTGGGATGTAAAGTGGAAACAGCACTAACGCAAACTGAATCGAGCTGCTTGAAAAGGTAAAAATTGAGCTACCAAATGATGCGGCAGGGCACCTTTTGGGCCTATAACCTAAGACCACCAAAATTGGAAAGACAGATGCAGGCAAATATGCACTGCAACAATACTGAAATAGCCAAGATATGGAAGCAAAAAAAAGGTCCATAAACAGATGAATGGACAAAGAAGAAGTGGTATACGGACAGAATGGAATAGTAGCCTCGGGAGAAAAATGAACAATGCTCTTTTCAGGACTACAGTTGAGCCTAGAAAAAATCATATAAGGTTAAGTAAGTCAAAAGGGTATGACAAATATCCTATGATATCATTTATACAAGTTTTCTTAAGATTGCTACCAATGAACATATTTCCACAGAAAAAGACACTCACAGACTTATCAAATAAACTAATGGTTAGCCAAAATGAAAGGTGGGGGGATGGGTAAGTTAGGACTATGGGGTTAACATACATATACTAATGTAAGTTAAATGTATATAAACATATAACATATAAACGATATGAATTATATAATCACCAATACCTTCAAAATATATATTCTGTGATCACATACATGGTAACAGGATCCGAAGATGAACAGACATATGTATAAATCATTGAGCAGATTCTGTACAGCCAGACAATCAAAACACTCTAATCAAATTTACTCCGATAAGAAATAGAAATTAAATTTAAAAAAAAAACATAAGTTAGGAGACATAAACTTTTGGGGGCTTGTCCCAGCACATTGCACTCTAATTTACAAGCTCAGAACACTACCTCCAGGAAGACTCTGTTCTCCTAGTAACAAGACTTGAGAACGCAATAATGCTGCCGCCTTGTGGCTGCTTCCCACAACAGCACTTTAAACCCAGTGCCAATGATTGCTTATATAGTCACAAGGACTGCAGGGCTGTAAATGACACAAGCCCTCAAAATATGCCCTGGGGTAGGGAATTGGCAAGAACATTCAACACATGAGAAATTTCCAAGAAGTCAATAAGAGGAGGGAAGTTGTACTCACTCTTTAAAAAAAAAAGGAAAAGAAAAAAAGGACATGCCTAAAGCTCAGCATAAGGAATTATTAGCCACATGCGTATCCAACCTCCAAAAAGGTTTCAGCTCACACCAGTCATGACCATCAGCAAAAAGTCTACAAACTATAAATGCTGAAGGGGTTTTAGAGAAGTGTGTACCTTCTAGCTGCTGGTGGGATATAAAGTCATAACAGCACTAATGCAAACTGAATCGAGCTGCTTGAAAACGTAAAAATTGAGCTACCATATGATGCGGCAGGGCACCTTTTGGGCCTATAACCTAAGACCACCAGAATCGGAAAGACAGAGGCAGGCAAATGTGCACTGCAACAATACTGAAATAGCAAAGACATGGAAGCAAAAAAAAAGGTCCATAAACAGATGAATGGACAAAGACGAAGTGGGATACGTACCAAATGGATTAGTAGCCTCGGGAAAAAAATGAACAATGCCGTTTTCAGGACTACAGTTGAGCCTAGAAATAATCATATAAGGTTAAGTAAGTCAAAAGGGTATGACAAATATCCTATGACATCATTTATACATGTTACCCTAAGATTGCTACCAATGAACATATTTCCACAGAAAAAGACACTCACAGACTTATCAAATAAACTAATGGCTAGCCAAAATGAAAGGTGGGAGGATGGGTAAATTAGGACAATGGGGTTAAAATACATATACTAATGTATGTTAAATGTATATAAACATATAACATATGAAATATATAAATTATATAATCACCAATACCTTTAAAATATACATTCTGTAATCACATACATGCTAACAGGTTCGAAGATGAACAGACATATGTATGAATCATTGAGCAGATTCTGTACAGCCAGAAAACCACAACACTCTAATCAAATTTACTCCGATAAGAAATAGAAATTAAATTTAAAAAACAAACATAAGTTAGGAGACATAAACTTCTGGGGGCTTGTCCCAGCACATTGCACTCTAATTTACAAGCTCGGAACACTACCTCCAGGAAGACTGTGTTGTCCTAGTAACAAGACTTGAGAACGTAATAATGCTGCCGCCTTGTGGCTGCTTCCCACAACAGTAGCTTTAAACCCAGTGCCAATGGTTGCTTATATAGTCACAAGGACTGCAGGGCTGTAAAAGACACAGGCCCTCAAAAAATGCCCTGCGGTATGGAATTGGCAAGAAAATTCAACACATGAGAAATTTTCAAGAAGTCAATAAGAGGAGGGAAGTTGTAGTCACTCTTTAAAAAAAAAGGAAAAGAAAAAAAGGACATGCCTAAAGCTCAGCATAAGGAATTATTAGCCACATGCGTATCCAACCTCCAAAAAGGTTTCAGCTCACACCAGTCATGACCATCAGCAAAAAGTCTACAAACTATAAATGCTGAAGGGGTTTTAGAGACCTGTGTACCTTCTAGCTGCTGGTGGGATGTAAAGTGGAAACAGCACTAACGCAAACTGAATCGAGCTGCTTGAAAAGGTAAAAATTGAGCTACCAAATGATGCGGCACGGCACCTTTTGGGCCTATAACCTAAGACCACCAAAATTGGAAAGACAGAGGCAGGCAAATATGCACTGCAACAATACTGAAATAGCCAAGATATGGAAGCAAAAAAAAGGTCCATAAACAGATGAATGGACAAAGAAGAAGTGGTATACGGACAGAATGGAATAGTAGCCTCGGGAGAAAAATGAACAATGCTGTTTTCAGGACTACAGTTGAGCCTAGAAAAAATCATATAAGGTTAAGTAAGTCAAAAGGGTATGACAAATATCCTATGATATCATTTATACAAGTTTTCTTAAGATTGCTACCAATGAACATATTTCCACAGAAAAAGACACTCACAGACTTATCAAATAAACTAATGGTTAGCCAAAATGAAAGGTGGGGGGATGGGTAAGTTAGGACTATGGGGTTAACATACATATACTAATGTAAGTTAAATGTATATAAACATATAACATATAAACGATATGAATTATATAATCACCAATACCTTCAAAATATATATTCTGTGATCACATACATGGTAACAGGATCCGAAGATGAACAGACATATGTATGAATCATTGAGAAGATTCTGTACAGCCAGACAATCAAAACACTCTAATCAAATTTACTCCGATAAGAAATAGAAATTAAATTTAAAAAAACAAACATAAGTTAGGAGATATAAACTTTTGGGGGCTTGTCCGAGCACATTGCACTCTAATTTACAAGCTCAGAACCCTACCTCCAGGAAGACTCTGTTCTCCTAGTAACAAGACTTGAGAACGCAATAATGCTGCCGCCTTGTGGCTGCTTCCCACAACAGCACTTTAAACCCAGTGCCAATGATTGCTTATATAGTCACAAGGACTGCAGGGCTGTAAATGACACAAGCCCTCAAAATATGCCCTGGGGTAGGGAATTGGCAAGAACATTCAACACATGAGAAATTTCCAAGAAGTCAATAAGAGGAGGGAAGTTGTACTCACTCTTTAAAAAAAAAAGGAAAAGAAAAAAAGGACATGCCTAAAGCTCAGTATAAGGAATTATTAGCCACATGCAAATTCAAATTCAAAAAGGTTTCAGCTCACTCCAGTCATGACCATCAGCAAAAAGTCTACAAACAATAAATGCTGAAGGGGTTTTAGAGAAGTGTGTACCTTCTAGCTGCTGGTGGGATGTAAAGTGGTACCAGCAGTAACGCAAACTGAATCGAGCTGCTTGAAAAGGTAAAAATTGAGTTACCATATGGTGCGGCAGGGCACCTTTTGGGCCTATAACCTAAGACCACCAGATTCGGAAAGAGAGAGGCAGGCAAATGTGCATTGCAACAATATTGAAATAGCCAAGACATGGAAGCAAAAAAAAAGGTCCATAAACAGATGAATGGACAAAGACGAAGTGGGATACGTACCAAATGGAATAGTAGCCT
The DNA here is from genome assembly GCF_965194825.1 of Balaenoptera physalus. NCBI lineage: Eukaryota > Metazoa > Chordata > Mammalia > Artiodactyla > Balaenopteridae > Balaenoptera > Balaenoptera physalus. The sequence goes on from NW_028125738.1 coordinate 184,803, forward strand.
CGGGAAAAAAATGAACAATGCCGTTTTCAGGACTACAGTTGAGCCTAGAAATAATCATATAAGGTTAAGTAAGTCAAAAGGGTATGACAAATATCCTATGACATCATTTATACATGTTATCCTAAGATTGCTACCAATGAACATATTTCCACAGAAAAAGGCACTCACAGACTTATCAAATAAACTAATGGCTAGCCAAAATGAAAGGTGGGAGGATGGGTAAATTAGGACTATGGGGTTAACATACATATACTAATGTATGTTAAATGTATATAAACATATAACATATGAACTATATAAATTATATAATCACCAATACCTTTAAAATATACATTCTGTAATCACATACATGCTAACAGGTTCAAAGATGAACAGACATATGTATGAATCATTGAGCAGATTCTGTACAGCCAGAAAACCACAACACTCTAATCAAATTTACTCCGATAAGAAATAGAAACTAAATTTAAAAAAACAAACATAAGTTAGGAGACATAAACTTCTGGGGGCTTGTCCCAGGACATTGCACTCTAATTTACAGGCTCGGAACACTACCTCCAGGAAGACTGTGTTGTCCTAGTAACAAGACTTGAGAACGTAATAATGCTGCCGCCTTGTGGCTGTCTCCAAAAACAGCACCTTTAAACCCAGTGCCAATGGTTGCTTATATAGTCACAAGGACTGCACGATTGTAAATGACAGAGGCACTCAAAAAATGCACTGGGGTAGGGAATAGGCAAGAAAATTCAACACATAAGAAACTTTTCAAGAAATCAATAAGAGGAGGGAAGTTGTACTCACTCTTTTTAAAAAAAAGGAAAAGAAAAAATAGGACATGCCTAAAGCTCAGCATAAGGAATTATTAGCCACATGCGTATCCAACCTCCAAAATGTTTCAGCTCACACCAGTCATGACCATCAGCAAAAAGTCTACAAACTATAAATGCTGAAGGGGTTTTAGAGAAGTGTGTACCTTCTAGCTGCTGGTGGGATATAAAGTCGTAACAGCACTAATGCAAACTGAATCGAGCTGCTTGAAAATGTAAAAATTGAGCTACCATATGATGCGGCAGGGCACCTTTTGGGCCTATAACCTAAGACCACCAGAATCGGAAAGACAGAGGTAGGCAAATGTGCACTGCAACAATACTGAAATAGCAAAGACATGGAAGCAAAAAAAAGGTCCATAAACAGGTGAATGGACAAAGAAGAAGTGGTATATGGACAGAATGGAAGAGTAGCCTCGGGAAAAAAATGAACAATGCCGTTTTCAGGACTAGAGTTGAGACTAGAAATAATCATATAAGGTTAAGTAAGACAAAAGGGTATTACAAATATCCTATGATATTATTTATACAAGTTTTCAAAAGATTGCTGCCAATGAACATATTTCCACAGAAAAAGACACTCCCAGACTTATCAAATAAACTAATGGCTAGCCAAAATGAAAGGTGGGAGGATGGGTAAATTAGGACTATGGGGTTAACATACATATACTAATGTAAGTTAAATGTATATAAACATATAACATATAAATGATATGAATTATATATTCACCAATACCTTCAAAATATACATTCTGTAATCACATACATGGTAACAGGATCCGAAGATGAACAGACATATGTATGAATCATTGAGCAGATTCTGTACAGCCAGACAATCAAAACACTCTAATCAAATTTACTCCGATAAGAAATAGAAATTAAATTTAAAAAAAAACATAAGTTAGGAGACATAAACTTCTGGGGGCTTGTCCCAGCATATTGCACTCTAATTTACAAGCTCAGAACACTACCTCCAGGAAGACTCTGTTCTCCTAGTAACAAGACTTGAGAACGCAATAATGCTGCCGCCTTGTGGCTGCTTCCCACAACAGCACTTTAAACCCAGTGCCAATGATTGCTTATATAGTCACAAGGACTGCAGGGCTGTAAATGACACAAGCCCTCAAAATATGCCCTGGGGTAGGGAATTGGCAAGAACATTCAACACATGAGAAATTTCCAAGAAGTCAATAAGAGGAGGGAAGTTGTACTCACTCTTTAAAAAAAAAAGGAAAAGAAAAAAAAGGACATGCCTAAAGCTTAGTATAAGGAATTATTAGCCACATACAAATTCAAATTCAAAAAGGTTTCAGCTCACACCAGTCATTTCCATCAGCAAAATGTCTACAAACTATAAATGCTGAAGGGGTTTTAGAGATCTGTGTACCTTCTAGCTGCTGGTGGGATGTAAAGTGGAAACAGCACTAACGCAAACTGAATCGAGCTGCTTGAAAAGGTAAAAATTGAGCTACCAAATGATGCGGCAGGGCACCTTTTGGGCCTATAACCTAAGACCACCAAAATTGGAAAGACAGATGCAGGCAAATATGCACTGCAACAATACTGAAATAGCCAAGATATGGAAGCAAAAAAAAGGTCCATAAACAGATGAATGGACAAAGAAGAAGTGGTATACGGACAGAATGGAATAGTAGCCTCGGGAGAAAAATGAACAATGCTCTTTTCAGGACTACAGTTGAGCCTAGAAAAAATCATATAAGGTTAAGTAAGTCAAAAGGGTATGACAAATATCCTATGATATCATTTATACAAGTTTTCTTAAGATTGCTACCAATGAACATATTTCCACAGAAAAAGACACTCACAGACTTATCAAATAAACTAATGGTTAGCCAAAATGAAAGGTGGGGGGATGGGTAAGTTAGGACTATGGGGTTAACATACATATACTAATGTAAGTTAAATGTATATAAACATATAACATATAAACGATATGAATTATATAATCACCAATACCTTCAAAATATATATTCTGTGATCACATACATGGTAACAGGATCCGAAGATGAACAGACATATGTATGAATCATTGAGCAGATTCTGTACAGCCAGACAATCAAAACACTCTAATCAAATTTACTCCGATAAGAAATAGAAATTAAATTTAAAAAAAAAACATAAGTTAGGAGACATAAACTTTTGGGGGCTTGTCCCAGCACATTGCACTCTAATTTACAAGCTCAGAACACTACCTCCAGGAAGACTCTGTTCTCCTAGTAACAAGACTTGAGAACGCAATAATGCTGCCGCCTTGTGGCTGCTTCCCACAACAGCACTTTAAACCCAGTGCGAATGATTGCTTATATAGTCACAAGGACTGCAGGGCTGTAAATGACACAAGCCCTCAAAATATGCCCTGGGGTAGGGAATTGGCAAGAACATTCAACACATGAGAAATTTCCAAGAAGTCAATAAGAGGAGGGAAGTTGTACTCACTCTTTAAAAAAAAAAGGAAAAGAAAAAAAGGACATGCCTAAAGCTCAGCATAAGGAATTATTAGCCACATGCGTATCCAACCTCCAAAAAGGTTTCAGCTCACACCAGTCATGACCATCAGCAAAAAGTCTACAAACTATAAATGCTGAAGGGGTTTTAGAGAAGTGTGTACCTTCTAGCTGCTGGTGGGATATAAAGTCATAACAGCACTAATGCAAACTGAATCGAGCTGCTTGAAAACGTAAAAATTGAGCTACCATATGATGCGGCAGGGCACCTTTTGGGCCTATAACCTAAGACCACCAGAATCGGAAAGACAGAGGCAGGCAAATGTGCACTGCAACAATACTGAAATAGCAAAGACATGGAAGCAAAAAAAAAGGTCCATAAACAGATGAATGGACAAAGACGAAGTGGGATACGTACCAAATGGATTAGTAGCCTCGGGAAAAAAATGAACAATGCCGTTTTCAGGACTACAGTTGAGCCTAGAAATAATCATATAAGGTTAAGTAAGTCAAAAGGGTATGACAAATATCCTATGACATCATTTATACATGTTACCCTAAGATTGCTACCAATGAACATATTTCCACAGAAAAAGACACTCACAGACTTATCAAATAAACTAATGGCTAGCCAAAATGAAAGGTGGGAGGATGGGTAAATTAGGACAATGGGGTTAAAATACATATACTAATGTATGTTAAATGTATATAAACATATAACATATGAAATATATAAATTATATAATCACCAATACCTTTAAAATATACATTCTGTAATCACATACATGCTAACAGGTTCGAAGATGAACAGACATATGTATGAATCATTGAGCAGATTCTGTACAGCCAGAAAACCACAACACTCTAATCAAATTTACTCCGATAAGAAATAGAAATTAAATTTAAAAAACAAACATAAGTTAGGAGACATAAACTTCTGGGGGCTTGTCCCAGCACATTGCACTCTAATTTACAAGCTCGGAACACTACCTCCAGGAAGACTGTGTTGTCCTAGTAACAAGACTTGAGAACGTAATAATGCTGCCGCCTTGTGGCTGCTTCCCACAACAGTAGCTTTAAACCCAGTGCCAATGGTTGCTTATATAGTCACAAGGACTGCAGGGCTGTAAAAGACACAGGCCCTCAAAAAATGCCCTGCGGTATGGAATTGGCAAGAAAATTCAACACATGAGAAATTTTCAAGAAGTCAATAAGAGGAGGGAAGTTGTAGTCACTCTTTAAAAAAAAAGGAAAAGAAAAAAAGGACATGCCTAAAGCTCAGCATAAGGAATTATTAGCCACATGCGTATCCAACCTCCAAAAAGGTTTCAGCTCACACCAGTCATGACCATCAGCAAAAAGTCTACAAACTATAAATGCTGAAGGGGTTTTAGAGAACTGTGTACCTTCTAGCTGCTGGTGGGATGTAAAGTGGTAACAGCAGTAACGCAAACTGAATCGAGCTGCTTGAAAAGGTAAACATTGAGCTACCATATGATGCGGCAGGGCACATTTTGGGCCTATAACCTAAGACAACTTGATTCGGAAAGACAGAGGCAGGCAAATGTGCACTGCAACAATATTGAAATATCCAAGACATGGAAGCAAAAAAAAGGTCCATAAACAGATGAATGGACAAAGACGAAATGGTACACGTACCAAATGGAATAGAAGCCTCTGGAAAAAAATGAACAATGCCGTTTTCAGGACTAGAGTTGAGCCTAGAAATAATCATATAAGGTTAAGTAAGTCAAAAGGGTATGACAAATATCCTATGATATCATTAATACATGTTATCCTAAGATTGCTACCAATGAACATATTTCCACAGAAAAAGACACTCACAGACTTATCAAATAAACTAATGGTTAGCCAAAATGAAAGGTGGGAGGATGGGTAAATTAGGACAATGGGGTTAACATACATATACTAATGTATGTTAAATGTATATAAACATATCACATATAAACTATATGCATTATATCATCACCAATAGCTTCAAAAATATACATTCTGTAATCACGTACATGGTAGCAGGATCCGAAGATGAACAGACATATGTATGAATCATTGAGCAGATTCTGTACAGCCAGACAATCAAAACACTCTAAGCAAACTGACTCTGATAAGAAATAGAAATTAAATTTAAAAAGCAAACATAAGTTAGGAGACATAAACTTCTGGGGGCTTGTCCCAGCACATTCCACTCTAATTTACAACCTTGGAAAACTACCTCCAGGAAGACTCTGTTGCCCTAGTAACAAGAGTTGAGAACGTAATAATGCTGCCACCTTGTGGCTGTTTCCCACAACAGCAGCTTTAAACCCAGTGCCAAAGGTTGCTTAATAGTCACAAGGACTGCAGGGCTCTAAATGACACCGGCCCTCAAAGAATGCCCTGGAGTAGGGAATAGGCAAAAAAATTCAACACATGAGTAAATTTTCAAGAAGTCAATAAGAGGAGGGAAGTTGTACTCACTCTTTAAAAAAAAAAGGAAAAGAATAAAAAAGGACATGCCTAAAGCTCAGTATAAGGAAGTATTAGCCACATGCAAATTCATATTCAAAAAGGTTTCAGGTGACACCAGTCATGACCATCAGCAAAAAGTCTACAAACTATAAATGCTGAAGGGGTTTTAGAGCATTGTGTACCTTCTAGCTGCTGGTGGGATGTAAAGTGGAAACAGCACTAACGCAAAATGAATCGAGCTGCTTGAAAAGGTAAAAATTGAGCTACCAAATGATGGGGCAGGGCACCTTTTGGGCCTATAACCTAAGACCACCAAAATTGGAAAGACAGAGGCAGGCAAATATGCACTGCAACAATACTGAAATAGCCAAGATATGGAAGCAAAAAAAAGGTCCATAAACAGATGAATGGACAAAGAAGAAGTGGTATACGGACAGAATGGAATAGTAGCCTCGGGAGAAAAATGAACAATGCTGTTTTCAGGACTACAGTTGAGCCTAGAAAAAATCATATAAGGTTAAGTAAGTCAAAAGGGTATGACAAATATCCTATGATATCATTTATACAAGTTTTCTTAAGATTGCTACCAATGAACATATTTCCACAGAAAAAGACACTCACAGACTTATCAAATAAACTAATGGCTAGCCAAAATGAAAGGTGGGAGGATGGGTAAATTAGGACAATGGGGTTAAAATACATATACTAATGTATGTTAAATGTATATAAACATATAACATATGAAATATATAAATAATATAATCACCAATACCTTTAAAATATACATTCTGTAATCACATACATGCTAACAGGTTCGAAGATGAACAGACATATGTATGAATCATTGAGCAGATTCTGTACAGCCAGAAAACCACAACACTCTAATCAAATTTACTCCGATAAGAAATAGAAATTAAATTTAAAAAACAAACATAAGTTAGGAGACATAAACTTCTGGGGGCTTGTCCCAGCACATTGCACTCTAATTTACAAGCTCGGAACACTACCTCCAGGAAGACTGTGTTGTCCTAGTAACAAGACTTGAGAACGTAATAATGCTGCCGCCTTGTGGCTGCTTCCCACAACAGTAGCTTTAAACCCAGTGCCAATGGTTGCTTATATAGTCACAAGGACTGCAGGGCTGTAAAAGACACAGGCCCTCAAAAAATGCCCTGGGGTATGGAATTGGCAAGAAAATTCAACACATGAGTAACTTTTCAAGAAGTCAATAAGAGGAGGGAAGTTGTACTCACTCTTTAAAAAAAAAGGAAAAGAAAAAAAAAGGACATGCCTAAAGCTCAGTATAAGGAATTATTAGCCACATGCAAATTCAAATTCAAAAAGGTTTCAGGTGACACCAGTCATGACCATCAGCAAAAAGTCTACAAACTATAAATGCTGAAGGGGTTTTAGAGAATTGTGTACATTCTACCTGCTGGTGGGATGTAAAGTGGTAACAGCACTAACGCATACTGAATGGAGCTGCTTGAAAAGGTAAAAATTGAGTTACCATATGATGCGGCAGGGCACCTTTTGGGCCTATAACCTAAGACCACCAAAATCGGAAATACAGAGGCAGGCAAATGTGCACTGCAACAATACTGAAATACCCAAGACATGGAAGCAAAAAATGGTCCATAAACAGGTGAATGGACAAAGAAGAAGTGGTATATGGACAGAATGGAAGAGTAGCCTCGGGAAAAAAATGAACAATGCCGTTTTCAGAACTACAGTTGAGACTAGAAATAGTCATATAAGGGTAAGTTAGTCAAAAGGGTATGACAAATATCCTATGATATCATTTATACATGTTATCCTAAGATTGCTACCAATGAACATATTTCCACAAAAAAAGACACTCACAGACTTATCAAATAAACTAATGGTTAGCCAAAATGAAAGGTGGGAGGATGGGTAAATTAGGACTATGGGGTTAACATACATATACTAATGTATGTTAAATGTATATAAACATATAACATATGAACTATATAAAATATATAATCACCAAACCTTTAAAATATACATTCTGTAATCACATACATGATAACAGGTTCCGAAGATGAACAGATATATGTATGAATCATTGAGCAGATTCTGTACAGCCAATCAAAACACTCTAATCAAATTTACTCCGATAAGAAATAGAAATTAAATTTAAAAAGCAAACATAAGTTAGGAGACATAAACTTCTGGGGGCTTGTCCCAGCACATTGCACTCTAATTTACAACCTTGGAAAACTACCTCCAGGAAGACTCTGTTGCCCTAGTAAGAAGAGTGGAGAACGTAATAATGCTGCCGCCTTGTGGCTGTTTCCCACAACAGCAGCTTTAAACCCAGTGCCAAAGGTTGCTTAATAGTCACAAGGACTCAAGGGCTCTAAATGACACCTGCATTCAAAAAATGCCCTGGGGTAGGGAATAGGCAAAAAAATTCAACACATGAGAAACTTTTCAAGAAGTCAATAAGAGGAGGGAAGTTGTACTCACTCTTTAAAACAAAAGGAAAAGAAAAAAATGACATGCCTAAAGCTCAGTATAAGGAATTATTAGCCACATGCAAATTCAAATTCAAAAAGGTTTCAGGTAACACCAGTCATGACCATCATCAAAAAGTCTACAAACTATAAATGCTGAAGGGGTTTTAGAGGAATGTGTACCTTCTAGCTGCTGGTGGGATGTAAAGAAGTAATACCACTAATGCAAACTGAATGGAGCTGCTTCAAAAGGTAAAAATTGAGTTACCATACGATGCGGCAGGGCACCTTTTGGGCCTATAACCTAAGACCACCAGAATCGGAAAGACAGAGGCAGGCAAATGTGCACTGCAACAATACTGAAATAGCCAAGACATGGAAGCAAAAAAAGGTCCATAAACAGATGAATGGACAAAGACGAAGTGGGATACGTACCAAATGGAATAGTAGCCTCGGGAAAAAAATGAACAATGCCGTTTTCAGGACTACAGTTGAGCCTAGAAATAATCATATAAGGTTAAGTAAGTCAAAAGGGTATGACAAATATCCTATGATATCATTTATACATGTTATCCTAAGATTGCTACCAATGAACATATTTCCACAGAAAAAGACACTCACAGACTTATCAAATAAACTAATGGTTAGCCAAAATGAAAGGTGGGGGGATGGGTAAATTAGGACTATGGGGTTAACATACATATACTAATATAAGTTAAATGTATATAAACATATAACATATAAATGATATGAATTATATAATCACCAATACCTTCAAAATATACATTCTGTAATCACATACATGGTAACAGGATCCGAAGATGAACAGACATATGTATGAATCATTGAACAGATTCTGTACAGCCAGACAATCAAAACACTCTAATCAAATTTACTCCGATAAAAAATACAAATTAAATTTAAAAAACAAACATAAGTAAGGAGACATAAACTTCTGGGGGCTTGTCCCAGCACATTGCACTCTAATTTAAAAGCTCGGAACACTACCTCCAGGAAGACTCCGTTGTCCTAGTAACAAGACTTGAGAACGTAATAATGCTGCCGCCTTGTGGCTGTCTCCAAAAACAGCACCTTTAAACCCAGTGCCAATGGTTGCTTATATAGTCACAAGGACTGTACGGTTGTAAATGACACAGGCACTCAAAAAATGCCCTGGGGTAGGGAATAGGCAAGAAAATTCAACACATAAGAAACTTTTCAAGAAATCAATAAGAGGAGGGAAGTTGTACTCACTCTTTTTAAAAAAAAGGAAAAGAAAAAATAGGACATGCCTAAAGCTCAGCATAAGGAATTATTAGCCACATGCGTATCCAACCTCCAAAAAGGTTTCAGCTCACACCAGTCATGACCATCAGCAAAATGTCTACAAACTATAAATGCTGAAGGGGTTTTAGAGATCTGTGTACCTTCTAGCTGCTGGTGGGATGTAAAGTGGCAACAGCACTAACGCAAACTGAATGGAGCTGCTTGAAAAGGTAAAAATTGAGCTACCATATGATGCGGTAGGGCACCTTTTGGGCCTATAACCTAAGACCACCAGATTCGGAAAGAGAGAGGCAGGCAAATGTGCATTGCAACAATATTGAAATAGCCAAGACATGGAAGCAAAAAAAAGGTCCATAAACAGATGAATGGAGAAAGACGAAGTGGGATACGTACCAAATGGAATAGTAGCCTCGGGAAAAAAATGAACAATGCCGTTTTCAGGACTACAGTTGAGCCTAGAAATAATCATATAAGGTTAAGTAAGTCAAAAGGGTATGACAAATATCCTAGGACATCATTTATACATGTTATCCTAAGATTGCTACCAATGAACATATTTCCACAGAAAAAGACACTCACAGACTTATCAAATAAACTAATGGCTAGCCAAAATGAAAGGTGGGAGGATGGGTAAATTAGGACTATGGGGTTAAAATACATATACTAATGTATGTTAAATGTATATAAACATATAACATATGAAATATATAAATTATATAATCACCAATACCTTTAAAATATACATTCTGTAATCACATACATGCTAACAGGTTCGAAGATGAACAGACATATGTATGAATCATTGAGCAGATTCTGTACAGCCAGAAAACCACAACACTCTAATCAAATTTACTCCGATAAGAAATAGAAATTAAATTTAAAAAACAAACATAAGTTAGGAGACATAAACTTCTGGGGGCTTGTCCCAGCACATTGCACTCTAATTTACAAGCTCGGAACACTACCTCCAGGAAGACTGTGTTGTCCTAGTAACAAGACTTGAGAACGTAATAATGCTGCCGCCTTGTGGCTGCTTCCCACAACAGTAGCTTTAAACCCAGTGCCAATGGTTGCTTATATAGTCACAAGGACTGCAGGGCTGTAAAAGACACAGGCCCTCAAAAAATGCCCTGGGGTATGGAATTGGCAAGAAAATTCAACACATGAGAAATTTTCAAGAAGTCAATAAGAGGAGGGAAGTTGTAGTCACTCTTTAAAAAAAAAGGAAAAGAAAAAAAGGACATGCCTAAAGCTCAGCATAAGGAATTATTAGCCACATGCGTATCCAACCTCCAAAAAGGTTTCAGCTCACACCAGTCATGACCATCAGCAAAAAGTCTACAAACTATAAATGCTGAAGGGGTTTTAGAGAACTGTGTACCTTCTAGCTGCTGGTGGGATGTAAAGTGGTAACAGCAGTAACGCAAACTGAATCGAGCTGCTTGAAAAGGTAAACATTGAGCTACCATATGATGCGGCAGGGCACATTTTGGGCCTATAACCTAAGACAACTGGATTCGGAAAGACAGAGGCAGGCAAATGTGCACTGCAACAATATTGAAATAGCCAAGACATGGAAGCAAAAAAAAGGTCCATAAACAGATGAATGGACAAAGACGAAATGGTACACGTACCAAATGGAATAGAAGCCTCTGGAAAAAAATGAACAATGCCGTTTTCAGGACTAGAGTTGAGCCTAGAAATAATCATATAAGGTTAAGTAAGTCAAAAGGGTATGACAAATATCCTATGATATCATTAATACATGTTATCCTAAGATTGCTACCAATGAACATATTTCCACAGAAAAAGACACTCACAGACTTATCAAATAAACTAATGGTTAGCCAAAATGAAAGGTGGGAGGATGGGTAAATTAGGACAATGGGGTTAACATACATATACTAATGTATGTTAAATGTATATAAACATATCACATATAAACTATATGCATTACATCATCACCAATAGCTTCAAAAATATACATTCTGTAATCACGTACATGGTAGCAGGATCCGAAGATGAACAGACATATGTATGAATCATTGAGCAGATTCTGTACAGCCAGACAATCAAAACACTCTAAGCAAACTGACTCTGATAAGAAATAGAAATTAAATTTAAAAAGCAAACATAAGTTAGGAGACATAAACTTCTGGGGGCTTGTCCCAGCACATTCCACTCTAATTTACAACCTTGGAAAACTACCTCCAGGAAGACTCTGTTGCCCTAGTAACAAGAGTTGAGAACGTAATAATGCTGCCACCTTGTGGCTGTTTCCCACAACAGCAGCTTTAAACCCAGTGCCAAAGGTTGCTTAATAGTCACAAGGACTGCAGGGCTCTAAATGACACCGGCCCTCAAAGAATGCCCTGGAGTAGGGAATAGGCAAAAAAATTCAACACATGAGTAAATTTTCAAGAAGTCAATAAGAGGAGGGAAGTTGTACTCACTCTTTAAAAAAAAAAGGAAAAGAATAAAAAAGGACATGCCTAAAGCTCAGTATAAGGAATTATTAGCCACATGCAAATTCAAATTCAAAAAGGTTTCAGGTGACACCAGTCATGACCATCAGCAAAAAGTCTACAAACTATAAATGCTGAAGGGGTTTTAGAGCATTGTGTACCTTCTAGCTGCTGGTGGGATGTAAAGTGGAAACAGCACTAACGCAAAATGAATCGAGCTGCTTGAAAAGGTAAAAATTGAGCTACCAAATGATGGGGCAGGGCACCTTTTGGGCCTATAACCTAAGACCACCAAAATTGGAAAGACAGAGGCAGGCAAATATGCACGGCAACAATACTGAAATAGCCAAGATATGGAAGCAAAAAAAAGGTCCATAAACAGATGAATGGACAAAGAAGAAGTGGTATACGGACAGAATGGAATAGTAGCCTCGGGAGAAAAATGAACAATGCTGTTTTCAAGACTACAGTTGAGCCTAGAAAAAATCATATAAGGTTAAGTAAGTCAAAAGGGTATGACAAATATCCTATGATATCATTTATACAAGTTTTCTTAAGATTGCTACCAATGAACATATTTCCACAGAAAAAGACACTCACAGACTTATCAAATAAACTAATGGTTAGCCAAAATGAAAGGTGGGGGGATGGGTAAGTTAGGACTATGGGGTTAACATACATATACTAATGTAAGTTAAATGTATATAAACATATAACATATAAACGATATGAATTATATAATCACCAATACCTTCAAAATATATATTCTGTGATCACATACATGGTAACAGGATCCGAAGATGAACAGACATATGTATGAATCATTGAACAGATTCTGTACAGCCAGACAATCAAAACACTCTAATCAAATTTACTCCGATAAAAAATACAAATTAAATTTAAAAAACAAACATAAGTAAGGAGACATAAACTTCTGGGGGCTTGTCCCAGCACATTGCACTCTAATTTACAAGCTCGGAACACTACCTCCAGGAAGACTGTGTTGTCCTAGTAACAAGACTTGAGAACGTAATAATGCTGCCGCCTTGTGGCTGCTTCCCACAACAGTAGCTTTAAACCCAGTGCCAATGGTTGCTTATATAGTCACAAGGACTGCAGGGCTGTAAAAGACACAGGCCCTCAAAAAATGCCCTGGGGTATGGAATTGGCAAGAAAATTCAACACATGAGAAATTTTCAAGAAGTCAATAAGAGGAGGGAAGTTGTAGTCATTCTTTAAAAAAAAAGGAAAAGAAAAAAAGGACATGCCTAAAGCTCAGCATAAGGAATTATTAGCCACATGCGTATCCAACCTCCAAAAAGGTTTCAGCTCACACCAGTCATGACCATCAGCAAAAAGTCTACAAACTATAAATGCTGAAGGGGTTTTAGAGAACTGTGTACCTTCTAGCTGCTGGTGGGATGTAAAGTGGTAACAGCAGTAACGCAAACTGAATCGAGCTGCTTGAAAAGGTAAACATTGAGCTACCATATGATGCGGCAGGGCACATTTTGGGCCTATAACCTAAGACAACTGGATTCGGAAAGACAGAGGCAGGCAAATGTGCACTGCAACAATATTGAAATAGCCAAGACATGGAAGCAAAAAAAAGGTCCATAAACAGATGAATGGACAAAGACGAAATGGTACACGTACCAAATGGAATAGAAGCCTCTGGAAAAAAATGAACAATGCCGTTTTCAGGACTAGAGATGAGCCTAGAAATAATCATATAAGGTTAAGTAAGTCAAAAGGGTATGACAAATATCCTATGATATCATTAATACATGTTATCCTAAGATTGCTACCAATGAACATATTTCCACAGAAAAAGACACTCACAGACTTATCAAATAAACTAATGGTTAGCCAAAATGAAAGGTGGGAGGATGGGTAAATTAGGACAATGGGGTTAACATACATATACTAATGTATGTTAAATGTATATAAACATATCACATATAAACTATATGCATTATATCATCACCAATAGCTTCAAAAATATACATTCTGTAATCACGTACATGGTAGCAGGATCCGAAGATGAACAGACATATGTATGAATCATTGAACAGATTCTGTACAGCCAGACAATCAAAACACTCTAAGCAAATTGACTCTGATAAGAAATAGAAATTATATTTAAAAAGCAAACATAAGTTAGGAGACATAAACTTCTGGGGGCTTGTCCCAGCACATTGCACTCTAATTTAAAAGCTCGGAACAATACCTCCAGGAAGACTCTGTTGTCCTAGTAACAAGACTTGAGAACGTAATAATGCTGCCGCCTTGTGGCTGTCTCCAAAAACAGCACCTTTAAACCCAGTGCCAATGGTTGCTTATATAGTCACAAGGACTGCACGGTTGTAAATGACACAGGCACTCAAAAAATGCCCTGGGGTCGGGAATAGGCAAGAAAATTCAACACATAAGAAACTTTTCAAGAAATCAATAAGAGGAGGGAAGTTGTACTCACTCATTTTAAAAAAAAGGAAAAGAAAAAATAGGACATGCCTAAAGCTCAGCATAAGGAATTATTAGCCACATGCGTATCCAACCTCCAAAAAGGTTTCAGCTCACACCAGTCATGACCATCAGCAAAAAGTCTACAAACTATAAATGCTGAAGGGGTTTTAGAGAAGTGTGTACCTTCTAGCTGCTGGTGGGATATAAAGTCGTAACAGCACTAATGCAAACTGAATCGAGCTGCTTGAAAACGTAAAAATTGAGCTACCATATGATGCGGCAGGGCACCTTTTGGGCCTATAACCTAAGACCACCAGAATCGGAAAGACAGAGGCAGGCAAATGTGCACTGCAACAATACTGAAATAGCAAAGACATGGAAGGAAAAAAAAAGGTCCATAAACAGATGAATGGACAAAGACGAAGTGGGATACGTACCAAATGGAATAGTAGCCTCAGGAAAAAAATGAACAATGCCGTTTTCAGGACTACAGTTGAGCCTAGAAATAATCATATAAGGTTAAGTAAGTCAAAAGGGTATGACAAATATCCTATGACATCATTTATACATGTTATCCTAAGATTGCTACCAATGAACATATTTCCACAGAAAAAGACACTCACAGACTTATCAAATAAACTAATGGCTAGCCAAAATGAAAGGTGGGAGGATGGGTAAATTAGGACAATGGGGTTAAAATACATATACTAATGTATGTTAAATGTATATAAACATATAACATATGAAATATATAAATTATATAATCACCAATACCTTTAAAATATACATTCTGTAATCACATACATGCTAACAGGTTCGAAGATGAACAGACATATGTATGAATCATTGAGCAGATTCTGTACAGCCAGAAAACCACAACACTCTAATCAAATTTACTCCGATAAGAAATAGAAATTAAATTTAAAAAACAAACATAAGTTAGGAGACATAAACTTCTGGGGGCTTGTCCCAGCACATTGCACTCTAATTTACAAGCTCGGAACACTACCTCCAGGAAGACTGTGTTGTCCTAGTAACAAGACTTGAGAACGTAATAATGCTGCCGCCTTGTGGCTGCTTCCCACAACAGTAGCTTTAAACCCAGTGCCAATGGTTGCTTATATAGTCACAAGGACTGCAGGGCTGTAAAAGACACAGGCCCTCAAAAAATGCCCTGGGGTATGGAATTGGCAAGAAAATTCAACACATGAGTAACTTTTCAAGAAGTCAATAAGAGGAGGGAAGTTGTACTCACTCTTTAAAAAAAAAGGAAAAGAAAAAAAAAGGACATGCCTAAAGCTCAGTATAAGGAATTATTAGCCACATGCAAATTCAAATTCAAAAAGGTTTCAGGTGACACCAGTCATGACCATCAGCAAAAAGTCTACAAACTATAAATGCTGAAGGGGTTTTAGAGAATTGTGTACATTCTACCTGCTGGTGGGATGTAAAGTGGTAACAGCACTAACGCATACTGAATGGAGCTGCTTGAAAAGGTAAAAATTGAGTTAACATATGATGCGGCAGGGCACATTTTGGGCCTATAACCTAAGACAACTGGATTCGGAAAGACAGAGGCAGGCAAATGTGCACTGCAACAATATTGAAATAGCCAAGACATGGAAGCAAAAAAAAGGTCCATAAACAGATGAATGGACAAAGACGAAATGGTACACGTACCAAATGGAATAGAAGCCTCTGGAAAAAAATGAACAATGCCGTTTTCAGGACTAGAGTTGAGCCTAGAAATAATCATATAAGGTTAAGTAAGTCAAAAGGGTATGACAAATATCCTATGATATCATTAATACATGTTATCCTAAGATTGTTACCAATGAACATATTTCCACAGAAAAAGACACTCACAGACTTATCAAATAAACTAATGGTTAGCCAAAATGAAAGGTGGGAGGATGGGTAAATTAGGACAATGGGGTTAACATACATATACTAATGTATGTTAAATGTATATAAACATATCACATATAAACTATATGCATTACATCATCACCAATAGCTTCAAAAATATACATTCTGTAATCACGTACATGGTAGCAGGATCCGAAGATGAACAGACATATGTATGAATCATTGAGCAGATTCTGTACAGCCAGACAATCAAAACACTCTAAGCAAACTGACTCTGATAAGAAATAGAAATTAAATTTAAAAAGCAAACATAAGTTAGGAGACATAAACTTCTGGGGGCTTGTCCCAGCACATTCCACTCTAATTTACAACCTTGGAAAACTACCTCCAGGAAGACTCTGTTGCCCTAGTAACAAGAGTTGAGAACGTAATAATGCTGCCACCTTGTGGCTGTTTCCCACAACAGCAGCTTTAAACCCAGTGCCAAAGGTTGCTTAATAGTCACAAGGACTGCAGGGCTCTAAATGACACCGGCCCTCAAAGAATGCCCTGGAGTAGGGAATAGGCAAAAAAATTCAACACATGAGTAAATTTTCAAGAAGTCAATAAGAGGAGGGAAGTTGTACTCACTCTTTAAAAAAAAAAGGAAAAGAATAAAAAAGGACATGCCTAAAGCTCAGTATAAGGAATTATTAGCCACATGCAAATTCAAATTCAAAAAGGTTTCAGGTGACACCAGTCATGACCATCAGCAAAAAGTCTACAAACTATAAATGCTGAAGGGGTTTTAGAGCATTGTGTACCTTCTAGCTGCTGGTGGGATGTAAAGTGGAAACAGCACTAACGCAAAATGAATCGAGCTGCTTGAAAAGGTAAAAATTGAGCTACCAAATGATGGGGCAGGGCACCTTTTGGGCCTATAACCTAAGACCACCAAAATTGGAAAGACAGAGGCAGGCAAATATGCACTGCAACAATACTGAAATAGCCAAGATATGGAAGCAAAAAAAAGGTCCATAAACAGATGAATGGACAAAGAAGAAGTGGTATACGGACAGAATGGAATAGTAGCCTCGGGAGAAAAATGAACAATGCTGTTTTCAAGACTACAGTTGAGCCTAGAAAAAATCATATAAGGTTAAGTAAGTCAAAAGGGTATGACAAATATCCTATGATATCATTTATACAAGTTTTCTTAAGATTGCTACCAATGAACATATTTCCACAGAAAAAGACACTCACAGACTTATCAAATAAACTAATGGTTAGCCAAAATGAAAGGTGGGGGGATGGGTAAGTTAGGACTATGGGGTTAACATACATATACTAATGTAAGTTAAATGTATATAAACATATAACATATAAACGATATGAATTATATAATCACCAATACCTTCAAAATATATATTCTGTGATCACATACATGGTAACAGGATCCGAAGATGAACAGACATATGTATGAATCATTGAACAGATTCTGTACAGCCAGACAATCAAAACACTCTAATCAAATTTACTCCGATAAAAAATACAAATTAAATTTAAAAAACAAACATAAGTAAGGAGACATAAACTTCTGGGGGCTTGTCCCAGCACATTGCACTCTAATTTACAAGCTCGGAACACTACCTCCAGGAAGACTGTGTTGTCCTAGTAACAAGACTTGAGAACGTAATAATGCTGCCGCCTTGTGGCTGCTTCCCACAACAGTAGCTTTAAACCCAGTGCCAATGGTTGCTTATATAGTCACAAGGACTGCAGGGCTGTAAAAGACACAGGCCCTCAAAAAATGCCCTGGGGTATGGAATTGGCAAGAAAATTCAACACATGAGAAATTTTCAAGAAGTCAATAAGAGGAGGGAAGTTGTAGTCATTCTTTAAAAAAAAAGGAAAAGAAAAAAAGGACATGCCTAAAGCTCAGCATAAGGAATTATTAGCCACATGCGTATCCAACCTCCAAAAAGGTTTCAGCTCACACCAGTCATGACCATCAGCAAAAAGTCTACAAACTATAAATGCTGAAGGGGTTTTAGAGAACTGTGTACCTTCTAGCTGCTGGTGGGATGTAAAGTGGTAACAGCAGTAACGCAAACTGAATCGAGCTGCTTGAAAACGTAAACATTGAGCTACCATATGATGCGGCAGGGCACATTTTGGGCCTATAACCTAAGACAACTGGATTCGGAAAGACAGAGGCAGGCAAATGTGCACTGCAACAATATTGAAATAGCCAAGACATGGAAGCAAAAAAAAGGTCCATAAACAGATGAATGGACAAAGACGAAATGGTACACGTACCAAATGGAATAGAAGCCTCTGGAAAAAAATGAACAATGCCGTTTTCAGGACTAGAGATGAGCCTAGAAATAATCATATAAGGTTAAGTAAGTCAAAAGGGTATGACAAATATCCTATGATATCATTAATACATGTTATCCTAAGATTGCTACCAATGAACATATTTCCACAGAAAAAGACACTCACAGACTTATCAAATAAACTAATGGTTAGCCAAAATGAAAGGTGGGAGGATGGGTAAATTAGGACAATGGGGTTAACATACATATACTAATGTATGTTAAATGTATATAAACATATCACATATAAACTATATGCATTATATCATCACCAATAGCTTCAAAAATATACATTCTGTAATCACGTACATGGTAGCAGGATCCGAAGATGAACAGACATATGTATGAATCATTGAACAGATTCTGTACAGCCAGACAATCAAAACACTCTAAGCAAATTGACTCTGATAAGAAATAGAAATTATATTTAAAAAGCAAACATAAGTTAGGAGACATAAACTTCTGGGGGCTTGTCCCAGCACATTGCACTCTAATTTAAAAGCTCGGAACAATACCTCCAGGAAGACTCTGTTGTCCTAGTAACAAGACTTGAGAACGTAATAATGCTGCCGCCTTGTGGCTGTCTCCAAAAACAGCACCTTTAAACCCAGTGCCAATGGTTGCTTATATAGTCACAAGGACTGCACGGTTGTAAATGACACAGGCACTCAAAAAATGCCCTGGGGTAGGGAATAGGCAAGAAAATTCAACACATAAGAAACTTTTCAAGAAATCAATAAGAGGAGGGAAGTTGTACTCACTCATTTTAAAAAAAAGGAAAAGAAAAAATAGGACATGCCTAAAGCTCAGCATAAGGAATTATTAGCCACATGCGTATCCAACCTCCAAAAAGGTTTCAGCTCACACCAGTCATGACCATCAGCAAAAAGTCTACAAACTATAAATGCTGAAGGGGTTTTAGAGAAGTGTGTACCTTCTAGCTGCTGGTGGGATATAAAGTCGTAACAGCACTAATGCAAACTGAATCGAGCTGCTTGAAAACGTAAAAATTGAGCTACCATATGATGCGGCAGGGCACCTTTTGGGCCTATAACCTAAGACCACCAGAATCGGAAAGACAGAGGCAGGCAAATGTGCACTGCAACAATACTGAAATAGCAAAGACATGGAAGGAAAAAAAAAGGTCCATAAACAGATGAATGGACAAAGACGAAGTGGGATACGTACCAAATGGAATAGTAGCCTCGGGAAAAAAATGAACAATGCCGTTTTCAGGACTACAGTTGAGCCTAGAAATAATCATATAAGGTTAAGTAAGTCAAAAGGGTATGACAAATATCCTATGACATCATTTATACATGTTATCCTAAGATTGCTACCAATGAACATATTTCCACAGAAAAAGACACTCACAGACTTATCAAATAAACTAATGGCTAGCCAAAATGAAAGGTGGGAGGATGGGTAAATTAGGACAATGGGGTTAAAATACATATACTAATGTATGTTAAATGTATATAAACATATAACATATGAAATATATAAATTATATAATCACCAATACCTTTAAAATATACATTCTGTAATCACATACATGCTAACAGGTTCGAAGATGAACAGACATATGTATGAATCATTGAGCAGATTCTGTACAGCCAGAAAACCACAACACTCTAATCAAATTTACTCCGATAAGAAATAGAAATTAAATTTAAAAAACAAACATAAGTTAGGAGACATAAACTTCTGGGGGCTTGTCCCAGCACATTGCACTCTAATTTACAAGCTCGGAACACTACCTCCAGGAAGACTGTGTTGTCCTAGTAACAAGACTTGAGAACGTAATAATGCTGCCGCCTTGTGGCTGCTTCCCACAACAGTAGCTTTAAACCCAGTGCCAATGGTTGCTTATATAGTCACAAGGACTGCAGGGCTGTAAAAGACACAGGCCCTCAAAAAATGCCCTGGGGTATGGAATTGGCAAGAAAATTCAACACATGAGTAACTTTTCAAGAAGTCAATAAGAGGAGGGAAGTTGTACTCACTCTTTAAAAAAAAAGGAAAAGAAAAAAAAAGGACATGCCTAAAGCTCAGTATAAGGAATTATTAGCCACATGCAAATTCAAATTCAAAAAGGTTTCAGGTGACACCAGTCATGACCATCAGCAAAAAGTCTACAAACTATAAATGCTGAAGGGGTTTTAGAGAATTGTGTACATTCTACCTGCTGGTGGGATGTAAAGTGGTAACAGCACTAACGCATACTGAATGGAGCTGCTTGAAAAGGTAAAAATTGAGTTACCATATGATGCGGCAGGGCACCTTTTGGGCCTATAACCTAAGACCACCAAAATCGGAAATACAGAGGCAGGCAAATGTGCACTGCAACAATACTGAAATACCCAAGACATGGAAGCAAAAAATGGTCCATAAACAGGTGAATGGACAAAGAAGAAGTGGTATATGGACAGAATGGAAGAGTAGCCTCGGGAAAAAAATGAACAATGCCGTTTTCAGAACTACAGTTGAGACTAGAAATAGTCATATAAGGGTAAGTTAGTCAAAAGGGTATGACAAATATCCTATGATATCATTTATACATGTTATCCTAAGATTGCTACCAATGAACATATTTCCACAAAAAAAGACACTCACAGACTTATCAAATAAACTAATGGTTAGCCAAAATGAAAGGTGGGAGGATGGGTAAATTAGGACTATGGGGTTAACATACATATACTAATGTATGTTAAATGTATATAAACATATAACATATGAACTATATAAAATATATAATCACCAAACCTTTAAAATATACATTCTGTAATCACATACATGATAACAGGTTCCGAAGATGAACAGATATATGTATGAATCATTGAGCAGATTCTGTACAGCCAATCAAAACACTCTAATCAAATTTACTCCGATAAGAAATAGAAATTAAATTTAAAAAGCAAACATAAGTTAGGAGACATAAACTTCTGGGGGCTTGTCCCAGCACATTGCACTCTAATTTACAACCTTGGAAAACTACCTCCAGGAAGACTCTGTTGCCCTAGTAAGAAGAGTGGAGAACGTAATAATGCTGCCGCCTTGTGGCTGTTTCCCACAACAGCAGCTTTAAACCCAGTGCCAAAGGTTGCTTAATAGTCACAAGGACTCAAGGGCTCTAAATGACACCTGCATTCAAAAAATGCCCTGGGGTAGGGAATAGGCAAAAAAATTCAACACATGAGAAACTTTTCAAGAAGTCAATAAGAGGAGGGAAGTTGTACTCACTCTTTAAAACAAAAGGAAAAGAAAAAAATGACATGCCTAAAGCTCAGTATAAGGAATTATTAGCCACATGCAAATTCAAATTCAAAAAGGTTTCAGGTAACACCAGTCATGACCATCATCAAAAAGTCTACAAACTATAAATGCTGAAGGGGTTTTAGAGGAATGTGTACCTTCTAGCTGCTGGTGGGATGTAAAGAAGTAATACCACTAATGCAAACTGAATGGAGCTGCTTCAAAAGGTAAAAATTGAGTTACCATACGATGCGGCAGGGCACCTTTTGGGCCTATAACCTAAGACCACCAGAATCGGAAAGACAGAGGCAGGCAAATGTGCACTGCAACAATACTGAAATAGCCAAGATATGGAAGCAAAAAAAGGTCCATAAACAGATGAATGGACAAAGACGAAGTGGGATACGTACCAAATGGAATAGTAGCCTCGGGAAAAAAATGAACAATGCCGTTTTCAGGACTACAGTTGAGCCTAGAAATAATCATATAAGGTTAAGTAAGTCAAAAGGGTATGACAAATATCCTAGGACATCATTTATACATGTTATCCTAAGATTGCTACCAATGAACATATTTCCACAGAAAAAGACACTCACAGACTTATCAAATAAACTAATTGCTAGCCAAAATGAAAGGTGGGAGGATGGGTAAATTAGGACTATGGGGTTAAAATACATATACTAATGTATGTTAAATGTATATAAACATATAACATATGAAATATATAAATTATATAATCACCAATACCTTTAAAATATACATTCTGTAATCACATACATGCTAACAGGTTCGAAGATGAACAGACATATGTATGAATCATTGAGCAGATTCTGTACAGCCAGACAATCAAAACACTCTAATCAAATTTACTCCGATAAGAAATAGAAATTAAATTTAAAAAGCAAACATAAGTTAGGAGACATAAACTTCTGGGGGCTTGTCCCAGCATATTGCACTCTAATTTACAAGCTCAGAACACTACCTCCAGGAAGACTCTGTTCTCCTAGTAACAAGACTTGAGAACGCAATAATGCTGCCGCCTTGTGGCTGCTTCCCACAACAGCACTTTAAACCCTGTGCCAATGATTGCTTATATAGTCACAAGGACTGCAGGGCTGTAAATGACACAAGCCCTCAAAATATGCCCTGGGGTAGGGAATTGGCAAGAACATTCAACACATGAGAAATTTCCAAGAAGTCAATAAGAGGAGGGAAGTTGTACTCACTCTTTAAAAAAAAAAGGAAAAGAAAAAAAAGGACATGCCTAAAGCTTAGTATAAGGAATTATTAGCCACATACAAATTCAAATTCAAAAAGGTTTCAGCTCACACCAGTCATTACCATCAGCAAAATGTCTACAAACTATAAATGCTGAAGGGGTTTTAGAGATCTGTGTACCTTCTAGCTGCTGGTGGGATGTAAAGTGGAAACAGCACTAACGCAAACTGAATCGAGCTGCTTGAAAAGGTAAAAATTGAGCTACCAAATGATGCGGCAGGGCACCTTTTGGGCCTATAACCTAAGAACACCAAAATTGGAAAGACAGAGGCAGGCAAATATGCACTGCAACAATACTGAAATAGCCAAGATATGGAAGCAAAAAAAAGGTCCATAAACAGATGAATGGACAAAGAAGAAGTGGTATACGGACAGAATGGAATAGTAGCCTCGGGAGAAAAATGAACAATGCCATTTTCAGGACTAGAGTTGAGCCTAGAAATAATCATATAAGGTTAAGTAAGTCAAAAGGGTATGACAAATATCCTATGACATCATTTATACATGTTATCCTAAGATTGCTACCAATGAACATATTTCCACAGAAAAAGACACTCACAGACTTATCATATAAACTAATGGTTAGCCAAAATGAAAGGTGGGAGGATGGGTAAATTAGGACTATGGGGTTAACATACATATACTAATGTATGTTAAATGTATATAAACATATAACATATAAATGATATGAATTATATATTCACCAATACCTTCAAAATATACATTCTGTAATCACATACATGGTAACAGGATCCGAAGATGAACAGACATATGTATGAATCATTGAGCAGATTCTGTACAGCCAGACAATCAAAACACTCTAATCAAATTTACTCCGATAAGAAATAGAAATTAAATTTAAAAAACAAACATAAGTTAGGAGACATAAACTTTTGGGGGCTTGTCCCAGCACATTGCACTCTAATTTACAAACTCGGAACACTACCTCCAGGAAGACTGTGTTGTCCTAGTAACAAGACTTGAGAACGTAATAATGCTGCCGCCTTGTGGCTGCTTCCCACAACAGTAGCTTTAAACCCAGTGCCAATGGTTGCTTATATAGTCACAAGGACTGCAGGGCTGTAAAAGACACAGGCCCTCAAAAAATACCCTGGTGTAGGGAATTGGCAAGAAAATTCAACACATGAGAAATTTTCAAGAAGTCAATAAGAGTACGGAAGTTGTACTCACTCTTTAAAAAAAAGGAAAAGAAAAAAAGGACATGCCTAAAGCTCAGCATAAGGAATTATTAGCCACATGCGTATCCAACCTCCAAAAAGGTTTCAGCTCACACCAGTCATGACCATCAGCAAAAAGTCTACAAACTATAAATGCTGAAGGGGTTTTAGAGAACTGTGTACCTTCTAGCTGCTGTTTGGATGTAAAGTGGTAACAGCAGTAACGCAAACTGAATCGAGCTGCTTGAAAAGGTAAACACTGAGCTACCATATGATGCGGCAGGGCACCTTTTGGGCCTATAACCTAAGACCACCGGATTCGGAAAGACAGAGGCAGGCAAATGTGCACTGCAACAATATTGAAATAGCCAAGACATGGAAGCAAAAAAAAGGTCCATAAACAGATGAATGGACAAAGACGAAATGGTATACGTACCAAATGGAATAGTAGCCTCTGGAAAAAAATGAACAATGCCGTTTTCAGGACTAGAGTTGAGCCTAGAAATAATCATATAAGGTTAAGTAAGTCAAAAGGGTATGACAAATATCCTATGATATCATTTATACATGTTATCCTAAGATTGCTACCAATGAACATATTTCCACAGAAAAAGACACTCACAGACTTATCAAATAAACTAATGGTTAGCCAAAATGAAAGGTGGGGGGATGGGTAAATTAGGACTATGGGGTTAACATACATATACTAATATAAGTTAAATGTATATAAACATATAACATATAAATGATATGAATTATATAATCACCAATACCTTCAAAATATACATTCTGTAATCACATACATGGTAACAGGATCCGAAGATGAACAGACATATGTATGAATCATTGAACAGATTCTGTACAGCCAGACAATCAAAACACTCTAATCAAATTTACTCCGATAAAAAATACAAATTAAATTTAAAAAACAAACATAAGTAAGGAGACATAAACTTCTGGGGGCTTGTCCCAGCACATTGCACTCTAATTTAAAAGCTCGGAACACTACCTCCAGGAAGACTCTGTTGTCCTAGTAACAAGACTTGAGAACGTAATAATGCTGCCGCCTTGTGGCTGTCTCCAAAAACAGCACCTTTAAACCCAGTGCCAATGGTTGCTTATATAGTCACAAGGACTGTACGGTTGTAAATGACACAGGCACTCAAAAAATGCCCTGGGGTAGGGAATAGGCAAGAAAATTCAACACATAAGAAACTTTTCAAGAAATCAATAAGAGGAGGGAAGTTGTACTCACTCTTTTTAAAAAAAAGGAAAAGAAAAAATAGGACATGCCTAAAGCTCAGCATAAGGAATTATTAGCCACATGCGTATCCAACCTCCAAAAAGGTTTCAGCTCACACCAGTCATGACCATCAGCAAAATGTCTACAAACTATAAATGCTGAAGGGGTTTTAGAGATCTGTGTACCTTCTAGCTGCTGGTGGGATGTAAAGTGGCAACAGCACTAACGCAAACTGAATGGAGCTGCTTGAAAAGGTAAAAATTGAGCTACCATATGATGCGGCAGGGCACCTTTTGGGCCTATAACCTAAGACCACCAGATTCGGAAAGGGAGAGGCAGGCAAATGTGCATTGCAACAATATTGAAATAGCCAAGACATGGAAGCAAAAAAAAGGTCCATAAACAGATGAATGGAGAAAGACGAAGTGGGATACGTACCAAATGGAATAGTAGCCTCGGGAAAAAAATGAACAATGCCGTTTTCAGGACTACAGTTGAGCCTAGAAATAATCATATAAGGTTAAGTAAGTCAAACGGGTATGACAAATATCCTAGGACATCATTTATACATGTTATCCTAAGATTGCTACCAATGAACATATTTCCACAGAAAAAGACACTCACAGACTTATCAAATAAACTAATGGCTAGCCAAAATGAAAGGTGGGAGGATGGGTAAATTAGGACTATGGGGTTAAAATACATATACTAATGTATGTTAAATGTATATAAACATATAACATATGAAATATATAAATTATATAATCACCAATACCTTTAAAATATACATTCTGTAATCACATACATGCTAACAGGTTCGAAGATGAACAGACATATGTATGAATCATTGAGCAGATTCTGTACAGCCAGAAAACCACAACACTCTAATCAAATTTACTCCGATAAGAAATAGAAATTAAATTTAAAAAACAAACATAAGTTAGGAGACATAAACTTCTGGGGGCTTGTCCCAGCACATTGCACTCTAATTTACAAGCTCGGAACACTACCTCCAGGAAGACTGTGTTGTCCTAGTAACAAGACTTGAGAACGTAATAATGCTGCCGCCTTGTGGCTGCTTCCCACAACAGTAGCTTTAAACCCAGTGCCAATGGTTGCTTATATAGTCACAAGGACTGCAGGGCTGTAAAAGACACAGGCCCTCAAAAAATGCCCTGGGGTATGGAATTGGCAAGAAAATTCAACACATGAGAAATTTTCAAGAAGTCAATAAGAGGAGGGAAGTTGTAGTCACTCTTTAAAAAAAAAGGAAAAGAAAAAAAGGACATGCCTAAAGCTCAGCATAAGGAATTATTAGCCACATGCGTATCCAACCTCCAAAAAGGTTTCAGCTCACACCAGTCATGACCATCAGCAAAAAGTCTACAAACTATAAATGCTGAAGGGGTTTTAGAGAACTGTGTACCTTCTAGCTGCTGGTGGGATGTAAAGTGGTAACAGCAGTAACGCAAACTGAATCGAGCTGCTTGAAAAGGTAAACATTGAGCTACCATATGATGCGGCAGGGCACATTTTGGGCCTATAACCTAAGACAACTGGATTCGGAAAGACAGAGGCAGGCAAATGTGCACTGCAACAATATTGAAATAGCCAAGACATGGAAGCAAAAAAAAGGTCCATAAACAGATGAATGGACAAAGACGAAATGGTACACGTACCAAATGGAATAGAAGCCTCTGGAAAAAAATGAACAATGCCGTTTTCAGGACTAGAGTTGAGCCTAGAAATAATCATATAAGGTTAAGTAAGTCAAAAGGGTATGACAAATATCCTATGATATCATTAATACATGTTATCCTAAGATTGCTACCAATGAACATATTTCCACAGAAAAAGACACTCACAGACTTATCAAATAAACTAATGGTTAGCCAAAATGAAAGGTGGGAGGATGGGTAAATTAGGACAATGGGGTTAACATACATATACTAATGTATGTTAAATGTATATAAACATATCACATATAAACTATATGCATTACATCATCACCAATAGCTTCAAAAATATACATTCTGTAATCACGTACATGGTAGCAGGATCCGAAGATGAACAGACATATGTATGAATCATTGAGCAGATTCTGTACAGCCAGACAATCAAAACACTCTAAGCAAACTGACTCTGATAAGAAATAGAAATTAAATTTAAAAAGCAAACATAAGTTAGGAGACATAAACTTCTGGGGGCTTGTCCCAGCACATTGCACTCTAATTTACAACCTTGGAAAACTACCTCCAGGAAGACTCTGTTGCCCTAGTAACAAGAGTTGAGAACGTAATAATGCTGCCACCTTGTGGCTGTTTCCCACAACAGCAGCTTTAAACCCAGTGCCAAAGGTTGCTTAATAGTCACAAGGACTGCAGGGCTCTAAATGACACCGGCCCTCAAAGAATGCCCTGGAGTAGGGAATAGGCAAAAAAATTCAACACATGAGTAAATTTTCAAGAAGTCAATAAGAGGAGGGAAGTTGTACTCACTCTTTAAAAAAAAAAGGAAAAGAATAAAAAAGGACATGCCTAAAGCTCAGTATAAGGAATTATTAGCCACATGCAAATTCAAATTCAAAAAGGTTTCAGGTGACACCAGTCATGACCATCAGCAAAAAGTCTACAAACTATAAATGCTGAAGGGGTTTTAGAGCATTGTGTACCTTCTAGCTGCTGGTGGGATGTAAAGTGGAAACAGCACTAACGCAAAATGAATCGAGCTGCTTGAAAAGGTAAAAATTGAGCTACCAAATGATGGGGCAGGGCACCTTTTGGGCCTATAACCTAAGACCACCAAAATTGGAAAGACAGAGGCAGGCAAATATGCACTGCAACAATACTGAAATAGCCAAGATATGGAAGCAAAAAAAAGGTCCATAAACAGATGAATGGACAAAGAAGAAGTGGTATACGGACAGAATGGAATAGTAGCCTCGGGAGAAAAATGAACAATGCTGTTTTCAAGACTACAGTTGAGCCTAGAAAAAATCATATAAGGTTAAGTAAGTCAAAAGGGTATGACAAATATCCTATGATATCATTTATACAAGTTTTCTTAAGATTGCTACCAATGAACATATTTCCACAGAAAAAGACACTCACAGACTTATCAAATAAACTAATGGTTAGCCAAAATGAAAGGTGGGGGGATGGGTAAGTTAGGACTATGGGGTTAACATACATATACTAATGTAAGTTAAATGTATATAAACATATAACATATAAACGATATGAATTATATAATCACCAATACCTTCAAAATATATATTCTGTGATCACATACATGGTAACAGGATCCGAAGATGAACAGACATATGTATGAATCATTGAACAGATTCTGTACAGCCAGACAATCAAAACACTCTAATCAAATTTACTCCGATAAAAAATACAAATTAAATTTAAAAAACAAACATAAGTAAGGAGACATAAACTTTTGGGGGCTTGTCCCAGCACATTGCACTCTAATTTACAAACTCGGAACACTACCTCCAGGAAGACTGTGTTGTCCTAGTAACAAGACTTGAGAACGTAATAATGCTGCCGCCTTGTGGCTGCTTCCCACAACAGTAGCTTTAAACCCAGTGCCAATGGTTGCTTATATAGTCACAAGGACTGCAGGGCTGTAAAAGACACAGGCCCTCAAAAAATGCCCTGGGGTATGGAATTGGCAAGAAAATTCAACACATGAGAAATTTTCAAGAAGTCAATAAGAGGAGGGAAGTTGTAGTCATTCTTTAAAAAAAAAGGAAAAGAAAAAAAGGACATGCCTAAAGCTCAGCATAAGGAATTATTAGCCACATGCGTATCCAACCTCCAAAAAGGTTTCAGCTCACACCAGTCATGACCATCAGCAAAAAGTCTACAAACTATAAATGCTGAAGGGGTTTTAGAGAACTGTGTACCTTCTAGCTGCTGGTGGGATGTAAAGTGGTAACAGCAGTAACGCAAACTGAATCGAGCTGCTTGAAAAGGTAAACATTGAGCTACCATATGATGCGGCAGGGCACATTTTGGGCCTATAACCTAAGACAACTGGATTCGGAAAGACAGAGGCAGGCAAATGTGCACTGCAACAATATTGAAATAGCCAAGACATGGAAGCAAAAAAAAGGTCCATAAACAGATGAATGGACAAAGACGAAATGGTACACGTACCAAATGGAATAGAAGCCTCTGGAAAAAAATGAACAATGCCGTTTTCAGGACTAGAGATGAGCCTAGAAATAATCATATAAGGTTAAGTAAGTCAAAAGGGTATGACAAATATCCTATGATATCATTAATACATGTTATCCTAAGATTGCTACCAATGAACATATTTCCACAGAAAAAGACACTCACAGACTTATCAAATAAACTAATGGTTAGCCAAAATGAAAGGTGGGAGGATGGGTAAATTAGGACAATGGGGTTAACATACATATACTAATGTATGTTAAATGTATATAAACATATCACATATAAACTATATGCATTATATCATCACCAATAGCTTCAAAAATATACATTCTGTAATCACGTACATGGTAGCAGGATCCGAAGATGAACAGACATATGTATGAATCATTGAACAGATTCTGTACAGCCAGACAATCAAAACACTCTAAGCAAATTGACTCTGATAAGAAATAGAAATTATATTTAAAAAGCAAACATAAGTTAGGAGACATAAACTTCTGGGGGCTTGTCCCAGCACATTGCACTCTAATTTAAAAGCTCGGAACAATACCTCCAGGAAGACTCTGTTGTCCTAGTAACAAGACTTGAGAACGTAATAATGCTGCCGCCTTGTGGCTGTCTCCAAAAACAGCACCTTTAAACCCAGTGCCAATGGTTGCTTATATAGTCACAAGGACTGCACGGTTGTAAATGACACAGGCACTCAAAAAATGCCCTGGGGTAGGGAATAGGCAAGAAAATTCAACACATAAGAAACTTTTCAAGAAATCAATAAGAGGAGGGAAGTTGTACTCACTCATTTTAAAAAAAAGGAAAAGAAAAAATAGGACATGCCTAAAGCTCAGCATAAGGAATTATTAGCCACATGCGTATCCAACCTCCAAAAAGGTTTCAGCTCACACCAGTCATGACCATCAGCAAAAAGTCTACAAACTATAAATGCTGAAGGGGTTTTAGAGAAGTGTGTACCTTCTAGCTGCTGGTGGGATATAAAGTCGTAACAGCACTAATGCAAACTGAATCGAGCTGCTTGAAAACGTAAAAATTGAGCTACCATATGATGCGGCAGGGCACCTTTTGGGCCTATAACCTAAGACCACCAGAATCGGAAAGACAGAGGCAGGCAAATGTGCACTGCAACAATACTGAAATAGCAAAGACATGGAAGCAAAAAAAAAGGTCCATAAACAGATGAATGGACAAAGACGAAGTGGGATACGTACCAAATGGAATAGTAGCCTCGGGAAAAAAATGAACAATGCCGTTTTCAGGACTACAGTTGAGCCTAGAAATAATCATATAAGGTTAAGTAAGTCAAAAGGGTATGACAAATATCCTATGACATCATTTATACATGTTATCCTAAGATTGCTACCAATGAACATATTTCCACAGAAAAAGACACTCACAGACTTATCAAATAAACTAATGGCTAGCCAAAATGAAAGGTGGGAGGATGGGTAAATTAGGACAATGGGGTTAAAATACATATACTAATGTATGTTAAATGTATATAAACATATAACATATGAAATATATAAATTATATAATCACCAATACCTTTAAAATATACATTCTGTAATCACATACATGCTAACAGGTTCGAAGATGAACAGACATATGTATGAATCATTGAGCAGATTCTGTACAGCCAGAAAACCACAACACTCTAATCAAATTTACTCCGATAAGAAATAGAAATTAAATTTAAAAAACAAACATAAGTTAGGAGACATAAACTTCTGGGGGCTTGTCCCAGCACATTGCACTCTAATTTACAAGCTCGGAACACTACCTCCAGGAAGACTGTGTTGTCCTAGTAACAAGACTTGAGAACGTAATAATGCTGCCGCCTTGTGGCTGCTTCCCACAACAGTAGCTTTAAACCCAGTGCCAATGGTTGCTTATATAGTCACAAGGACTGCAGGGCTGTAAAAGACACAGGCCCTCAAAAAATGCCCTGGGGTATGGAATTGGCAAGAAAATTCAACACATGAGTAACTTTTCAAGAAGTCAATAAGAGGAGGGAAGTTGTACTCACTCTTTAAAAAAAAAGGAAAAGAAAAAAAAAGGACATGCCTAAAGCTCAGTATAAGGAATTATTAGCCACATGCAAATTCAAATTCAAAAAGGTTTCAGGTGACACCAGTCATGACCATCAGCAAAAAGTCTACAAACTATAAATGCTGAAGGGGTTTTAGAGAATTGTGTACATTCTACCTGCTGGTGGGATGTAAAGTGGTAACAGCACTAACGCATACTGAATGGAGCTGCCTGAAAAGGTAAAAATTGAGTTACCATATGATGCGGCAGGGCACCTTTTGGGCCTATAACCTAAGACCACCAAAATCGGAAATACAGAGGCAGGCAAATGTGCACTGCAACAATACTGAAATACCCAAGACATGGAAGCAAAAAATGGTCCATAAACAGGTGAATGGACAAAGAAGAAGTGGTATATGGACAGAATGGAAGAGTAGCCTCGGGAAAAAAATGAACAATGCCGTTTTCAGAACTACAGTTGAGACTAGAAATAGTCATATAAGGGTAAGTTAGTCAAAAGGGTATGACAAATATCCTATGATATCATTTATACATGTTATCCTAAGATTGCTACCAATGAACATATTTCCACAAAAAAAGACACTCACAGACTTATCAAATAAACTAATGGTTAGCCAAAATGAAAGGTGGGAGGATGGGTAAATTAGGACTATGGGGTTAACATACATATACTAATGTATGTTAAATGTATATAAACATATAACATATGAACTATATAAAATATATAATCACCAAACCTTTAAAATATACATTCTGTAATCACATACATGATAACAGGTTCCGAAGATGAACAGATATATGTATGAATCATTGAGCAGATTCTGTACAGCCAATCAAAACACTCTAATCAAATTTACTCCGATAAGAAATAGAAATTAAATTTAAAAAGCAAACATAAGTTAGGAGACATAAACTTCTGGGGGCTTGTCCCAGCACATTGCACTCTAATTTACAACCTTGGAAAACTACCTCCAGGAAGACTCTGTTGCCCTAGTAAGAAGAGTGGAGAACGTAATAATGCTGCCGCCTTGTGGCTGTTTCCCACAACAGCAGCTTTAAACCCAGTGCCAAAGGTTGCTTAATAGTCACAAGGACTCAAGGGCTCTAAATGACACCTGCATTCAAAAAATGCCCTGGGGTAGGGAATAGGCAAAAAAATTCAACACATGAGAAACTTTTCAAGAAGTCAATAAGAGGAGGGAAGTTGTACTCACTCTTTAAAACAAAAGGAAAAGAAAAAAATGACATGCCTAAAGCTCAGTATAAGGAATTATTAGCCACATGCAAATTCAAATTCAAAAAGGTTTCAGGTAACACCAGTCATGACCATCATCAAAAAGTCTACAAACTATAAATGCTGAAGGGGTTTTAGAGGAATGTGTACCTTCTAGCTGCTGGTGGGATGTAAAGAAGTAATACCACTAATGCAAACTGAATGGAGCTGCTTCAAAAGGTAAAAATTGAGTTACCATACGATGCGGCAGGGCACCTTTTGGGCCTATAACCTAAGACCACCAGAATCGGAAAGACAGAGGCAGGCAAATGTGCACTGCAACAATACTGAAATAGCCAAGACATGGAAGCAAAAAAAGGTCCATAAACAGATGAATGGACAAAGACGAAGTGGGATACGTACCAAATGGAATAGTAGCCTCGGGAAAAAAATGAACAATGCCGTTTTCAGGACTACAGTTGAGCCTAGAAATAATCATATAAGGTTAAGTAAGTCAAAAGGGTATGACAAATATCCTAGGACATCATTTATACATGTTATCCTAAGATTGCTACCAATGAACATATTTCCACAGAAAAAGACACTCACAGACTTATCAAATAAACTAATTGCTAGCCAAAATGAAAGGTGGGAGGATGGGTAAATTAGGACTATGGGGTTAAAATACATATACTAATGTATGTTAAATGTATATAAACATATAACATATGAAATATATAAATTATATAATCACCAATACCTTTAAAATATACATTCTGTAATCACATACATGCTAACAGGTTCGAAGATGAACAGACATATGTATGAATCATTGAGCAGATTCTGTACAGCCAGAAAACCACAACACTCTAATCAAATTTACTCCGATAAGAAATAGAAATTAAATTTAAAAAGCAAACATAAGTTAGGAGACATAAACTTCTGGGGGCTTGTCCCAGCATATTGCACTCTAATTTACAAGCTCAGAACACTACCTCCAGGAAGACTCTGTTCTCCTAGTAACAAGACTTGAGAACGCAATAATGCTGCCGCCTTGTGGCTGCTTCCCACAACAGCACTTTAAACCCAGTGCCAATGATTGCTTATATAGTCACAAGGACTGCAGGGCTGTAAATGACACAAGCCCTCAAAATATGCCCTGGGGTAGGGAATTGGCAAGAACATTCAACACATGAGAAATTTCCAAGAAGTCAATAAGAGGAGGGAAGTTGTACTCACTCTTTAAAAAAAAAAGGAAAAGAAAAAAAAGGACATGCCTAAAGCTTAGTATAAGGAATTATTAGCCACATACAAATTCAAATTCAAAAAGGTTTCAGCTCACACCAGTCATTACCATCAGCAAAATGTCTACAAACTATAAATGCTGAAGGGGTTTTAGAGATCTGTGTACCTTCTAGCTGCTGGTGGGATGTAAAGTGGAAACAGCACTAACGCAAACTGAATCGAGCTGCTTGAAAAGGTAAAAATTGAGCTACCAAATGATGCGGCAGGGCACCTTTTGGGCCTATAACCTAAGAACACCAAAATTGGAAAGACAGAGGCAGGCAAATATGCACTGCAACAATACTGAAATAGCCAAGATATGGAAGCAAAAAAAAGGTCCATAAACAGATGAATGGACAAAGAAGAAGTGGTATACGGACAGAATGGAATAGTAGCCTCGGGAGAAAAATGAACAATGCCATTTTCAGGACTAGAGTTGAGCCTAGAAATAATCATATAAGGTTAAGTAAGTCAAAAGGGTATGACAAATATCCTATGACATCATTTATACATGTTATCCTAAGATTGCTACCAATGAACATATTTCCACAGAAAAAGACACTCACAGACTTATCATATAAACTAATGGTTAGCCAAAATGAAAGGTGGGAGGATGGGTAAATTAGGACTATGGGGTTAACATACATATACTAATGTATGTTAAATGTATATAAACATATAACATATAAATGATATGAATTATATATTCACCAATACCTTCAAAATATACATTCTGTAATCACATACATGGTAACAGGATCCGAAGATGAACAGACATATGTATGAATCATTGAGCAGATTCTGTACAGCCAGACAATCAAAACACTCTAATCAAATTTACTCCGATAAGAAATAGAAATTAAATTTAAAAAACAAACATAAGTTAGGAGACATAAACTTTTGGGGGCTTGTCCCAGCACATTGCACTCTAATTTACAAGCTCGGAACACTACCTCCAGGAAGACTGTGTTGTCCTAGTAACAAGACTTGAGAACGTAATAATGCTGCCGCCTTGTGGCTGCTTCCCACAACAGTAGTTTTAAACCCAGTGCCAATGGTTGCTTATATAGTCACAAGGACTGCAGGGCTGTAAAAGACACAGGCCCTCAAAAAATACCCTGGTGTAGGGAATTGGCAAGAAAATTCAACACATGAGAAATTTTCAAGAAGTCAATAAGAGTACGGAAGTTGTACTCACTCTTTAAAAAAAAGGAAAAGAAAAAAAGGACATGCCTAAAGCTCAGCATAAGGAATTATTAGCCACATGCGTATCCAACCTCCAAAAAGGTTTCAGCTCACACCAGTCATGACCATCAGCAAAAAGTCTACAAACTATAAATGCTGAAGGGGTTTTAGAGAACTGTGTACCTTCTAGCTGCTGTTTGGATGTAAAGTGGTAACAGCAGTAACGCAAACTGAATCGAGCTGCTTGAAAAGGTAAACACTGAGCTACCATATGATGCGGCAGGGCACCTTTTGGGCCTATAACCTAAGACCACCGGATTCGGAAAGACAGAGGCAGGCAAATGTGCACTGCAACAATATTGAAATAGCCAAGACATGGAAGCAAAAAAAAGGTCCATAAACAGATGAATGGACAAAGACGAAATGGTATACGTACCAAATGGAATAGTAGCCTCTGGAAAAAAATGAACAATGCCGTTTTCAGGACTAGAGTTGAGCCTAGAAATAATCATATAAGGTTAAGTAAGTCAAAAGGGTATGACAAATATCCTATGATATCATTTATACATGTTATCCTAAGATTGCTACCAATGAACATATTTCCACAGAAAAAGACACTCACAGACTTATCAAATAAACTAATGGTTAGCCAAAATGAAAGGTGGGGGGATGGGTAAATTAGGACTATGGGGTTAACATACATATACTAATATAAGTTAAATGTATATAAACATATAACATATAAATGATATGAATTATATAATCACCAATACCTTCAAAATATACATTCTGTAATCACATACATGGTAACAGGATCCGAAGATGAACAGACATATGTATGAATCATTGAACAGATTCTGTACAGCCAGACAATCAAAACACTCTAATCAAATTTACTCCGATAAAAAATACAAATTAAATTTAAAAAACAAACATAAGTAAGGAGACAAACTTCTGGGGGCTTGTCCCAGCACATTGCACTCTAATTTAAAAGCTCGGAACACTACCTCCAGGAAGACTCTGTTGTCCTAGTAACAAGACTTGAGAACGTAATAATGCTGCCGCCTTGTGGCTGTCTCCAAAAACAGCACCTTTAAACCCAGTGCCAATGGTTGCTTATATAGTCACAAGGACTGTACGGTTGTAAATGACACAGGCACTCAAAAAATGCCCTGGGGTAGGGAATAGGCAAGAAAATTCAACACATAAGAAACTTTTCAAGAAATCAATAAGAGGAGGGAAGTTGTACTCACTCTTTTTAAAAAAAAGGAAAAGAAAAAATAGGACATGCCTAAAGCTCAGCATAAGGAATTATTAGCCACATGCGTATCCAACCTCCAAAAAGGTTTCAGCTCACACCAGTCATGACCATCAGCAAAATGTCTACAAACTATAAATGCTGAAGGGGTTTTAGAGATCTGTGTACCTTCTAGCTGCTGGTGGGATGTAAAGTGGCAACAGCACTAACGCAAACTGAATGGAGCTGCTTGAAAAGGTAAAAATTGAGCTACCATATGATGCGGCAGGGCACCTTTTGGGCCTATAACCTAAGACCACCAGATTCGGAAAGGGAGAGGCAGGCAAATGTGCATTGCAACAATATTGAAATAGCCAAGACATGGAAGCAAAAAAAAGGTCCATAAACAGATGAATGGAGAAAGACGAAGTGGGATACGTACCAAATGGAATAGTAGCCTCGGGAAAAAAATGAACAATGCCGTTTTCAGGACTACAGTTGAGCCTAGAAATAATCATATAAGGTTAAGTAAGTCAAACGGGTATGACAAATATCCTAGGACATCATTTATACATGTTATCCTAAGATTGCTACCAATGAACATATTTCCACAGAAAAAGACACTCACAGACTTATCAAATAAACTAATGGCTAGCCAAAATGAAAGGTGGGAGGATGGGTAAATTAGGACTATGGGGTTAAAATACATATACTAATGTATGTTAAATGTATATAAACATATAACATATGAAATATATAAATTATATAATCACCAATACCTTTAAAATATACATTCTGTAATCACATACATGCTAACAGGTTCGAAGATGAACAGACATATGTATGAATCATTGAGCAGATTCTGTACAGCCAGAAAACCACAACACTCTAATCAAATTTACTCCGATAAGAAATAGAAATTAAATTTAAAAAACAAACATAAGTTAGGAGACATAAACTTCTGGGGGCTTGTCCCAGCACATTGCACTCTAATTTACAAGCTCGGAACACTACCTCCAGGAAGACTGTGTTGTCCTAGTAACAAGACTTGAGAACGTAATAATGCTGCCGCCTTGTGGCTGCTTCCCACAACAGTAGCTTTAAACCCAGTGCCAATGGTTGCTTATATAGTCACAAGGACTGCAGGGCTGTAAAAGACACAGGCCCTCAAAAAATGCCCTGGGGTATGGAATTGGCAAGAAAATTCAACACATGAGAAATTTTCAAGAAGTCAATAAGAGGAGGGAAGTTGTAGTCACTCTTTAAAAAAAAAGGAAAAGAAAAAAAGGACATGCCTAAAGCTCAGCATAAGGAATTATTAGCCACATGCGTATCCAACCTCCAAAAAGGTTTCAGCTCACACCAGTCATGACCATCAGCAAAAAGTCTACAAACTATAAATGCTGAAGGGGTTTTAGAGAACTGTGTACCTTCTAGCTGCTGGTGGGATGTAAAGTGGTAACAGCAGTAACGCAAACTGAATCGAGCTGCTTGAAAAGGTAAACATTGAGCTACCATATGATGCGGCAGGGCACATTTTGGGCCTATAACCTAAGACAACTGGATTCGGAAAGACAGAGGCAGGCAAATGTGCACTGCAACAATATTGAAATAGCCAAGACATGGAAGCAAAAAAAAGGTCCATAAACAGATGAATGGACAAAGACGAAATGGTACACGTACCAAATGGAATAGAAGCCTCTGGAAAAAAATGAACAATGCCGTTTTCAGGACTAGAGTTGAGCCTAGAAATAATCATATAAGGTTAAGTAAGTCAAAAGGGTATGACAAATATCCTATGATATCATTAATACATGTTATCCTAAGATTGCTACCAATGAACATATTTCCACAGAAAAAGACACTCACAGACTTATCAAATAAACTAATGGTTAGCCAAAATGAAAGGTGGGAGGATGGGTAAATTAGGACAATGGGGTTAACATACATATACTAATGTATGTTAAATGTATATAAACATATCACATATAAACTATATGCATTACATCATCACCAATAGCTTCAAAAATATACATTCTGTAATCACGTACATGGTAGCAGGATCCGAAGATGAACAGACATATGTATGAATCATTGAGCAGATTCTGTACAGCCAGACAATCAAAACACTCTAAGCAAACTGACTCTGATAAGAAATAGAAATTAAATTTAAAAAGCAAACATAAGTTAGGAGACATAAACTTCTGGGGGCTTGTCCCAGCACATTCCACTCTAATTTACAACCTTGGAAAACTACCTCCAGGAAGACTCTGTTGCCCTAGTAACAAGAGTTGAGAACGTAATAATGCTGCCACCTTGTGGCTGTTTCCCACAACAGCAGCTTTAAACCCAGTGCCAAAGGTTGCTTAATAGTCACAAGGACTGCAGGGCTCTAAATGACACCGGCCCTCAAAGAATGCCCTGGAGTAGGGAATAGGCAAAAAAATTCAACACATGAGTAAATTTTCAAGAAGTCAATAAGAGGAGGGAAGTTGTACTCACTCTTTAAAAAAAAAAGGAAAAGAATAAAAAAGGACATGCCTAAAGCTCAGTATAAGGAATTATTAGCCACATGCAAATTCAAATTCAAAAAGGTTTCAGGTGACACCAGTCATGACCATCAGCAAAAAGTCTACAAACTATAAATGCTGAAGGGGTTTTAGAGCATTGTGTACCTTCTAGCTGCTGGTGGGATGTAAAGTGGAAACAGCACTAACGCAAAATGAATCGAGCTGCTTGAAAAGGTAAAAATTGAGCTACCAAATGATGGGGCAGGGCACCTTTTGGGCCTATAACCTAAGACCACCAAAATTGGAAAGACAGAGGCAGGCAAATATGCACTGCAACAATACTGAAATAGCCAAGATATGGAAGCAAAAAAAAGGTCCATAAACAGATGAATGGACAAAGAAGAAGTGGTATACGGACAGAATGGAATAGTAGCCTCGGGAGAAAAATGAACAATGCTGTTTTCAAGACTACAGTTGAGCCTAGAAAAAATCATATAAGGTTAAGTAAGTCAAAAGGGTATGACAAATATCCTATGATATCATTTATACAAGTTTTCTTAAGATTGCTACCAATGAACATATTTCCACAGAAAAAGACACTCACAGACTTATCAAATAAACTAATGGTTAGCCAAAATGAAAGGTGGGGGGATGGGTAAGTTAGGACTATGGGGTTAACATACATATACTAATGTAAGTTAAATGTATATAAACATATAACATATAAACGATATGAATTATATAATCACCAATACCTTCAAAATATATATTCTGTGATCACATACATGGTAACAGGATCCGAAGATGAACAGACATATGTATGAATCATTGAACAGATTCTGTACAGCCAGACAATCAAAACACTCTAATCAAATTTACTCCGATAAAAAATACAAATTAAATTTAAAAAACAAACATAAGTAAGGAGACATAAACTTCTGGGGGCTTGTCCCAGCACATTGCACTCTAATTTACAAGCTCGGAACACTACCTCCAGGAAGACTGTGTTGTCCTAGTAACAAGACTTGAGAACGTAATAATGCTGCCGCCTTGTGGCTGCTTCCCACAACAGTAGCTTTAAACCCAGTGCCAATGGTTGCTTATATAGTCACAAGGACTGCAGGGCTGTAAAAGACACAGGCCCTCAAAAAATGCCCTGGGGTATGGAATTGGCAAGAAAATTCAACACATGAGAAATTTTCAAGAAGTCAATAAGAGGAGGGAAGTTGTAGTCATTCTTTAAAAAAAAAGGAAAAGAAAAAAAGGACATGCCTAAAGCTCAGCATAAGGAATTATTAGCCACATGCGTATCCAACCTCCAAAAAGGTTTCAGCTCACACCAGTCATGACCATCAGCAAAAAGTCTACAAACTATAAATGCTGAAGGGGTTTTAGAGAACTGTGTACCTTCTAGCTGCTGGTGGGATGTAAAGTGGTAACAGCAGTAACGCAAACTGAATCGAGCTGCTTGAAAAGGTAAACATTGAGCTACCATATGATGCGGCAGGGCACATTTTGGGCCTATAACCTAAGACAACTGGATTCGGAAAGACAGAGGCAGGCAAATGTGCACTGCAACAATATTGAAATAGCCAAGACATGGAAGCAAAAAAAAGGTCCATAAACAGATGAATGGACAAAGACGAAATGGTACACGTACCAAATGGAATAGAAGCCTCTGGAAAAAAATGAACAATGCCGTTTTCAGGACTAGAGATGAGCCTAGAAATAATCATATAAGGTTAAGTAAGTCAAAAGGGTATGACAAATATCCTATGATATCATTAATACATGTTATCCTAAGATTGCTACCAATGAACATATTTCCACAGAAAAAGACACTCACAGACTTATCAAATAAACTAATGGTTAGCCAAAATGAAAGGTGGGAGGATGGGTAAATTAGGACAATGGGGTTAACATACATATACTAATGTATGTTAAATGTATATAAACATATCACATATAAACTATATGCATTATATCATCACCAATAGCTTCAAAAATATACATTCTGTAATCACGTACATGGTAGCAGGATCCGAAGATGAACAGACATATGTATGAATCATTGAACAGATTCTGTACAGCCAGACAATCAAAACACTCTAAGCAAATTGACTCTGATAAGAAATAGAAATTATATTTAAAAAGCAAACATAAGTTAGGAGACATAAACTTCTGGGGGCTTGTCCCAGCACATTGCACTCTAATTTAAAAGCTCGGAACAATACCTCCAGGAAGACTCTGTTGTCCTAGTAACAAGACTTGAGAACGTAATAATGCTGCCGCCTTGTGGCTGTCTCCAAAAACAGCACCTTTAAACCCAGTGCCAATGGTTGCTTATATAGTCACAAGGACTGCACGGTTGTAAATGACACAGGCACTCAAAAAATGCCCTGGGGTAGGGAATAGGCAAGAAAATTCAACACATAAGAAACTTTTCAAGAAATCAATAAGAGGAGGGAAGTTGTACTCACTCATTTTAAAAAAAAGGAAAAGAAAAAATAGGACATGCCTAAAGCTCAGCATAAGGAATTATTAGCCACATGCGTATCCAACCTCCAAAAAGGTTTCAGCTCACACCAGTCATGACCATCAGCAAAAAGTCTACAAACTATAAATGCTGAAGGGGTTTTAGAGAAGTGTGTACCTTCTAGCTGCTGGTGGGATATAAAGTCGTAACAGCACTAATGCAAACTGAATCGAGCTGCTTGAAAACGTAAAAATTGAGCTACCATATGATGCGGCAGGGCACCTTTTGGGCCTATAACCTAAGACCACCAGAATCGGAAAGACAGAGGCAGGCAAATGTGCACTGCAACAATACTGAAATAGCAAAGACATGGAAGGAAAAAAAAAGGTCCATAAACAGATGAATGGACAAAGACGAAGTGGGATACGTACCAAATGGAATAGTAGCCTCGGGAAAAAAATGAACAATGCCGTTTTCAGGACTACAGTTGAGCCTAGAAATAATCATATAAGGTTAAGTAAGTCAAAAGGGTATGACAAATATCCTATGACATCATTTATACATGTTATCCTAAGATTGCTACCAATGAACATATTTCCACAGAAAAAGACACTCACAGACTTATCAAATAAACTAATGGCTAGCCAAAATGAAAGGTGGGAGGATGGGTAAATTAGGACAATGGGGTTAAAATACATATACTAATGTATGTTAAATGTATATAAACATATAACATATGAAATATATAAATAATATAATCACCAATACCTTTAAAATATACATTCTGTAATCACATACATGCTAACAGGTTCGAAGATGAACAGACATATGTATGAATCATTGAGCAGATTCTGTACAGCCAGAAAACCACAACACTCTAATCAAATTTACTCCGATAAGAAATAGAAATTAAATTTAAAAAACAAACATAAGTTAG
Organism: Balaenoptera physalus; assembly: GCF_965194825.1. Taxonomy (NCBI): domain Eukaryota; kingdom Metazoa; phylum Chordata; class Mammalia; order Artiodactyla; family Balaenopteridae; genus Balaenoptera; species Balaenoptera physalus. The sequence continues at coordinate 227,535 of NW_028125738.1, forward strand.
GAGACATAAACTTTTGGGGGCTTGTCCCAGCACATTGCACTCTAATTTACAAGCTCGGAACACTACCTCCAGGAAGACTGTGTTGTCCTAGTAACAAGACTTGAGAACGTAATAATGCTGCCGCCTTGTGGCTGCTTCCCACAACAGTAGCTTTAAACCCAGTGCCAATGGTTGCTTATATAGTCACAAGGACTGCAGGGCTGTAAAAGACACAGGCCCTCAAAAAATGCCCTGGGGTATGGAATTGGCAAGAAAATTCAACACATGAGTAACTTTTCAAGAAGTCAATAAGAGGAGGGAAGTTGTACTCACTCTTTAAAAAAAAAGGAAAAGAAAAAAAAGGACATGCCTAAAGCTCAGTATAAGGAATTATTAGCCACATGCAAATTCAAATTCAAAAAGGTTTCAGGTGACACCAGTCATGACCATCAGCAAAAAGTCTACAAACTATAAATGCTGAAGGGGTTTTAGAGAATTGTGTACATTCTACCTGCTGGTGGGATGTAAAGTGGTAACAGCACTAACGCATACTGAATGGAGCTGCTTGAAAAGGTAAAAATTGAGTTACCATATGATGCGGCAGGGCACCTTTTGGGCCTATAACCTAAGACCACCAAAATCGGAAATACAGAGGCAGGCAAATGTGCACTGCAACAATACTGAAATACCCAAGACATGGAAGCAAAAAATGGTCCATAAACAGGTGAATGGACAAAGAAGAAGTGGTATATGGACAGAATGGAAGAGTAGCCTCGGGAAAAAAATGAACAATGCCGTTTTCAGAACTACAGTTGAGACTAGAAATAGTCATATAAGGGTAAGTTAGTCAAAAGGGTATGACAAATATCCTATGATATCATTTATACATGTTATCCTAAGATTGCTACCAATGAACATATTTCCACAAAAAAAGACACTCACAGACTTATCAAATAAACTAATGGTTAGCCAAAATGAAAGGTGGGAGGATGGGTAAATTAGGACTATGGGGTTAACATACATATACTAATGTATGTTAAATGTATATAAACATATAACATATGAACTATATAAAATATATAATCACCAAACCTTTAAAATATACATTCTGTAATCACATACATGATAACAGGTTCCGAAGATGAACAGATATATGTATGAATCATTGAGCAGATTCTGTACAGCCAATCAAAACACTCTAATCAAATTTACTCCGATAAGAAATAGAAATTAAATTTAAAAAGCAAACATAAGTTAGGAGACATAAACTTCTGGGGGCTTGTCCCAGCACATTCCACTCTAATTTACAACCTTGGAAAACTACCTCCAGGAAGACTCTGTTGCCCTAGTAAGAAGAGTGGAGAACGTAATAATGCTGCCGCCTTGTGGCTGTTTCCCACAACAGCAGCTTTAAACCCAGTGCCAAAGGTTGCTTAATAGTCACAAGGACTCAAGGGCTCTAAATGACACCTGCATTCAAAAAATGCCCTGGGGTAGGGAATAGGCAAAAAAATTCAACACATGAGAAACTTTTCAAGAAGTCAATAAGAGGAGGGAAGTTGTACTCACTCTTTAAAACAAAAGGAAAAGAAAAAAATGACATGCCTAAAGCTCAGTATAAGGAATTATTAGCCACATGCAAATTCAAATTCAAAAAGGTTTCAGGTAACACCAGTCATGACCATCATCAAAAAGTCTACAAACTATAAATGCTGAAGGGGTTTTAGAGGAATGTGTACCTTCTAGCTGCTGGTGGGATGTAAAGAAGTAATACCACTAATGCAAACTGAATGGAGCTGCTTCAAAAGGTAAAAATTGAGTTACCATACGATGCGGCAGGGCACCTTTTGGGCCTATAACCTAAGACCACCAGAATCGGAAAGACAGAGGCAGGCAAATGTGCACTGCAACAATACTGAAATAGCCAAGACATGGAAGCAAAAAAAGGTCCATAAACAGATGAATGGACAAAGACGAAGTGGGATACGTACCAAATGGAATAGTAGCCTCGGGAAAAAAATGAACAATGCCGTTTTCAGGACTACAGTTGAGCCTAGAAATAATCATATAAGGTTAAGTAAGTCAAAAGGGTATGACAAATATCCTAGGACATCATTTATACATGTTATCCTAAGATTGCTACCAATGAACATATTTCCACAGAAAAAGACACTCACAGACTTATCAAATAAACTAATTGCTAGCCAAAATGAAAGGTGGGAGGATGGGTAAATTAGGACTATGGGGTTAAAATACATATACTAATGTATGTTAAATGTATATAAACATATAACATATGAAATATATAAATTATATAATCACCAATACCTTTAAAATATACATTCTGTAATCACATACATGCTAACAGGTTCGAAGATGAACAGACATATGTATGAATCATTGAGCAGATTCTGTACAGCCAGAAAACCACAACACTCTAATCAAATTTACTCCGATAAGAAATAGAAATTAAATTTAAAAAGCAAACATAAGTTAGGAGACATAAACTTCTGGGGGCTTGTCCCAGCATATTGCACTCTAATTTACAAGCTCAGAACACTACCTCCAGGAAGACTCTGTTCTCCTAGTAACAAGACTTGAGAACGCAATAATGCTGCCGCCTTGTGGCTGCTTCCCACAACAGCACTTTAAACCCAGTGCCAATGATTGCTTATATAGTCACAAGGACTGCAGGGCTGTAAATGACACAAGCCCTCAAAATATGCCCTGGGGTAGGGAATTGGCAAGAACATTCAACACATGAGAAATTTCCAAGAAGTCAATAAGAGGAGGGAAGTTGTACTCACTCTTTAAAAAAAAAAGGAAAAGAAAAAAAAGGACATGCCTAAAGCTTAGTATAAGGAATTATTAGCCACATACAAATTCAAATTCAAAAAGGTTTCAGCTCACACCAGTCATTACCATCAGCAAAATGTCTACAAACTATAAATGCTGAAGGGGTTTTAGAGATCTGTGTACCTTCTAGCTGCTGGTGGGATGTAAAGTGGAAACAGCACTAACGCAAACTGAATCGAGCTGCTTGAAAAGGTAAAAATTGAGCTACCAAATGATGCGGCAGGGCACCTTTTGGGCCTATAACCTAAGAACACCAAAATTGGAAAGACAGAGGCAGGCAAATATGCACTGCAACAATACTGAAATAGCCAAGATATGGAAGCAAAAAAAAGGTCCATAAACAGATGAATGGACAAAGAAGAAGTGGTATACGGACAGAATGGAATAGTAGCCTCGGGAGAAAAATGAACAATGCCATTTTCAGGACTAGAGTTGAGCCTAGAAATAATCATATAAGGTTAAGTAAGTCAAAAGGGTATGACAAATATCCTATGACATCATTTATACATGTTATCCTAAGATTGCTACCAATGAACATATTTCCACAGAAAAAGTCACTCACAGACTTATCATATAAACTAATGGTTAGCCAAAATGAAAGGTGGGAGGATGGGTAAATTAGGACTATGGGGTTAACATACATATACTAATGTATGTTAAATGTATATAAACATATAACATATAAATGATATGAATTATATATTCACCAATACCTTCAAAATATACATTCTGTAATCACATACATGGTAACAGGATCCGAAGATGAACAGACATATGTATGAATCATTGAGCAGATTCTGTACAGCCAGACAATCAAAACACTCTAATCAAATTTACTCCGATAAGAAATAGAAATTAAATTTAAAAAACAAACATAAGTTAGGAGACATAAACTTTTGGGGGCTTGTCCCAGCACATTGCACTCTAATTTACAAGCTCGGAACACTACCTCCAGGAAGACTGTGTTGTCCTAGTAACAAGACTTGAGAACGTAATAATGCTGCCGCCTTGTGGCTGCTTCCCACAACAGTAGCTTTAAACCCAGTGCCAATGGTTGCTTATATAGTCACAAGGACTGCAGGGCTGTAAAAGACACAGGCCCTCAAAAAATACCCTGGTGTAGGGAATTGGCAAGAAAATTCAACACATGAGAAATTTTCAAGAAGTCAATAAGAGTACGGAAGTTGTACTCACTCTTTAAAAAAAAGGAAAAGAAAAAAAGGACATGCCTAAAGCTCAGCATAAGGAATTATTAGCCACATGCGTATCCAACCTCCAAAAAGGTTTCAGCTCACACCAGTCATGACCATCAGCAAAAAGTCTACAAACTATAAATGCTGAAGGGGTTTTAGAGAACTGTGTACCTTCTAGCTGCTGTTTGGATGTAAAGTGGTAACAGCAGTAACGCAAACTGAATCGAGCTGCTTGAAAAGGTAAACACTGAGCTACCATATGATGCGGCAGGGCACCTTTTGGGCCTATAACCTAAGACCACCGGATTCGGAAAGACAGAGGCAGGCAAATGTGCACTGCAACAATATTGAAATAGCCAAGACATGGAAGCAAAAAAAAGGTCCATAAACAGATGAATGGACAAAGACGAAATGGTATACGTACCAAATGGAATAGTAGCCTCTGGAAAAAAATGAACAATGCCGTTTTCAGGACTAGAGTTGAGCCTAGAAATAATCATATAAGGTTAAGTAAGTCAAAAGGGTATGACAAATATCCTATGATATCATTTATACATGTTATCCTAAGATTGCTACCAATGAACATATTTCCACAGAAAAAGACACTCACAGACTTATCAAATAAACTAATGGTTAGCCAAAATGAAAGGTGGGGGGATGGGTAAATTAGGACTATGGGGTTAACATACATATACTAATATAAGTTAAATGTATATAAACATATAACATATAAATGATATGAATTATATAATCACCAATACCTTCAAAATATACATTCTGTAATCACATACATGGTAACAGGATCCGAAGATGAACAGACATATGTATGAATCATTGAACAGATTCTGTACAGCCAGACAATCAAAACACTCTAATCAAATTTACTCCGATAAAAAATACAAATTAAATTTAAAAAACAAACATAAGTAAGGAGACATAAACTTCTGGGGGCTTGTCCCAGCACATTGCACTCTAATTTAAAAGCTCGGAACACTACCTCCAGGAAGACTCTGTTGTCCTAGTAACAAGACTTGAGAACGTAATAATGCTGCCGCCTTGTGGCTGTCTCCAAAAACAGCACCTTTAAACCCAGTGCCAATGGTTGCTTATATAGTCACAAGGACTGCACGGTTGTAAATGACACAGGCACTCAAAAAATGCCCTGGGGTAGGGAATAGGCAAGAAAATTCAACACATAAGAAACTTTTCAAGAAATCAATAAGAGGAGGGAAGTTGTACTCACTCTTTTTAAAAAAAAGGAAAAGAAAAAATAGGACATGCCTAAAGCTCAGCATAAGGAATTATTAGCCACATGCGTATCCAACCTCCAAAAAGGTTTCAGCTCACACCAGTCATGACCATCAGCAAAATGTCTACAAACTATAAATGCTGAAGGGGTTTTAGAGATCTGTGTACCTTCTAGCTGCTGGTGGGATGTAAAGTGGCAATAGCACTAACGCAAACTGAATGGAGCTGCTTGAAAAGGTAAAAATTGAGCTACCATATGATGCGGCAGGGCACCTTTTGGGCCTATAACCTAAGACCACCAGATTCGGAAAGGGAGAGGCAGGCAAATGTGCATTGCAACAATATTGAAATAGCCAAGACATGGAAGCAAAAAAAAGGTCCATAAACAGATGAATGGAGAAAGACGAAGTGGGATACGTACCAAATGGAATAGTAGCCTCGGGAAAAAAATGAACAATGCCGTTTTCAGGACTACAGTTGAGCCTAGAAATAATCATATAAGGTTAAGTAAGTCAAACGGGTATGACAAATATCCTAGGACATCATTTATACATGTTATCCTAAGATTGCTACCAATGAACATATTTCCACAGAAAAAGACACTCACAGACTTATCAAATAAACTAATGGCTAGCCAAAATGAAAGGTGGGAGGATGGGTAAATTAGGACTATGGGGTTAAAATACATATACTAATGTATGTTAAATGTATATAAACATATAACATATGAAATATATAAATTATATAATCACCAATACCTTTAAAATATACATTCTGTAATCACATACATGCTAACAGGTTCGAAGATGAACAGACATATGTATGAATCATTGAGCAGATTCTGTACAGCCAGAAAACCACAACACTCTAATCAAATTTACTCCGATAAGAAATAGAAATTAAATTTAAAAAACAAACATAAGTTAGGAGACATAAACTTCTGGGGGCTTGTCCCAGCACATTGCACTCTAATTTACAAGCTCGGAACACTACCTCCAGGAAGACTGTGTTGTCCTAGTAACAAGACTTGAGAACGTAATAATGCTGCCGCCTTGTGGCTGCTTCCCACAACAGTAGCTTTAAACCCAGTGCCAATGGTTGCTTATATAGTCACAAGGACTGCAGGGCTGTAAAAGACACAGGCCCTCAAAAAATGCCCTGGGGTATGGAATTGGCAAGAAAATTCAACACATGAGAAATTTTCAAGAAGTCAATAAGAGGAGGGAAGTTGTAGTCACTCTTTAAAAAAAAAGGAAAAGAAAAAAAGGACATGCCTAAAGCTCAGCATAAGGAATTATTAGCCACATGCGTATCCAACCTCCAAAAAGGTTTCAGCTCACACCAGTCATGACCATCAGCAAAAAGTCTACAAACTATAAATGCTGAAGGGGTTTTAGAGAACTGTGTACCTTCTAGCTGCTGGTGGGATGTAAAGTGGTAACAGCAGTAACGCAAACTGAATCGAGCTGCTTGAAAAGGTAAACATTGAGCTACCATATGATGCGGCAGGGCACATTTTGGGCCTATAACCTAAGACAACTGGATTCGGAAAGACAGAGGCAGGCAAATGTGCACTGCAACAATATTGAAATAGCCAAGACATGGAAGCAAAAAAAAGGTCCATAAACAGATGAATGGACAAAGACGAAATGGTACACGTACCAAATGGAATAGAAGCCTCTGGAAAAAAATGAACAATGCCGTTTTCAGGACTAGAGTTGAGCCTAGAAATAATCATATAAGGTTAAGTAAGTCAAAAGGGTATGACAAATATCCTATGATATCATTAATACATGTTATCCTAAGATTGCTACCAATGAACATATTTCCACAGAAAAAGACACTCACAGACTTATCAAATAAACTAATGGTTAGCCAAAATGAAAGGTGGGAGGATGGGTAAATTAGGACAATGGGGTTAACATACATATACTAATGTATGTTAAATGTATATAAACATATCACATATAAACTATATGCATTACATCATCACCAATAGCTTCAAAAATATACATTCTGTAATCACGTACATGGTAGCAGGATCCGAAGATGAACAGACATATGTATGAATCATTGAGCAGATTCTGTACAGCCAGACAATCAAAACACTCTAAGCAAACTGACTCTGATAAGAAATAGAAATTAAATTTAAAAAGCAAACATAAGTTAGGAGACATAAACTTCTGGGGGCTTGTCCCAGCACATTCCACTCTAATTTACAACCTTGGAAAACTACCTCCAGGAAGACTCTGTTGCCCTAGTAACAAGAGTTGAGAACGTAATAATGCTGCCACCTTGTGGCTGTTTCCCACAACAGCAGCTTTAAACCCAGTGCCAAAGGTTGCTTAATAGTCACAAGGACTGCAGGGCTCTAAATGACACCGGCCCTCAAAGAATGCCCTGGAGTAGGGAATAGTCAAAAAAATTCAACACATGAGTAAATTTTCAAGAAGTCAATAAGAGGAGGGAAGTTGTACTCACTCTTTAAAAAAAAAAGGAAAAGAATAAAAAAGGACATGCCTAAAGCTCAGTATAAGGAATTATTAGCCACATGCAAATTCAAATTCAAAAAGGTTTCAGGTGACACCAGTCATGACCATCAGCAAAAAGTCTACAAACTATAAATGCTGAAGGGGTTTTAGAGCATTGTGTACCTTCTAGCTGCTGGTGGGATGTAAAGTGGAAACAGCACTAACGCAAAATGAATCGAGCTGCTTGAAAAGGTAAAAATTGAGCTACCAAATGATGGGGCAGGGCACCTTTTGGGCCTATAACCTAAGACCACCAAAATTGGAAAGACAGAGGCAGGCAAATATGCACTGCAACAATACTGAAATAGCCAAGATATGGAAGCAAAAAAAAGGTCCATAAACAGATGAATGGACAAAGAAGAAGTGGTATACGGACAGAATGGAATAGTAGCCTCGGGAGAAAAATGAACAATGCTGTTTTCAAGACTACAGTTGAGCCTAGAAAAAATCATATAAGGTTAAGTAAGTCAAAAGGGTATGACAAATATCCTATGATATCATTTATACAAGTTTTCTTAAGATTGCTACCAATGAACATATTTCCACAGAAAAAGACACTCACAGACTTATCAAATAAACTAATGGTTAGCCAAAATGAAAGGTGGGGGGATGGGTAAGTTAGGACTATGGGGTTAACATACATATACTAATGTAAGTTAAATGTATATAAACATATAACATATAAACGATATGAATTATATAATCACCAATACCTTCAAAATATATATTCTGTGATCACATACATGGTAACAGGATCCGAAGATGAACAGACATATGTATGAATCATTGAACAGATTCTGTACAGCCAGACAATCAAAACACTCTAATCAAATTTACTCCGATAAAAAATACAAATTAAATTTAAAAAACAAACATAAGTAAGGAGACATAAACTTCTGGGGGCTTGTCCTAGCACATTGCACTCTAATTTACAAGCTCGGAACACTACCTCCAGGAAGACTGTGTTGTCCTAGTAACAAGACTTGAGAACGTAATAATGCTGCCGCCTTGTGGCTGCTTCCCACAACAGTAGCTTTAAACCCAGTGCCAATGGTTGCTTATATAGTCACAAGGACTGCAGGGCTGTAAAAGACACAGGCCCTCAAAAAATGCCCTGGGGTATGGAATTGGCAAGAAAATTCAACACATGAGAAATTTTCAAGAAGTCAATAAGAGGAGGGAAGTTGTAGTCATTCTTTAAAAAAAAAGGAAAAGAAAAAAAGGACATGCCTAAAGCTCAGCATAAGGAATTATTAGCCACATGCGTATCCAACCTCCAAAAAGGTTTCAGCTCACACCAGTCATGACCATCAGCAAAAAGTCTACAAACTATAAATGCTGAAGGGGTTTTAGAGAACTGTGTACCTTCTAGCTGCTGGTGGGATGTAAAGTGGTAACAGCAGTAACGCAAACTGAATCGAGCTGCTTGAAAAGGTAAACATTGAGCTACCATATGATGCGGCAGGGCACATTTTGGGCCTATAACCTAAGACAACTGGATTCGGAAAGACAGAGGCAGGCAAATGTGCACTGCAACAATATTGAAATAGCCAAGACATGGAAGCAAAAAAAAGGTCCATAAACAGATGAATGGACAAAGACTAAATGGTACACGTACCAAATGGAATAGAAGCCTCTGGAAAAAAATGAACAATGCCGTTTTCAGGACTAGAGATGAGCCTAGAAATAATCATATAAGGTTAAGTAAGTCAAAAGGGTATGACAAATATCCTATGATATCATTAATACATGTTATCCTAAGATTGCTACCAATGAACATATTTCCACAGAAAAAGACACTCACAGACTTATCAAATAAACTAATGGTTAGCCAAAATGAAAGGTGGGAGGATGGGTAAATTAGGACAATGGGGTTAACATACATATACTAATGTATGTTAAATGTATATAAACATATCACATATAAACTATATGCATTATATCATCACCAATAGCTTCAAAAATATACATTCTGTAATCACGTACATGGTAGCAGGATCCGAAGATGAACAGACATATGTATGAATCATTGAACAGATTCTGTACAGCCAGACAATCAAAACACTCTAAGCAAATTGACTCTGATAAGAAATAGAAATTATATTTAAAAAGCAAACATAAGTTAGGAGACATAAACTTCTGGGGGCTTGTCCCAGCACATTGCACTCTAATTTAAAAGCTCGGAACAATACCTCCAGGAAGACTCTGTTGTCCTAGTAACAAGACTTGAGAACGTAATAATGCTGCCGCCTTGTGGCTGTCTCCAAAAACAGCACCTTTAAACCCAGTGCCAATGGTTGCTTATATAGTCACAAGGACTGCACGGTTGTAAATGACACAGGCACTCAAAAAATGCCCTGGGGTAGGGAATAGGCAAGAAAATTCAACACATAAGAAACTTTTCAAGAAATCAATAAGAGGAGGGAAGTTGTACTCACTCATTTTAAAAAAAAGGAAAAGAAAAAATAGGACATGCCTAAAGCTCAGCATAAGGAATTATTAGCCACATGCGTATCCAACCTCCAAAAAGGTTTCAGCTCACACCAGTCATGACCATCAGCAAAAAGTCTACAAACTATAAATGCTGAAGGGGTTTTAGAGAAGTGTGTACCTTCTAGCTGCTGGTGGGATATAAAGTCGTAACAGCACTAATGCAAACTGAATCGAGCTGCTTGAAAACGTAAAAATTGAGCTACCATATGATGCGGCAGGGCACCTTTTGGGCCTATAACCTAAGACCACCAGAATCGGAAAGACAGAGGCAGGCAAATGTGCACTGCAACAATACTGAAATAGCAAAGACATGGAAGCAAAAAAAAAGGTCCATAAACAGATGAATGGACAAAGACGAAGTGGGATACGTACCAAATGGAATAGTAGCCTCGGGAAAAAAATGAACAATGCCGTTTTCAGGACTACAGTTGAGCCTAGAAATAATCATATAAGGTTAAGTAAGTCAAACGGGTATGACAAATATCCTAGGACATCATTTATACATGTTATCCTAAGATTGCTACCAATGAACATATTTCCACAGAAAAACACACTCACAGACTTATCAAATAAACTAATGGCTAGCCAAAATGAAAGGTGGGAGGATGGGTAAATTAGGACTATGGGGTTAAAATACATATACTAATGTATGTTAAATGTATATAAACATATAACATATGAAATATATAAATTATATAATCACCAATACCTTTAAAATATACATTCTGTAATCACATACATGCTAACAGGTTCGAAGATGAACAGACATATGTATGAATCATTGAGCAGATTCTGTACAGCCAGAAAACCACAACACTCTAATCAAATTTACTCCGATAAGAAATAGAAATTAAATTTAAAAAACAAACATAAGTAAGGAGACATAAACTTCTGGGGGCTTGTCCCAGCACATTGCACTCTAATTTACAAGCTCGGAACACTACCTCCAGGAAGACTGTGTTGTCCTAGTAACAAGACTTGAGAACGTAATAATGCTGCCGCCTTGTGGCTGCTTCCCACAACAGTAGCTTTAAACCCAGTGCCAATGGTTGCTTATATAGTCACAAGGACTGCAGGGCTGTAAAAGACACAGGCCCTCAAAAAATGCCCTGGGGTATGGAATTGGCAAGAAAATTCAACACATGAGAAATTTTCAAGAAGTCAATAAGAGGAGGGAAGTTGTAGTCACTCTTTAAAAAAAAAGGAAAAGAAAAAAAGGACATGCCTAAAGCTCAGCATAAGGAATTATTAGCCACATGCGTATCCAACCTCCAAAAAGGTTTCAGCTCACACCAGTCATGACCATCAGCAAAAAGTCTACAAACTATAAATGCTGAAGGGGTTTTAGAGAACTGTGTACCTTCTAGCTGCTGATGGGATGTAAAGTGGTAACAGCAGTAACGCAAACTGAATCGAGCTGCTTGAAAAGGTAAACATTGAGCTACCATATGATGCGGCAGGGCACATTTTGGGCCTATAACCTAAGACAACTGGATTCGGAAAGACAGAGGCAGGCAAATGTGCACTGCAACAATATTGAAATAGCCAAGACATGGAAGCAAAAAAAAGGTCCATAAACAGATGAATGGACAAAGACGAAATGGTACACGTACCAAATGGAATAGAAGCCTCTGGAAAAAAATGAACAATGCCGTTTTCAGGACTAGAGATGAGCCTAGAAATAATCATATAAGGTTAAGTAAGTCAAAAGGGTATGACAAATATCCTATGATATCATTAATACATGTTATCCTAAGATTGCTACCAATGAACATATTTCCACAGAAAAAGACACTCACAGACTTATCAAATAAACTAATGGTTAGCCAAAATGAAAGGTGGGAGGATGGGTAAATTAGGACAATGGGGTTAACATACATATACTAATGTATGTTAAATGTATATAAACATATCACATATAAACTATATGCATTATATCATCACCAATAGCTTCAAAAATATACATTCTGTAATCACGTACATGGTAGCAGGATCCGAAGATGAACAGACATATGTATGAATCATTGAACAGATTCTGTACAGCCAGACAATCAAAACACTCTAAGCAAATTGACTCTGATAAGAAATAGAAATTATATTTAAAAAGCAAACATAAGTTAGGAGACATAAACTTCTGGGGGCTTGTCCCAGCACATTGCACTCTAATTTAAAAGCTCGGAACAATACCTCCAGGAAGACTCTGTTGTCCTAGTAACAAGACTTGAGAACGTAATAATGCTGCCGCCTTGTGGCTGTCTCCAAAAACAGCACCTTTAAACCCAGTGCCAATGGTTGCTTATATAGTCACAAGGACTGCACGGTTGTAAATGACACAGGCACTCAAAAAATGCCCTGGGGTAGGGAATAGGCAAGAAAATTCAACACATAAGAAACTTTTCAAGAAATCAATAAGAGGAGGGAAGTTGTACTCACTCATTTTAAAAAAAAGGAAAAGAAAAAATAGGACATGCCTAAAGCTCAGCATAAGGAATTATTAGCCACATGCGTATCCAACCTCCAAAAAGGTTTCAGCTCACACCAGTCATGACCATCAGCAAAAAGTCTACAAACTATAAATGCTGAAGGGGTTTTAGAGAAGTGTGTACCTTCTAGCTGCTGGTGGGATATAAAGTCGTAACAGCACTAATGCAAACTGAATCGAGCTGCTTGAAAACGTAAAAATTGAGCTACCATATGATGCGGCAGGGCACCTTTTGGGCCTATAACCTAAGACCACCAGAATCGGAAAGACAGAGGCAGGCAAATGTGCACTGCAACAATACTGAAATAGCAAAGACATGGAAGCAAAAAAAAAGGTCCATAAACAGATGAATGGACAAAGACGAAGTGGGATACGTACCAAATGGAATAGTAGCCTCGGGAAAAAAATGAACAATGCCGTTTTCAGGACTACAGTTGAGCCTAGAAATAATCATATAAGGTTAAGTAAGTCAAACGGGTATGACAAATATCCTAGGACATCATTTATACATGTTATCCTAAGATTGCTACCAATGAACATATTTCCACAGAAAAAGACACTCACAGACTTATCAAATAAACTAATGGCTAGCCAAAATGAAAGGTGGGAGGATGGGTAAATTAGGACTATGGGGTTAAAATACATATACTAATGTATGTTAAATGTATATAAACATATAACATATGAAATATATAAATTATATAATCACCAATACCTTTAAAATATACATTCTGTAATCACATACATGCTAACAGGTTCGAAGATGAACAGACATATGTATGAATCATTGAGCAGATTCTGTACAGCCAGAAAACCACAACACTCTAATCAAATTTACTCCGATAAGAAATAGAAATTAAATTTAAAAAACAAACATAAGTTAGGAGACATAAACTTCTGGGGGCTTGTCCCAGCACATTGCACTCTAATTTACAAGCTCGGAACACTACCTCCAGGAAGACTGTGTTGTCCTAGTAACAAGACTTGAGAACGTAATAATGCTGCCGCCTTGTGGCTGCTTCCCACAACAGTAGCTTTAAACCCAGTGCCAATGGTTGCTTATATAGTCACAAGGACTGCAGGGCTGTAAAAGACACAGGCCCTCAAAAAATGCCCTGGGGTATGGAATTGGCAAGAAAATTCAACACATGAGAAATTTTCAAGAAGTCAATAAGAGGAGGGAAGTTGTAGTCACTCTTTAAAAAAAAAGGAAAAGAAAAAAAGGACATGCCTAAAGCTCAGCATAAGGAATTATTAGCCACATGCGTATCCAACCTCCAAAAAGGTTTCAGCTCACACCAGTCATGACCATCAGCAAAAAGTCTACAAACTATAAATGCTGAAGGGGTTTTAGAGAACTGTGTACCTTCTAGATGCTGGTGGGATGTAAAGTGGTAACAGCAGTAACGCAAACTGAATCGAGCTGCTTGAAAAGGTAAACATTGAGCTACCATATGATGCGGCAGGGCACATTTTGGGCCTATAACCTAAGACAACTGGATTCGGAAAGACAGAGGCAGGCAAATGTGCACTGCAACAATATTGAAATAGCCAAGACATGGAAGCAAAAAAAAGGTCCATAAACAGATGAATGGACAAAGACGAAATGGTACACGTACCAAATGGAATAGAAGCCTCTGGAAAAAAATGAACAATGCCGTTTTCAGGACTAGAGATGAGCCTAGAAATAATCATATAAGGTTAAGTAAGTCAAAAGGGTATGACAAATATCCTATGATATCATTAATACATGTTATCCTAAGATTGCTACCAATGAACATATTTCCACAGAAAAAGACACTCACAGACTTATCAAATAAACTAATGGTTAGCCAAAATGAAAGGTGGGAGGATGGGTAAATTAGGACAATGGGGTTAACATACATATACTAATGTATGTTAAATGTATATAAACATATCACATATAAACTATATGCATTATATCATCACCAATAGCTTCAAAAATATACATTCTGTAATCACGTACATGGTAGCAGGATCCGAAGATGAACAGACATATGTATGAATCATTGAACAGATTCTGTACAGCCAGACAATCAAAACACTCTAAGCAAATTGACTCTGATAAGAAATAGAAATTATATTTAAAAAGCAAACATAAGTTAGGAGACATAAACTTCTGGGGGCTTGTCCCAGCACATTGCACTCTAATTTAAAAGCTCGGAACACTACCTCCAGGAAGACTGTGTTGTCCTAGTAACAAGACTTGAGAACGTAATAATGCTGCTGCCTTGTGGCTGCTTCCCACAACAGTAGCTTTAAACCCAGTGCCAATGGTTGCTTATATAGTCACAAGGACTGCACGGTTGTAAATGACACAGGCACTCAAAAAATGCCCTGGGGTAGGGAATAGGCAAGAAAATTCAACACATAAGAAACTTTTCAAGAAATCAATAAGAGGAGGGAAGTTGTACTCACTCATTTTAAAAAAAAGGAAAAGAAAAAATAGGACATGCCTAAAGCTCAGCATAAGGAATTATTAGCCACATGCGTATCCAACCTCCAAAAAGGTTTCAGCTCACACCAGTCATGACCATCAGCAAAAAGTCTACAAACTATAAATGCTGAAGGGGTTTTAGAGAAGTGTGTACCTTCTAGCTGCTGGTGGGATATAAAGTCGTAACAGCACTAATGCAAACTGAATCGAGCTGCTTGAAAACGTAAAAATTGAGCTACCATATGATGCGGCAGGGCACCTTTTGGGCCTATAACCTAAGACCACCAGAATCGGAAAGACAGAGGCAGGCAAATGTGCACTGCAACAATACTGAAATAGCAAAGACATGGAAGCAAAAAAAAAGGTCCATAAACAGATGAATGGACAAAGACGAAGTGGGATACGTACCAAATGGAATAGTAGCCTCGGGAAAAAAATGAACAATGCCGTTTTCAGGACTACAGTTGAGCCTAGAAATAATCATATAAGGTTAAGTAAGTCAAAAGGGTATGACAAATATCCTATGACATCATTTATACATGTTATCCTAAGATTGCTACCAATGAACATATTTCCACAGAAAAAGACACTCACAGACTTATCAAATAAACTAATGGCTAGCCAAAATGAAAGGTGGGAGGATGGGTAAATTAGGACAATGGGGTTAAAATACATATACTAATGTATGTTAAATGTATATAAACATATAACATATGAAATATATAAATAATATAATCACCAATACCTTTAAAATATACATTCTGTAATCACATACATGCTAACAGGTTCGAAGATGAACAGACATATGTATGAATCATTGAGCAGATTCTGTACAGCCAGAAAACCACAACACTCTAATCAAATTTACTCCGATAAGAAATAGAAATTAAATTTAAAAAACAAACATAAGTTAGGAGACATAAACTTCTGGGGGCTTGTCCCAGCACATTGCACTCTAATTTACAAGCTCGGAACACTACCTCCAGGAAGACTGTGTTGTCCTAGTAACAAGACTTGAGAACGTAATAATGCTGCCGCCTTTTGGCTGCTTCCCACAACAGTAGCTTTAAACCCAGTGCCAATGGTTGCTTATATAGTCACAAGGACTGCAGGGCTGTAAAAGACACAGGCCCTCAAAAAATGCCCTGGGGTATGGAATTGGCAAGAAAATTCAACACATGAGTAACTTTTCAAGAAGTCAATAAGAGGAGGGAAGTTGTACTCACTCTTTAAAAAAAAAGGAAAAGAAAAAAAAAGGACATGCCTAAAGCTCAGTATAAGGAATTATTAGCCACATGCAAATTCAAATTCAAAAAGGTTTCAGGTGACACCAGTCATGACCATCAGCAAAAAGTCTACAAACTATAAATGCTGAAGGGGTTTTAGAGAATTGTGTACATTCTACCTGCTGGTGGGATGTAAAGTGGTAACAGCACTAACGCATACTGAATGGAGCTGCTTGAAAAGGTAAAAATTGAGTTACCATATGATGCGGCAGGGCACCTTTTGGGCCTATAACCTAAGACCACCAAAATCGGAAATACAGAGGCAGGCAAATGTGCACTGCAACAATACTGAAATACCCAAGACATGGAAGCAAAAAATGGTCCATAAACAGGTGAATGGACAAAGAAGAAGTGGTATATGGACAGAATGGAAGAGTAGCCTCGGGAAAAAAATGAACAATGCCGTTTTCAGAACTACAGTTGAGACTAGAAATAGTCATATAAGGGTAAGTTAGTCAAAAGGGTATGACAAATATCCTATGATATCATTTATACATGTTATCCTAAGATTGCTACCAATGAACATATTTCCACAAAAAAAGACACTCACAGACTTATCAAATAAACTAATGGTTAGCCAAAATGAAAGGTGGGAGGATGGGTAAATTAGGACTATGGGGTTAACATACATATACTAATGTATGTTAAATGTATATAAACATATAACATATGAACTATATAAAATATATAATCACCAAACCTTTAAAATATACATTCTGTAATCACATACATGATAACAGGTTCCGAAGATGAACAGATATATGTATGAATCATTGAGCAGATTCTGTACAGCCAATCAAAACACTCTAATCAAATTTACTCCGATAAGAAATAGAAATTAAATTTAAAAAGCAAACATAAGTTAGGAGACATAAACTTCTGGGGGCTTGTCCCAGCACATTCCACTCTAATTTACAACCTTGGAAAACTACCTCCAGGAAGACTCTGTTGCCCTAGTAAGAAGAGTGGAGAACGTAATAATGCTGCCGCCTTGTGGCTGTTTCCCACAACAGCAGCTTTAAACCCAGTGCCAAAGGTTGCTTATTAGTCACAAGGACTCAAGGGCTCTAAATGACACCTGCATTCAAAAAATGCCCTGGGGTAGGGAATAGGCAAAAAAATTCAACACATGAGAAACTTTTCAAGAAGTCAATAAGAGGAGGGAAGTTGTACTCACTCTTTAAAACAAAAGGAAAAGAAAAAAATGACATGCCTAAAGCTCAGTATAAGGAATTATTAGCCACATGCAAATTCAAATTCAAAAAGGTTTCAGGTAACACCAGTCATGACCATCATCAAAAAGTCTACAAACTATAAATGCTGAAGGGGTTTTAGAGGAATGTGTACCTTCTAGCTGCTGGTGGGATGTAAAGAAGTAATACCACTAATGCAAACTGAATGGAGCTGCTTCAAAAGGTAAAAATTGAGTTACCATACGATGCGGCAGGGCACCTTTTGGGCCTATAACCTAAGACCACCAGAATCGGAAAGACAGAGGCAGGCAAATGTGCACTGCAACAATACTGAAATAGCCAAGACATGGAAGCAAAAAAAGGTCCATAAACAGATGAATGGACAAAGACGAAGTGGGATACGTACCAAATGGAATAGTAGCCTCGGGAAAAAAATGAACAATGCCGTTTTCAGGACTACAGTTGAGCCTAGAAATAATCATATAAGGTTAAGTAAGTCAAAAGGGTATGACAAATATCCTAGGACATCATTTATACATGTTATCCTAAGATTGCTACCAATGAACATATTTCCACAGAAAAAGACACTCACAGACTTATCAAATAAACTAATTGCTAGCCAAAATGAAAGGTGGGAGGATGGGTAAATTAGGACTATGGGGTTAAAATACATATACTAATGTATGTTAAATGTATATAAACATATAACATATGAAATATATAAATTATATAATCACCAATACCTTTAAAATATACATTCTGTAATCACATACATGCTAACAGGTTCGAAGATGAACAGACATATGTATGAATCATTGAGCAGATTCTGTACAGCCAGAAAACCACAACACTCTAATCAAATTTACTCCGATAAGAAATAGAAATTAAATTTAAAAAGCAAACATAAGTTAGGAGACATAAACTTCTGGGGGCTTGTCCCAGCATATTGCACTCTAATTTACAAGCTCAGAACACTACCTCCAGGAAGACTCTGTTCTCCTAGTAACAAGACTTGAGAACGCAATAATGCTGCCGCCTTGTGGCTGCTTCCCACAACAGCACTTTAAACCCAGTGCCAATGATTGCTTATATAGTCACAAGGACTGCAGGGCTGTAAATGACACAAGCCCTCAAAATATGCCCTGGGGTAGGGAATTGGCAAGAACATTCAACACATGAGAAATTTCCAAGAAGTCAATAAGAGGAGGGAAGTTGTACTCACTCTTTAAAAAAAAAAGGAAAAGAAAAAAAAGGACATGCCTAAAGCTTAGTATAAGGAATTATTAGCCACATACAAATTCAAATTCAAAAAGGTGTCAGCTCACACCAGTCATTACCATCAGCAAAATGTCTACAAACTATAAATGCTGAAGGGGTTTTAGAGATCTGTGTACCTTCTAGCTGCTGGTGGGATGTAAAGTGGAAACAGCACTAACGCAAACTGAATCGAGCTGCTTGAAAAGGTAAAAATTGAGCTACCAAATGATGCGGCAGGGCACCTTTTGGGCCTATAACCTAAGAACACCAAAATTGGAAAGACAGAGGCAGGCAAATATGCACTGCAACAATACTGAAATAGCCAAGATATGGAAGCAAAAAAAAGGTCCATAAACAGATGAATGGACAAAGAAGAAGTGGTATACGGACAGAATGGAATAGTAGCCTCGGGAGAAGAATGAACAATGCCATTTTCAGGACTAGAGTTGAGCCTAGAAATAATCATATAAGGTTAAGTAAGTCAAAAGGGTATGACAAATATCCTATGACATCATTTATACATGTTATCCTAAGATTGCTACCAATGAACATATTTCCACAGAAAAAGACACTCACAGACTTATCATATAAACTAATGGTTAGCCAAAATGAAAGGTGGGAGGATGGGTAAATTAGGACTATGGGGTTAACATACATATACTAATGTATGTTAAATGTATATAAACATATAACATATAAATGATATGAATTATATATTCACCAATACCTTCAAAATATACATTCTGTAATCACATACATGGTAACAGGATCCGAAGATGAACAGACATATGTATGAATCATTGAGCAGATTCTGTACAGCCAGACAATCAAAACACTCTAATCAAATTTACTCCGATAAGAAATAGAAATTAAATTTAAAAAACAAACATAAGTTAGGAGACATAAACTTTTGGGGGCTTGTCCCAGCACATTGCACTCTAATTTACAAGCTCGGAACACTACCTCCAGGAAGACTGTGTTGTCCTAGTAACAAGACTTGAGAACGTAATAATGCTGCCGCCTTGTGGCTGCTTCCCACAACAGTAGCTTTAAACCCAGTGCCAATGGTTGCTTATATAGTCACAAGGACTGCAGGGCTGTAAAAGACACAGGCCCTCAAAAAATACCCTGGTGTAGGGAATTGGCAAGAAAATTCAACACATGAGAAATTTTCAAGAAGTCAATAAGAGTACGGAAGTTGTACTCACTCTTTAAAAAAAAGGAAAAGAAAAAAAGGACATGCCTAAAGCTCAGCATAAGGAATTATTAGCCACATGCGTATCCAACCTCCAAAAAGGTTTCAGCTCACACCAGTCATGACCATCAGCAAAAAGTCTACAAACTATAAATGCTGAAGGGGTTTTAGAGAACTGTGTACCTTCTAGCTGCTGTTTGGATGTAAAGTGGTAACAGCAGTAACGCAAACTGAATCGAGCTGCTTGAAAAGGTAAACACTGAGCTACCATATGATGCGGCAGGGCACCTTTTGGGCCTATAACCTAAGACCACCGGATTCGGAAAGACAGAGGCAGGCAAATGTGCACTGCAACAATATTGAAATAGCCAAGACATGGAAGCAAAAAAAAGGTCCATAAACAGATGAATGGACAAAGACGAAATGGTATACGTACCAAATGGAATAGTAGCCTCTGGAAAAAAATGAACAATGCCGTTTTCAGGACTAGAGTTGAGCCTAGAAATAATCATATAAGGTTAAGTAAGTCAAAAGGGTATGACAAATATCCTATGATATCATTTATACATGTTATCCTAAGATTGCTACCAATGAACATATTTCCACAGAAAAAGACACTCACAGACTTATCAAATAAACTAATGGTTAGCCAAAATGAAAGGTGGGGGGATGGGTAAATTAGGACTATGGGGTTAACATACATATACTAATATAAGTTAAATGTATATAAACATATAACATATAAATGATATGAATTATATAATCACCAATACCTTCAAAATATACATTCTGTAATCACATACATGGTAACAGGATCCGAAGATGAACAGACATATGTATGAATCATTGAACAGATTCTGTACAGCCAGACAATCAAAACACTCTAATCAAATTTACTCCGATAAAAAATACAAATTAAATTTAAAAAACAAACATAAGTAAGGAGACATAAACTTCTGGGGGCTTGTCCCAGCACATTGCACTCTAATTTAAAAGCTCGGAACACTACCTCCAGGAAGACTCTGTTGTCCTAGTAACAAGACTTGAGAACGTAATAATGCTGCCGCCTTGTGGCTGTCTCCAAAAACAGCACCTTTAAACCCAGTGCCAATGGTTGCTTATATAGTCACAAGGACTGTACGGTTGTAAATGACACAGGCACTCAAAAAATGCCCTGGGGTAGGGAATAGGCAAGAAAATTCAACACATAAGAAACTTTTCAAGAAATCAATAAGAGGAGGGAAGTTGTACTCACTCTTTTTAAAAAAAAGGAAAAGAAAAAATAGGACATGCCTAAAGCTCAGCATAAGGAATTATTAGCCACATGCGTATCCAACCTCCAAAAAGGTTTCAGCTCACACCAGTCATGACCATCAGCAAAATGTCTACAAACTATAAATGCTGAAGGGGTTTTAGAGATCTGTGTACCTTCTAGCTGCTGGTGGGATGTAAAGTGGCAACAGCACTAACGCAAACTGAATGGAGCTGCTTGAAAAGGTAAAAATTGAGCTACCATATGATGCGGCAGGGCACCTTTTGGGCCTATAACCTAAGACCACCAGATTCGGAAAGAGAGAGGCAGGCAAATGTGCATTGCAACAATATTGAAATAGCCAAGACATGGAAGCAAAAAAAAGGTCCATAAACAGATGAATGGAGAAAGACGAAGTGGGATACGTACCAAATGGAATAGTAGCCTCGGGAAAAAAATGAACAATGCCGTTTTCAGGACTACAGTTGAGCCTAGAAATAATCATATAAGGTTAAGTAAGTCAAACGGGTATGACAAATATCCTAGGACATCATTTATACATGTTATCCTAAGATTGCTACCAATGAACATATTTCCACAGAAAAAGACACTCACAGACTTATCAAATAAACTAATGGCTAGCCAAAATGAAAGGTGGGAGGATGGGTAAATTACGACTATGGGGTTAAAATACATATACTAATGTATGTTAAATGTATATAAACATATAACATATGAAATATATAAATTATATAATCACCAATACCTTTAAAATATACATTCTGTAATCACATACATGCTAACAGGTTCGAAGATGAACAGACATATGTATGAATCATTGAGCAGATTCTGTACAGCCAGAAAACCACAACACTCTAATCAAATTTACTCCGATAAGAAATAGAAATTAAATTTAAAAAACAAACATAAGTTAGGAGACATAAACTTCTGGGGGCTTGTCCCAGCACATTGCACTCTAATTTACAAGCTCGGAACACTACCTCCAGGAAGACTGTGTTGTCCTAGTAACAAGACTTGAGAACGTAATAATGCTGCCGCCTTGTGGCTGCTTCCCACAACAGTAGCTTTAAACCCAGTGCCAATGGTTGCTTATATAGTCACAAGGACTGCAGGGCTGTAAAAGACACAGGCCCTCAAAAAATGCCCTGGGGTATGGAATTGGCAAGAAAATTCAACACATGAGAAATTTTCAAGAAGTCAATAAGAGGAGGGAAGTTGTAGTCACTCTTTAAAAAAAAAGGAAAAGAAAAAAAGGACATGCCTAAAGCTCAGCATAAGGAATTATTAGCCACATGCGTATCCAACCTCCAAAAAGGTTTCAGCTCACACCAGTCATGACCATCAGCAAAAAGTCTACAAACTATAAATGCTGAAGGGGTTTTAGAGAACTGTGTACCTTCTAGCTGCTGGTGGGATGTAAAGTGGTAACAGCAGTAACGCAAACTGAATCGAGCTGCTTGAAAAGGTAAACATTGAGCTACCATATGATGCGGCAGGGCACATTTTGGGCCTATAACCTAAGACAACTGGATTCGGAAAGACAGAGGCAGGCAAATGTGCACTGCAACAATATTGAAATAGCCAAGACATGGAAGCAAAAAAAAGGTCCATAAACAGATGAATGGACAAAGACGAAATGGTACACGTACCAAATGGAATAGAAGCCTCTGGAAAAAAATGAACAATGCCGTTTTCAGGACTAGAGATGAGCCTAGAAATAATCATATAAGGTTAAGTAAGTCAAAAGGGTATGACAAATATCCTATGATATCATTAATACATGTTATCCTAAGATTGCTACCAATGAACATATTTCCACAGAAAAAGACACTCACAGACTTATCAAATAAACTAATGGTTAGCCAAAATGAAAGGTGGGAGGATGGGTAAATTAGGACAATGGGGTTAACATACATATACTAATGTATGTTAAATGTATATAAACATATCACATATAAACTATATGCATTATATCATCACCAATAGCTTCAAAAATATACATTCTGTAATCACGTACATGGTAGCAGGATCCGAAGATGAACAGACATATGTATGAATCATTGAACAGATTCTGTACAGCCAGACAATCAAAACACTCTAAGCAAATTGACTCTGATAAGAAATAGAAATTATATTTAAAAAGCAAACATAAGTTAGGAGACATAAACTTCTGGGGGCTTGTCCCAGCACATTGCACTCTAATTTAAAAGCTCGGAACACTACCTCCAGGAAGACTGTGTTGTCCTAGTAACAAGACTTGAGAACGTAATAATGCTGCTGCCTTGTGGCTGCTTCCCACAACAGTAGCTTTAAACCCAGTGCCAATGGTTGCTTATATAGTCACAAGGACTGCACGGTTGTAAATGACACAGGCACTCAAAAAATGCCCTGGGGTAGGGAATAGGCAAGAAAATTCAACACATAAGAAACTTTTCAAGAAATCAATAAGAGGAGGGAAGTTGTACTCACTCATTTTAAAAAAAAGGAAAAGAAAAAATAGGACATGCCTAAAGCTCAGCATAAGGAATTATTAGCCACATGCGTATCCAACCTCCAAAAAGGTTTCAGCTCACACCAGTCATGACCATCAGCAAAAAGTCTACAAACTATAAATGCTGAAGGGGTTTTAGAGAAGTGTGTACCTTCTAGCTGCTGGTGGGATATAAAGTCGTAACAGCACTAATGCAAACTGAATCGAGCTGCTTGAAAACGTAAAAATTGAGCTACCATATGATGCGGCAGGGCACCTTTTGGGCCTATAACCTAAGACCACCAGAATCGGAAAGACAGAGGCAGGCAAATGTGCACTGCAACAATACTGAAATAGCAAAGACATGGAAGCAAAAAAAAAGGTCCATAAACAGATGAATGGACAAAGACGAAGTGGGATACGTACCAAATGGAATAGTAGCCTCGGGAAAAAAATGAACAATGCCGTTTTCAGGACTACAGTTGAGCCTAGAAATAATCATATAAGGTTAAGTAAGTCAAAAGGGTATGACAAATATCCTATGACATCATTTATACATGTTATCCTAAGATTGCTACCAATGAACATATTTCCACAGAAAAAGACACTCACAGACTTATCAAATAAACTAATGGCTAGCCAAAATGAAAGGTGGGAGGATGGGTAAATTAGGACAATGGGGTTAAAATACATATACTAATGTATGTTAAATGTATATAAACATATAACATATGAAATATATAAATAATATAATCACCAATACCTTTAAAATATACATTCTGTAATCACATACATGCTAACAGGTTCGAAGATGAACAGACATATGTATGAATCATTGAGCAGATTCTGTACAGCCAGAAAACCACAACACTCTAATCAAATTTACTCCGATAAGAAATAGAAATTAAATTTAAAAAACAAACATAAGTTAGGAGACATAAACTTCTGGGGGCTTGTCCCAGCACATTGCACTCTAATTTACAAGCTCGGAACACTACCTCCAGGAAGACTGTGTTGTCCTAGTAACAAGACTTGAGAACGTAATAATGCTGCCGCCTTTTGGCTGCTTCCCACAACAGTAGCTTTAAACCCAGTGCCAATGGTTGCTTATATAGTCACAAGGACTGCAGGGCTGTAAAAGACACAGGCCCTCAAAAAATGCCCTGGGGTATGGAATTGGCAAGAAAATTCAACACATGAGTAACTTTTCAAGAAGTCAATAAGAGGAGGGAAGTTGTACTCACTCTTTAAAAAAAAAGGAAAAGAAAAAAAAAGGACATGCCTAAAGCTCAGTATAAGGAATTATTAGCCACATGCAAATTCAAATTCAAAAAGGTTTCAGGTGACACCAGTCATGACCATCAGCAAAAAGTCTACAAACTATAAATGCTGAAGGGGTTTTAGAGAATTGTGTACATTCTACCTGCTGGTGGGATGTAAAGTGGTAACAGCACTAACGCATACTGAATGGAGCTGCTTGAAAAGGTAAAAATTGAGTTACCATATGATGCGGCAGGGCACCTTTTGGGCCTATAACCTAAGACCACCAAAATCGGAAATACAGAGGCAGGCAAATGTGCACTGCAACAATACTGAAATACCCAAGACATGGAAGCAAAAAATGGTCCATAAACAGGTGAATGGACAAAGAAGAAGTGGTATATGGACAGAATGGAAGAGTAGCCTCGGGAAAAAAATGAACAATGCCGTTTTCAGAACTACAGTTGAGACTAGAAATAGTCATATAAGGGTAAGTTAGTCAAAAGGGTATGACAAATATCCTATGATATCATTTATACATGTTATCCTAAGATTGCTACCAATGAACATATTTCCACAAAAAAAGACACTCACAGACTTATCAAATAAACTAATGGTTAGCCAAAATGAAAGGTGGGAGGATGGGTAAATTAGGACTATGGGGTTAACATACATATACTAATGTATGTTAAATGTATATAAACATATAACATATGAACTATATAAAATATATAATCACCAAACCTTTAAAATATACATTCTGTAATCACATACATGATAACAGGTTCCGAAGATGAACAGATATATGTATGAATCATTGAGCAGATTCTGTACAGCCAATCAAAACACTCTAATCAAATTTACTCCGATAAGAAATAGAAATTAAATTTAAAAAGCAAACATAAGTTAGGAGACATAAACTTCTGGGGGCTTGTCCCAGCACATTCCACTCTAATTTACAACCTTGGAAAACTACCTCCAGGAAGACTCTGTTGCCCTAGTAAGAAGAGTGGAGAACGTAATAATGCTGCCGCCTTGTGGCTGTTTCCCACAACAGCAGCTTTAAACCCAGTGCCAAAGGTTGCTTATTAGTCACAAGGACTCAAGGGCTCTAAATGACACCTGCATTCAAAAAATGCCCTGGGGTAGGGAATAGGCAAAAAAATTCAACACATGAGAAACTTTTCAAGAAGTCAATAAGAGGAGGGAAGTTGTACTCACTCTTTAAAACAAAAGGAAAAGAAAAAAATGACATGCCTAAAGCTCAGTATAAGGAATTATTAGCCACATGCAAATTCAAATTCAAAAAGGTTTCAGGTAACACCAGTCATGACCATCATCAAAAAGTCTACAAACTATAAATGCTGAAGGGGTTTTAGAGGAATGTGTACCTTCTAGCTGATGGTGGGATGTAAAGAAGTAATACCACTAATGCAAACTGAATGGAGCTGCTTCAAAAGGTAAAAATTGAGTTACCATACGATGCGGCAGGGCACCTTTTGGGCCTATAACCTAAGACCACCAGAATCGGAAAGACAGAGGCAGGCAAATGTGCACTGCAACAATACTGAAATAGCCAAGACATGGAAGCAAAAAAAGGTCCATAAACAGATGAATGGACAAAGACGAAGTGGGATACGTACCAAATGGAATAGTAGCCTCGGGAAAAAAATGAACAATGCCGTTTTCAGGACTACAGTTGAGCCTAGAAATAATCATATAAGGTTAAGTAAGTCAAAAGGGTATGACAAATATCCTAGGACATCATTTATACATGTTATCCTAAGATTGCTACCAATGAACATATTTCCACAGAAAAAGACACTCACAGACTTATCAAATAAACTAATTGCTAGCCAAAATGAAAGGTGGGAGGATGGGTAAATTAGGACTATGGGGTTAAAATACATATACTAATGTATGTTAAATGTATATAAACATATAACATATGAAATATATAAATTATATAATCACCAATACCTTTAAAATATACATTCTGTAATCACATACATGTTAACAGGTTCGAAGATGAACAGACATATGTATGAATCATTGAGCAGATTCTGTACAGCCAGAAAACCACAACACTCTAATCAAATTTACTCCGATAAGAAATAGAAATTAAATTTAAAAAGCAAACATAAGTTAGGAGACATAAACTTCTGGGGGCTTGTCCCAGCATATTGCACTCTAATTTACAAGCTCAGAACACTACCTCCAGGAAGACTCTGTTCTCCTAGTAACAAGACTTGAGAACGCAATAATGCTGCCGCCTTGTGGCTGCTTCCCACAACAGCACTTTAAACCCAGTGCCAATGATTGCTTATATAGTCACAAGGACTGCAGGGCTGTAAATGACACAAGCCCTCAAAATATGCCCTGGGGTAGGGAATTGGCAAGAACATTCAACACATGAGAAATTTCCAAGAAGTCAATAAGAGGAGGGAAGTTGTACTCACTCTTTAAAAAAAAAAGGAAAAGAAAAAAAAGGACATGCCTAAAGCTTAGTATAAGGAATTATTAGCCACATACAAATTCAAATTCAAAAAGGTTTCAGCTCACACCAGTCATTACCATCAGCAAAATGTCTACAAACTATAAATGCTGAAGGGGTTTTAGAGATCTGTGTACCTTCTAGCTGCTGGTGGGATGTAAAGTGGAAACAGCACTAACGCAAACTGAATCGAGCTGCTTGAAAAGGTAAAAATTGAGCTACCAAATGATGCGGCAGGGCACCTTTTGGGCCTATAACCTAAGAACACCAAAATTGGAAAGACAGAGGCAGGCAAATATGCACTGCAACAATACTGAAATAGCCAAGATATGGAAGCAAAAAAAAGGTCCATAAACAGATGAATGGACAAAGAAGAAGTGGTATACGGACAGAATGGAATAGTAGCCTCGGGAGAAAAATGAACAATGCCATTTTCAGGACTAGAGTTGAGCCTAGAAATAATCATATAAGGTTAAGTAAGTCAAAAGGGTATGACAAATATCCTATGACATCATTTATACATGTTATCCTAAGATTGCTACCAATGAACATATTTCCACAGAAAAAGACACTCACAGACTTATCATATAAACTAATGGTTAGCCAAAATGAAAGGTGGGAGGATGGGTAAATTAGGACTATGGGGTTAACATACATATACTAATGTATGTTAAATGTATATAAACATATAACATATAAATGATATGAATTATATATTCACCAATACCTTCAAAATATACATTCTGTAATCACATACATGGTAACAGGATCCGAAGATGAACAGACATATGTATGAATCATTGAGCAGATTCTGTACAGCCAGACAATCAAAACACTCTAATCAAATTTACTCCGATAAGAAATAGAAATTAAATTTAAAAAACAAACATAAGTTAGGAGACATAAACTTTTGGGGGCTTGTCCCAGCACATTGCACTCTAATTTACAAGCTCGGAACACTACCTCCAGGAAGACTGTGTTGTCCTAGTAACAAGACTTGAGAACGTAATAATGCTGCCGCCTTGTGGCTGCTTCCCACAACAGTAGCTTTAAACCCAGTGCCAATGGTTGCTTATATAGTCACAAGGACTGCAGGGCTGTAAAAGACACAGGCCCTCAAAAAATACCCTGGTGTAGGGAATTGGCAAGAAAATTCAACACATGAGAAATTTTCAAGAAGTCAATAAGAGTACGGAAGTTGTACTCACTCTTTAAAAAAAAGGAAAAGAAAAAAAGGACATGCCTAAAGCTCAGCATAAGGAATTATTAGCCACATGCGTATCCAACCTCCAAAAAGGTTTCAGCTCACACCAGTCATGACCATCAGCAAAAAGTCTACAAACTATAAATGCTGAAGGGGTTTTAGAGAACTGTGTACCTTCTAGCTGCTGTTTGGATGTAAAGTGGTAACAGCAGTAACGCAAACTGAATCGAGCTGCTTGAAAAGGTAAACACTGAGCTACCATATGATGCGGCAGGGCACCTTTTGGGCCTATAACCTAAGACCACCGGATTCGGAAAGACAGAGGCAGGCAAATGTGCACTGCAACAATATTGAAATAGCCAAGACATGGAAGCAAAAAAAAGGTCCATAAACAGATGAATGGACAAAGACGAAATGGTATACGTACCAAATGGAATAGTAGCCTCTGGAAAAAAATGAACAATGCCGTTTTCAGGACTAGAGTTGAGCCTAGAAATAATCATATAAGGTTAAGTAAGTCAAAAGGGTATGACAAATATCCTATGATATCATTTATACATGTTATCCTAAGATTGCTACCAATGAACATATTTCCACAGAAAAAGACACTCACAGACTTATCAAATAAACTAATGGTTAGCCAAAATGAAAGGTGGGGGGATGGGTAAATTAGGACTATGGGGTTAACATACATATACTAATATAAGTTAAATGTATATAAACATATAACATATAAATGATATGAATTATATAATCACCAATACCTTCAAAATATACATTCTGTAATCACATACATGGTAACAGGATCCGAAGATGAACAGACATATGTATGAATCATTGAACAGATTCTGTACAGCCAGACAATCAAAACACTCTAATCAAATTTACTCCGATAAAAAATACAAATTAAATTTAAAAAACAAACATAAGTAAGGAGACATAAACTTCTGGGGGCTTGTCCCAGCACATTGCACTCTAATTTAAAAGCTCGGAACACTACCTCCAGGAAGACTCTGTTGTCCTAGTAACAAGACTTGAGAACGTAATAATGCTGCCGCCTTGTGGCTGTCTCCAAAAACAGCACCTTTAAACCCAGTGCCAATGGTTGCTTATATAGTCACAAGGACTGTACGGTTGTAAATGACACAGGCACTCAAAAAATGCCCTGGGGTAGGGAATAGGCAAGAAAATTCAACACATAAGAAACTTTTCAAGAAATCAATAAGAGGAGGGAAGTTGTACTCACTCTTTTTAAAAAAAAGGAAAAGAAAAAATAGGACATGCCTAAAGCTCAGCATAAGGAATTATTAGCCACATGCGTATCCAACCTCCAAAAAGGTTTCAGCTCACACCAGTCATGACCATCAGCAAAATGTCTACAAACTATAAATGCTGAAGGGGTTTTAGAGATCTGTGTACCTTCTAGCTGCTGGTGGGATGTAAAGTGGCAACAGCACTAACGCAAACTGAATGGAGCTGCTTGAAAAGGTAAAAATTGAGCTACCATATGATGCGGCAGGGCACCTTTTGGGCCTATAACCTAAGACCACCAGATTCGGAAAGAGAGAGGCAGGCAAATGTGCATTGCAACAATATTGAAATAGCCAAGACATGGAAGCAAAAAAAAGGTCCATAAACAGATGAATGGAGAAAGACGAAGTGGGATACGTACCAAATGGAATAGTAGCCTCGGGAAAAAAATGAACAATGCCGTTTTCAGGACTACAGTTGAGCCTAGAAATAATCATATAAGGTTAAGTAAGTCAAACGGGTATGACAAATATCCTAGGACATCATTTATACATGTTATCCTAAGATTGCTACCAATGAACATATTTCCACAGAAAAAGACACTCACAGACTTATCAAATAAACTAATGGCTAGCCAAAATGAAAGGTGGGAGGATGGGTAAATTAGGACTATGGGGTTAAAATACATATACTAATGTATGTTAAATGTATATAAACATATAACATATGAAATATATAAATTATATAATCACCAATACCTTTAAAATATACATTCTGTAATCACATACATGCTAACAGGTTCGAAGATGAACAGACATATGTATGAATCATTGAGCAGATTCTGTACAGCCAGAAAACCACAACACTCTAATCAAATTTACTCCGATAAGAAATAGAAATTAAATTTAAAAAACAAACATAAGTTAGGAGACATAAACTTCTGGGGGCTTGTCCCAGCACATTGCACTCTAATTTACAAGCTCAGAACACTACCTCCAGGAAGACTGTGTTGTCCTAGTAACAAGACTTGAGAACGTAATAATGCTGCCGCCTTGTGGCTGCTTCCCACAACAGTAGCTTTAAACCCAGTGCCAATGGTTGCTTATATAGTCACAAGGACTGCAGGGCTGTAAAAGACACAGGCCCTCAAAAAATGCCCTGGGGTATGGAATTGGCAAGAAAATTCAACACATGAGAAATTTTCAAGAAGTCAATAAGAGGAGGGAAGTTGTAGTCACTCTTTAAAAAAAAAGGAAAAGAAAAAAAGGACATGCCTAAAGCTCAGCATAAGGAATTATTAGCCACATGCGTATCCAACCTCCAAAAAGGTTTCAGCTCACACCAGTCATGACCATCAGCAAAAAGTCTACAAACTATAAATGCTGAAGGGGTTTTAGAGAACTGTGTACCTTCTAGCTGCTGGTGGGATGTAAAGTGGTAACAGCAGTAACGCAAACTGAATCGAGCTGCTTGAAAAGGTAAACATTGAGCTACCATATGATGCGGCAGGGCACATTTTGGGCCTATAACCTAAGACAACTGGATTCGGAAAGACAGAGGCAGGCAAATGTGCACTGCAACAATATTGAAATAGCCAAGACATGGAAGCAAAAAAAAGGTCCATAAACAGATGAATGGACAAAGACGAAATGGTACACGTACCAAATGGAATAGAAGCCTCTGGAAAAAAATGAACAATGCCGTTTTCAGGACTAGAGATGAGCCTAGAAATAATCATATAAGGTTAAGTAAGTCAAAAGGGTATGACAAATATCCTATGATATCATTAATACATGTTATCCTAAGATTGCTACCAATGAACATATTTCCACAGAAAAAGACACTCACAGACTTATCAAATAAACTAATGGTTAGCCAAAATGAAAGGTGGGAGGATGGGTAAATTAGGACAATGGGGTTAACATACATATACTAATGTATGTTAAATGTATATAAACATATCACATATAAACTATATGCATTATATCATCACCAATAGCTTCAAAAATATACATTCTGTAATCACGTACATGGTAGCAGGATCCGAAGATGAACAGACATATGTATGAATCATTGAACAGATTCTGTACAGCCAGACAATCAAAACACTCTAAGCAAATTGACTCTGATAAGAAATAGAAATTATATTTAAAAAGCAAACATAAGTTAGGAGACATAAACTTCTGGGGGCTTGTCCCAGCACATTGCACTCTAATTTAAAAGCTCGGAACACTACCTCCAGGAAGACTGTGTTGTCCTAGTAACAAGACTTGAGAACGTAATAATGCTGCTGCCTTGTGGCTGCTTCCCACAACAGTAGCTTTAAACCCAGTGCCAATGGTTGCTTATATAGTCACAAGGACTGCACGGTTGTAAATGACACAGGCACTCAAAAAATGCCCTGGGGTAGGGAATAGGCAAGAAAATTCAACACATAAGAAACTTTTCAAGAAATCAATAAGAGGAGGGAAGTTGTACTCACTCATTTTAAAAAAAAGGAAAAGAAAAAATAGGACATGCCTAAAGCTCAGCATAAGGAATTATTAGCCACATGCGTATCCAACCTCCAAAAAGGTTTCAGCTCACACCAGTCATGACCATCAGCAAAAAGTCTACAAACTATAAATGCTGAAGGGGTTTTAGAGAAGTGTGTACCTTCTAGCTGCTGGTGGGATATAAAGTCGTAACAGCACTAATGCAAACTGAATCGAGCTGCTTGAAAACGTAAAAATTGAGCTACCATATGATGCGGCAGGGCACCTTTTGGGCCTATAACCTAAGACCACCAGAATCGGAAAGACAGAGGCAGGCAAATGTGCACTGCAACAATACTGAAATAGCAAAGACATGGAAGCAAAAAAAAAGGTCCATAAACAGATGAATGGACAAAGACGAAGTGGGATACGTACCAAATGGAATAGTAGCCTCGGGAAAAAAATGAACAATGCCGTTTTCAGGACTACAGTTGAGCCTAGAAATAATCATATAAGGTTAAGTAAGTCAAAAGGGTATGACAAATATCCTATGACATCATTTATACATGTTATCCTAAGATTGCTACCAATGAACATATTTCCACAGAAAAAGACACTCACAGACTTATCAAATAAACTAATGGCTAGCCAAAATGAAAGGTGGGAGGATGGGTAAATTAGGACAATGGGGTTAAAATACATATACTAATGTATGTTAAATGTATATAAACATATAACATATGAAATATATAAATAATATAATCACCAATACCTTTAAAATATACATTCTGTAATCACATACATGCTAACAGGTTCGAAGATGAACAGACATATGTATGAATCATTGAGCAGATTCTGTACAGCCAGAAAACCACAACACTCTAATCAAATTTACTCCGATAAGAAATAGAAATTAAATTTAAAAAACAAACATAAGTTAGGAGACATAAACTTCTGGGGGCTTGTCCCAGCACATTGCACTCTAATTTACAAGCTCGGAACACTACCTCCAGGAAGACTGTGTTGTCCTAGTAACAAGACTTGAGAACGTAATAATGCTGCCGCCTTTTGGCTGCTTCCCACAACAGTAGCTTTAAACCCAGTGCCAATGGTTGCTTATATAGTCACAAGGACTGCAGGGCTGTAAAAGACACAGGCCCTCAAAAAATGCCCTGGGGTATGGAATTGGCAAGAAAATTCAACACATGAGTAACTTTTCAAGAAGTCAATAAGAGGAGGGAAGTTGTACTCACTCTTTAAAAAAAAAGGAAAAGAAAAAAAAAGGACATGCCTAAAGCTCAGTATAAGGAATTATTAGCCACATGCAAATTCAAATTCAAAAAGGTTTCAGGTGACACCAGTCATGACCATCAGCAAAAAGTCTACAAACTATAAATGCTGAAGGGGTTTTAGAGAATTGTGTACATTCTACCTGCTGGTGGGATGTAAAGTGGTAACAGCACTAACGCATACTGAATGGAGCTGCTTGAAAAGGTAAAAATTGAGTTACCATATGATGCGGCAGGGCACCTTTTGGGCCTATAACCTAAGACCACCAAAATCGGAAATACAGAGGCAGGCAAATGTGCACTGCAACAATACTGAAATACCCAAGACATGGAAGCAAAAAATGGTCCATAAACAGGTGAATGGACAAAGAAGAAGTGGTATATGGACAGAATGGAAGAGTAGCCTCGGGAAAAAAATGAACAATGCCGTTTTCAGAACTACAGTTGAGACTAGAAATAGTCATATAAGGGTAAGTTAGTCAAAAGGGTATGACAAATATCCTATGATATCATTTATACATGTTATCCTAAGATTGCTACCAATGAACATATTTCCACAAAAAAAGACACTCACAGACTTATCAAATAAACTAATGGTTAGCCAAAATGAAAGGTGGGAGGATGGGTAAATTAGGACTATGGGGTTAACATACATATACTAATGTATGTTAAATGTATATAAACATATAACATATGAACTATATAAAATATATAATCACCAAACCTTTAAAATATACATTCTGTAATCACATACATGATAACAGGTTCCGAAGATGAACAGATATATGTATGAATCATTGAGCAGATTCTGTACAGCCAATCAAAACACTCTAATCAAATTTACTCCGATAAGAAATAGAAATTAAATTTAAAAAGCAAACATAAGTTAGGAGACATAAACTTCTGGGGGCTTGTCCCAGCACATTCCACTCTAATTTACAACCTTGGAAAACTACCTCCAGGAAGACTCTGTTGCCCTAGTAAGAAGAGTGGAGAACGTAATAATGCTGCCGCCTTGTGGCTGTTTCCCACAACAGCAGCTTTAAACCCAGTGCCAAAGATTGCTTATTAGTCACAAGGACTCAAGGGCTCTAAATGACACCTGCATTCAAAAAATGCCCTGGGGTAGGGAATAGGCAAAAAAATTCAACACATGAGAAACTTTTCAAGAAGTCAATAAGAGGAGGGAAGTTGTACTCACTCTTTAAAACAAAAGGAAAAGAAAAAAATGACATGCCTAAAGCTCAGTATAAGGAATTATTAGCCACATGCAAATTCAAATTCAAAAAGGTTTCAGGTAACACCAGTCATGACCATCATCAAAAAGTCTACAAACTATAAATGCTGAAGGGGTTTTAGAGGAATGTGTACCTTCTAGCTGCTGGTGGGATGTAAAGAAGTAATACCACTAATGCAAACTGAATGGAGCTGCTTCAAAAGGTAAAAATTGAGTTACCATACGATGCGGCAGGGCACCTTTTGGGCCTATAACCTAAGACCACCAGAATCGGAAAGACAGAGGCAGGCAAATGTGCACTGCAACAATACTGAAATAGCCAAGACATGGAAGCAAAAAAAGGTCCATAAACAGATGAATGGACAAAGACGAAGTGGGATACGTACCAAATGGAATAGTAGCCTCGGGAAAAAAATGAACAATGCCGTTTTCAGGACTACAGTTGAGCCTAGAAATAATCATATAAGGTTAAGTAAGTCAAAAGGGTATGACAAATATCCTAGGACATCATTTATACATGTTATCCTAAGATTGCTACCAATGAACATATTTCCACAGAAAAAGACACTCACAGACTTATCAAATAAACTAATTGCTAGCCAAAATGAAAGGTGGGAGGATGGGTAAATTAGGACTATGGGGTTAAAATACATATACTAATGTATGTTAAATGTATATAAACATATAACATATGAAATATATAAATTATATAATCACCAATACCTTTAAAATATACATTCTGTAATCACATACATGCTAACAGGTTCGAAGATGAACAGACATATGTATGAATCATTGAGCAGATTCTGTACAGCCAGAAAACCACAACACTCTAATCAAATTTACTCCGATAAGAAATAGAAATTAAATTTAAAAAGCAAACATAAGTTAGGAGACATAAACTTCTGGGGGCTTGTCCCAGCATATTGCACTCTAATTTACAAGCTCAGAACACTACCTCCAGGAAGACTCTGTTCTCCTAGTAACAAGACTTGAGAACGCAATAATGCTGCCGCCTTGTGGCTGCTTCCCACAACAGCACTTTAAACCCAGTGCCAATGATTGCTTATATAGTCACAAGGACTGCAGGGCTGTAAATGACACAAGCCCTCAAAATATGCCCTGGGGTAGGGAATTGGCAAGAACATTCAACACATGAGAAATTTCCAAGAAGTCAATAAGAGGAGGGAAGTTGTACTCACTCTTTAAAAAAAAAAGGAAAAGAAAAAAAAGGACATGCCTAAAGCTTAGTATAAGGAATTATTAGCCACATACAAATTCAAATTCAAAAAGGTTTCAGCTCACACCAGTCATTACCATCAGCAAAATGTCTACAAACTATAAATGCTGAAGGGGTTTTAGAGATCTGTGTACCTTCTAGCTGCTGGTGGGATGTAAAGTGGAAACAGCACTAACGCAAACTGAATCGAGCTGCTTGAAAAGGTAAAAATTGAGCTACCAAATGATGCGGCAGGGCACCTTTTGGGCCTATAACCTAAGAACACCAAAATTGGAAAGACAGAGGCAGGCAAATATGCACTGCAACAATACTGAAATAGCCAAGATATGGAAGCAAAAAAAAGGTCCATAAACAGATGAATGGACAAAGAAGAAGTGGTATACGGACAGAATGGAATAGTAGCCTCGGGAGAAAAATGAACAATGCCATTTTCAGGACTAGAGTTGAGCCTAGAAATAATCATATAAGGTTAAGTAAGTCAAAAGGGTATGACAAATATCCTATGACATCATTTATACATGTTATCCTAAGATTGCTACCAATGAACATATTTCCACAGAAAAAGACACTCACAGACTTATCATATAAACTAATGGTTAGCCAAAATGAAAGGTGGGAGGATGGGTAAATTAGGACTATGGGGTTAACATACATATACTAATGTATGTTAAATGTATATAAACATATAACATATAAATGATATGAATTATATATTCACCAATACCTTCAAAATATACATTCTGTAATCACATACATGGTAACAGGATCCGAAGATGAACAGACATATGTATGAATCATTGAGCAGATTCTGTACAGCCAGACAATCAAAACACTCTAATCAAATTTACTCCGATAAGAAATAGAAATTAAATTTAAAAAACAAACATAAGTTAGGAGACATAAACTTTTGGGGGCTTGTCCCAGCACATTGCACTCTAATTTACAAGCTCGGAACACTACCTCCAGGAAGACTGTGTTGTCCTAGTAACAAGACTTGAGAACGTAATAATGCTGCCGCCTTGTGGCTGCTTCCCACAACAGTAGCTTTAAACCCAGTGCCAATGGTTGCTTATATAGTCACAAGGACTGCAGGGCTGTAAAAGACACAGGCCCTCAAAAAATACCCTGGTGTAGGGAATTGGCAAGAAAATTCAACACATGAGAAATTTTCAAGAAGTCAATAAGAGTACGGAAGTTGTACTCACTCTTTAAAAAAAAGGAAAAGAAAAAAAGGACATGCCTAAAGCTCAGCATAAGGAATTATTAGCCACATGCGTATCCAACCTCCAAAAAGGTTTCAGCTCACACCAGTCATGACCATCAGCAAAAAGTCTACAAACTATAAATGCTGAAGGGGTTTTAGAGAACTGTGTACCTTCTAGCTGCTGTTTGGATGTAAAGTGGTAACAGCAGTAACGCAAACTGAATCGAGCTGCTTGAAAAGGTAAACACTGAGCTACCATATGATGCGGCAGGGCACCTTTTGGGCCTATAACCTAAGACCACCGGATTCGGAAAGACAGAGGCAGGCAAATGTGCACTGCAACAATATTGAAATAGCCAAGACATGGAAGCAAAAAAAAGGTCCATAAACAGATGAATGGACAAAGACGAAATGGTATACGTACCAAATGGAATAGTAGCCTCTGGAAAAAAATGAACAATGCCGTTTTCAGGACTAGAGTTGAGCCTAGAAATAATCATATAAGGTTAAGTAAGTCAAAAGGGTATGACAAATATCCTATGATATCATTTATACATGTTATCCTAAGATTGCTACCAATGAACATATTTCCACAGAAAAAGACACTCACAGACTTATCAAATAAACTAATGGTTAGCCAAAATGAAAGGTGGGGGGATGGGTAAATTAGGACTATGGGGTTAACATACATATACTAATATAAGTTAAATGTATATAAACATATAACATATAAATGATATGAATTATATAATCACCAATACCTTCAAAATATACATTCTGTAATCACATACATGGTAACAGGATCCGAAGATGAACAGACATATGTATGAATCATTGAACAGATTCTGTACAGCCAGACAATCAAAACACTCTAATCAAATTTACTCCGATAAAAAATACAAATTAAATTTAAAAAACAAACATAAGTAAGGAGACATAAACTTCTGGGGGCTTGTCCCAGCACATTGCACTCTAATTTAAAAGCTCGGAACACTACCTCCAGGAAGACTCTGTTGTCCTAGTAACAAGACTTGAGAACGTAATAATGCTGCCGCCTTGTGGCTGTCTCCAAAAACAGCACCTTTAAACCCAGTGCCAATGGTTGCTTATATAGTCACAAGGACTGTACGGTTGTAAATGACACAGGCACTCAAAAAATGCCCTGGGGTAGGGAATAGGCAAGAAAATTCAACACATAAGAAACTTTTCAAGAAATCAATAAGAGGAGGGAAGTTGTACTCACTCTTTTTAAAAAAAAGGAAAAGAAAAAATAGGACATGCCTAAAGCTCAGCATAAGGAATTATTAGCCACATGCGTATCCAACCTCCAAAAAGGTTTCAGCTCACACCAGTCATGACCATCAGCAAAATGTCTACAAACTATAAATGCTGAAGGGGTTTTAGAGATCTGTGTACCTTCTAGCTGCTGGTGGGATGTAAAGTGGCAACAGCACTAACGCAAACTGAATGGAGCTGCTTGAAAAGGTAAAAATTGAGCTACCATATGATGCGGCAGGGCACCTTTTGGGCCTATAACCTAAGACCACCAGATTCGGAAAGAGAGAGGCAGGCAAATGTGCATTGCAACAATATTGAAATAGCCAAGACATGGAAGCAAAAAAAAGGTCCATAAACAGATGAATGGAGAAAGACGAAGTGGGATACGTACCAAATGGAATAGTAGCCTCGGGAAAAAAATGAACAATGCCGTTTTCAGGACTACAGTTGAGCCTAGAAATAATCATATAAGGTTAAGTAAGTCAAACGGGTATGACAAATATCCTAGGACATCATTTATACATGTTATCCTAAGATTGCTACCAATGAACATATTTCCACAGAAAAAGACACTCACAGACTTATCAAATAAACTAATGGCTAGCCAAAATGAAAGGTGGGAGGATGGGTAAATTAGGACTATGGGGTTAAAATACATATACTAATGTATGTTAAATGTATATAAACATATAACATATGAAATATATAAATTATATAATCACCAATACCTTTAAAATATACATTCTGTAATCACATACATGCTAACAGGTTCGAAGATGAACAGACATATGTATGAATCATTGAGCAGATTCTGTACAGCCAGAAAACCACAACACTCTAATCAAATTTACTCCGATAAGAAATAGAAATTAAATTTAAAAAACAAACATAAGTTAGGAGACATAAACTTCTGGGGGCTTGTCCCAGCACATTGCACTCTAATTTACAAGCTCGGAACACTACCTCCAGGAAGACTGTGTTGTCCTAGTAACAAGACTTGAGAACGTAATAATGCTGCCGCCTTTTGGCTGCTTCCCACAACAGTAGCTTTAAACCCAGTGCCAATGGTTGCTTATATAGTCACAAGGACTGCAGGGCTGTAAAAGACACAGGCCCTCAAAAAATGCCCTGGGGTATGGAATTGGCAAGAAAATTCAACACATGAGTAACTTTTCAAGAAGTCAATAAGAGGAGGGAAGTTGTACTCACTCTTTAAAAAAAAAGGAAAAGAAAAAAAAAGGACATGCCTAAAGCTCAGTATAAGGAATTATTAGCCACATGCAAATTCAAATTCAAAAAGGTTTCAGGTGACACCAGTCATGACCATCAGCAAAAAGTCTACAAACTATAAATGCTGAAGGGGTTTTAGAGAATTGTGTACATTCTACCTGCTGGTGGGATGTAAAGTGGTAACAGCACTAACGCATACTGAATGGAGCTGCTTGAAAAGGTAAAAATTGAGTTACCATATGATGCGGCAGGGCACCTTTTGGGCCTATAACCTAAGACCACCAAAATCGGAAATACAGAGGCAGGCAAATGTGCACTGCAACAATACTGAAATACCCAAGACATGGAAGCAAAAAATGGTCCATAAACAGGTGAATGGACAAAGAAGAAGTGGTATATGGACAGAATGGAAGAGTAGCCTCGGGAAAAAAATGAACAATGCCGTTTTCAGAACTACAGTTGAGACTAGAAATAGTCATATAAGGGTAAGTTAGTCAAAAGGGTATGACAAATATCCTATGATATCATTTATACATGTTATCCTAAGATTGCTACCAATGAACATATTTCCACAAAAAAAGACACTCACAGACTTATCAAATAAACTAATGGTTAGCCAAAATGAAAGGTGGGAGGATGGGTAAATTAGGACTATGGGGTTAACATACATATACTAATGTATGTTAAATGTATATAAACATATAACATATGAACTATATAAAATATATAATCACCAAACCTTTAAAATATACATTCTGTAATCACATACATGATAACAGGTTCCGAAGATGAACAGATATATGTATGAATCATTGAGCAGATTCTGTACAGCCAATCAAAACACTCTAATCAAATTTACTCCGATAAGAAATAGAAATTAAATTTAAAAAGCAAACATAAGTTAGGAGACATAAACTTCTGGGGGCTTGTCCCAGCACATTCCACTCTAATTTACAACCTTGGAAAACTACCTCCAGGAAGACTCTGTTGCCCTAGTAAGAAGAGTGGAGAACGTAATAATGCTGCCGCCTTGTGGCTGTTTCCCACAACAGCAGCTTTAAACCCAGTGCCAAAGGTTGCTTATTAGTCACAAGGACTCAAGGGCTCTAAATGACACCTGCATTCAAAAAATGCCCTGGGGTAGGGAATAGGCAAAAAAATTCAACACATGAGAAACTTTTCAAGAAGTCAATAAGAGGAGGGAAGTTGTACTCACTCTTTAAAACAAAAGGAAAAGAAAAAAATGACATGCCTAAAGCTCAGTATAAGGAATTATTAGCCACATGCAAATTCAAATTCAAAAAGGTTTCAGGTAACACCAGTCATGACCATCATCAAAAAGTCTACAAACTATAAATGCTGAAGGGGTTTTAGAGGAATGTGTACCTTCTAGCTGATGGTGGGATGTAAAGAAGTAATACCACTAATGCAAACTGAATGGAGCTGCTTCAAAAGGTAAAAATTGAGTTACCATACGATGCGGCAGGGCACCTTTTGGGCCTATAACCTAAGACCACCAGAATCGGAAAGACAGAGGCAGGCAAATGTGCACTGCAACAATACTGAAATAGCCAAGACATGGAAGCAAAAAAAGGTCCATAAACAGATGAATGGACAAAGACGAAGTGGGATACGTACCAAATGGAATAGTAGCCTCGGGAAAAAAATGAACAATGCCGTTTTCAGGACTACAGTTGAGCCTAGAAATAATCATATAAGGTTAAGTAAGTCAAAAGGGTATGACAAATATCCTAGGACATCATTTATACATGTTATCCTAAGATTGCTACCAATGAACATATTTCCACAGAAAAAGACACTCACAGACTTATCAAATAAACTAACTGCTAGCCAAAATGAAAGGTGGGAGGATGGGTAAATTAGGACTATGGGGTTAAAATACATATACTAATGTATGTTAAATGTATATAAACATATAACATATGAAATATATAAATTATATAATCACCAATACCTTTAAAATATACATTCTGTAATCACATACATGTTAACAGGTTCGAAGATGAACAGACATATGTATGAATCATTGAGCAGATTCTGTACAGCCAGAAAACCACAACACTCTAATCAAATTTACTCCGATAAGAAATAGAAATTAAATTTAAAAAGCAAACATAAGTTAGGAGACATAAACTTCTGGGGGCTTGTCCCAGCATATTGCACTCTAATTTACAAGCTCAGAACACTACCTCCAGGAAGACTCTGTTCTCCTAGTAACAAGACTTGAGAACGCAATAATGCTGCCGCCTTGTGGCTGCTTCCCACAACAGCACTTTAAACCCAGTGCCAATGATTGCTTATATAGTCACAAGGACTGCAGGGCTGTAAATGACACAAGCCCTCAAAATATGCCCTGGGGTAGGGAATTGGCAAGAACATTCAACACATGAGAAATTTCCAAGAAGTCAATAAGAGGAGGGAAGTTGTACTCACTCTTTAAAAAAAAAAGGAAAAGAAAAAAAAGGACATGCCTAAAGCTTAGTATAAGGAATTATTAGCCACATACAAATTCAAATTCAAAAAGGTTTCAGCTCACACCAGTCATGACCATCAGCAAAATGTCTACAAACTATAAATGCTGAAGGGGTTTTAGAGATCTGTGTACCTTCTAGCTGCTGGCGGGATGTAAAGTGGAAACAGCACTAACGCAAACTGAATCGAGCTGCTTGAAAAGGTAAAAATTGAGCTACCAAATGATGCGGCAGGGCACCTTTTGGGCCTATAACCTAAGAACACCAAAATTGGAAAGACAGAGGCAGGCAAATATGCACTGCAACAATACTGAAATAGCCAAGATATGGAAGCAAAAAAAAGGTCCATAAACAGATGAATGGACAAAGAAGAAGTGGTATACGGACAGAATGGAATAGTAGCCTCGGGAGAAAAATGAACAATGCCATTTTCAGGACTAGAGTTGAGCCTAGAAATAATCATATAAGGTTAAGTAAGTCAAAAGGGTATGACAAATATCCTATGACATCATTTATACATGTTATCCTAAGATTGCTACCAATGAACATATTTCCACAGAAAAAGACACTCACAGACTTATCATATAAACTAATGGTTAGCCAAAATGAAAGGTGGGAGGATGGGTAAATTAGGACTATGGGGTTAACATACATATACTAATGTATGTTAAATGTATATAAACATATAACATATAAATGATATGAATTATATATTCACCAATACCTTCAAAATATACATTCTGTAATCACATACATGGTAACAGGATCCGAAG
Source organism: Balaenoptera physalus (assembly GCF_965194825.1). NCBI lineage: Eukaryota > Metazoa > Chordata > Mammalia > Artiodactyla > Balaenopteridae > Balaenoptera > Balaenoptera physalus. The sequence goes on from NW_028125738.1 coordinate 270,875, forward strand.
ATGAACAGACATATGTATGAATCATTGAGCAGATTCTGTACAGCCAGACAATCAAAACACTCTAATCAAATTTACTCCGATAAGAAATAGAAATTAAATTTAAAAAACAAACATAAGTTAGGAGACATAAACTTTTGGGGGCTTGTCCCAGCACATTGCACTCTAATTTACAAGCTCGGAACACTACCTCCAGGAAGACTGTGTTGTCCTAGTAACAAGACTTGAGAACGTAATAATGCTGCCGCCTTGTGGCTGCTTCCCACAACAGTAGCTTTAAACCCAGTGCCAATGGTTGCTTATATAGTCACAAGGACTGCAGGGCTGTAAAAGACACAGGCCCTCAAAAAATACCCTGGTGTAGGGAATTGGCAAGAAAATTCAACACATGAGAAATTTTCAAGAAGTCAATAAGAGTACGGAAGTTGTACTCACTCTTTAAAAAAAAGGAAAAGAAAAAAAGGACATGCCTAAAGCTCAGCATAAGGAATTATTAGCCACATGCGTATCCAACCTCCAAAAAGGTTTCAGCTCACACCAGTCATGACCATCAGCAAAAAGTCTACAAACTATAAATGCTGAAGGGGTTTTAGAGAACTGTGTACCTTCTAGCTGCTGTTTGGATGTAAAGTGGTAACAGCAGTAACGCAAACTGAATCGAGCTGCTTGAAAAGGTAAACACTGAGCTACCATATGATGCGGCAGGGCACCTTTTGGGCCTATAACCTAAGACCACCGGATTCGGAAAGACAGAGGCAGGCAAATGTGCACTGCAACAATATTGAAATAGCCAAGACATGGAAGCAAAAAAAAGGTCCATAAACAGATGAATGGACAAAGACGAAATGGTATACGTACCAAATGGAATAGTAGCCTCTGGAAAAAAATGAACAATGCCGTTTTCAGGACTAGAGTTGAGCCTAGAAATAATCATATAAGGTTAAGTAAGTCAAAAGGGTATGACAAATATCCTATGATATCATTTATACATGTTATCCTAAGATTGCTACCAATGAACATATTTCCACAGAAAAAGACACTCACAGACTTATCAAATAAACTAATGGTTAGCCAAAATGAAAGGTGGGGGGATGGGTAAATTAGGACTATGGGGTTAACATACATATACTAATATAAGTTAAATGTATATAAACATATAACATATAAATGATATGAATTATATAATCACCAATACCTTCAAAATATACATTCTGTAATCACATACATGGTAACAGGATCCGAAGATGAACAGACATATGTATGAATCATTGAACAGATTCTGTACAGCCAGACAATCAAAACACTCTAATCAAATTTACTCCGATAAAAAATACAAATTAAATTTAAAAAACAAACATAAGTAAGGAGACATAAACTTCTGGGGGCTTGTCCCAGCACATTGCACTCTAATTTAAAAGCTCGGAACACTACCTCCAGGAAGACTCTGTTGTCCTAGTAACAAGACTTGAGAACGTAATAATGCTGCCGCCTTGTGGCTGTCTCCAAAAACAGCACCTTTAAACCCAGTGCCAATGGTTGCTTATATAGTCACAAGGACTGTACGGTTGTAAATGACACAGGCACTCAAAAAATGCCCTGGGGTAGGGAATAGGCAAGAAAATTCAACACATAAGAAACTTTTCAAGAAATCAATAAGAGGAGGGAAGTTGTACTCACTCTTTTTAAAAAAAAGGAAAAGAAAAAATAGGACATGCCTAAAGCTCAGCATAAGGAATTATTAGCCACATGCGTATCCAACCTCCAAAAAGGTTTCAGCTCACACCAGTCATGACCATCAGCAAAATGTCTACAAACTATAAATGCTGAAGGGGTTTTAGAGATCTGTGTACCTTCTAGCTGCTGGTGGGATGTAAAGTGGCAACAGCACTAACGCAAACTGAATGGAGCTGCTTGAAAAGGTAAAAATTGAGCTACCATATGATGCGGCAGGGCACCTTTTGGGCCTATAACCTAAGACCACCAGATTCGGAAAGAGAGAGGCAGGCAAATGTGCATTGCAACAATATTGAAATAGCCAAGACATGGAAGCAAAAAAAAGGTCCATAAACAGATGAATGGAGAAAGACGAAGTGGGATACGTACCAAATGGAATAGTAGCCTCGGGAAAAAAATGAACAATGCCGTTTTCAGGACTACAGTTGAGCCTAGAAATAATCATATAAGGTTAAGTAAGTCAAACGGGTATGACAAATATCCTATGACATCATTTATACATGTTATCCTAAGATTGCTACCAATGAACATATTTCCACAGAAAAAGACACTCACAGACTTATCAAATAAACTAATGGCTAGCCAAAATGAAAGGTGGGAGGATGGGTAAATTAGGACTATGGGGTTAAAATACATATACTAATGTATGTTAAATGTATATAAACATATAACATATGAAATATATAAATTATATAATCACCAATACCTTTAAAATATACATTCTGTAATCACATACATGCTAACAGGTTCGAAGATGAACAGACATATGTATGAATCATTGAGCAGATTCTGTACAGCCAGAAAACCACAACACTCTAATCAAATTTACTCCGATAAGAAATAGAAATTAAATTTAAAAAACAAACATAAGTTAGGAGACATAAACTTCTGGGGGCTTGTCCCAGCACATTGCACTCTAATTTACAAGCTCAGAACACTACCTCCAGGAAGACTGTGTTGTCCTAGTAACAAGACTTGAGAACGTAATAATGCTGCCGCCTTGTGGCTGCTTCCCACAACAGTAGCTTTAAACCCAGTGCCAATGGTTGCTTATATAGTCACAAGGACTGCAGGGCTGTAAAAGACACAGGCCCTCAAAAAATGCCCTGGGGTATGGAATTGGCAAGAAAATTCAACACATGAGAAATTTTCAAGAAGTCAATAAGAGGAGGGAAGTTGTAGTCACTCTTTAAAAAAAAAGGAAAAGAAAAAAAGGACATGCCTAAAGCTCAGCATAAGGAATTATTAGCCACATGCGTATCCAACCTCCAAAAAGGTTTCAGCTCACACCAGTCATGACCATCAGCAAAAAGTCTACAAACTATAAATGCTGAAGGGGTTTTAGAGAACTGTGTACCTTCTAGCTGCTGGTGGGATGTAAAGTGGTAACAGCAGTAACGCAAACTGAATCGAGCTGCTTGAAAAGGTAAACATTGAGCTACCATATGATGCGGCAGGGCACATTTTGGGCCTATAACCTAAGACAACTGGATTCGGAAAGACAGAGGCAGGCAAATGTGCACTGCAACAATATTGAAATAGCCAAGACATGGAAGCAAAAAAAAGGTCCATAAACAGATGAATGGACAAAGACGAAATGGTACACGTACCAAATGGAATAGAAGCCTCTGGAAAAAAATGAACAATGCCGTTTTCAGGACTAGAGATGAGCCTAGAAATAATCATATAAGGTTAAGTAAGTCAAAAGGGTATGACAAATATCCTATGATATCATTAATACATGTTATCCTAAGATTGCTACCAATGAACATATTTCCACAGAAAAAGACACTCACAGACTTATCAAATAAACTAATGGTTAGCCAAAATGAAAGGTGGGAGGATGGGTAAATTAGGACAATGGGGTTAACATACATATACTAATGTATGTTAAATGTATATAAACATATCACATATAAACTATATGCATTATATCATCACCAATAGCTTCAAAAATATACATTCTGTAATCACGTACATGGTAGCAGGATCCGAAGATGAACAGACATATGTATGAATCATTGAACAGATTCTGTACAGCCAGACAATCAAAACACTCTAAGCAAATTGACTCTGATAAGAAATAGAAATTATATTTAAAAAGCAAACATAAGTTAGGAGACATAAACTTCTGGGGGCTTGTCCCAGCACATTGCACTCTAATTTAAAAGCTCGGAACACTACCTCCAGGAAGACTGTGTTGTCCTAGTAACAAGACTTGAGAACGTAATAATGCTGCTGCCTTGTGGCTGCTTCCCACAACAGTAGCTTTAAACCCAGTGCCAATGGTTGCTTATATAGTCACAAGGACTGCACGGTTGTAAATGACACAGGCACTCAAAAAATGCCCTGGGGTAGGGAATAGGCAAGAAAATTCAACACATAAGAAACTTTTCAAGAAATCAATAAGAGGAGGGAAGTTGTACTCACTCATTTTAAAAAAAAGGAAAAGAAAAAATAGGACATGCCTAAAGCTCAGCATAAGGAATTATTAGCCACATGTGTATCCAACCTCCAAAAAGGTTTCAGCTCACACCAGTCATGACCATCAGCAAAAAGTCTACAAACTATAAATGCTGAAGGGGTTTTAGAGAAGTGTGTACCTTCTAGCTGCTGGTGGGATATAAAGTCGTAACAGCACTAATGCAAACTGAATCGAGCTGCTTGAAAACGTAAAAATTGAGCTACCATATGATGCGGCAGGGCACCTTTTGGGCCTATAACCTAAGACCACCAGAATCGGAAAGACAGAGGCAGGCAAATGTGCACTGCAACAATACTGAAATAGCAAAGACATGGAAGCAAAAAAAAAGGTCCATAAACAGATGAATGGACAAAGACGAAGTGGGATACGTACCAAATGGAATAGTAGCCTCGGGAAAAAAATGAACAATGCCGTTTTCAGGACTACAGTTGAGCCTAGAAATAATCATATAAGGTTAAGTAAGTCAAAAGGGTATGACAAATATCCTATGACATCATTTATACATGTTATCCTAAGATTGCTACCAATGAACATATTTCCACAGAAAAAGACACTCACAGACTTATCAAATAAACTAATGGCTAGCCAAAATGAAAGGTGGGAGGATGGGTAAATTAGGACAATGGGGTTAAAATACATATACTAATGTATGTTAAATGTATATAAACATATAACATATGAAATATATAAATAATATAATCACCAATACCTTTAAAATATACATTCTGTAATCACATACATGCTAACAGGTTCGAAGATGAACAGACATATGTATGAATCATTGAGCAGATTCTGTACAGCCAGAAAACCACAACACTCTAATCAAATTTACTCCGATAAGAAATAGAAATTAAATTTAAAAAACAAACATAAGTTAGGAGACATAAACTTCTGGGGGCTTGTCCCAGCACATTGCACTCTAATTTACAAGCTCGGAACACTACCTCCAGGAAGACTGTGTTGTCCTAGTAACAAGACTTGAGAACGTAATAATGCTGCCGCCTTTTGGCTGCTTCCCACAACAGTAGCTTTAAACCCAGTGCCAATGGTTGCTTATATAGTCACAAGGACTGCAGGGCTGTAAAAGACACAGGCCCTCAAAAAATGCCCTGGGGTATGGAATTGGCAAGAAAATTCAACACATGAGTAACTTTTCAAGAAGTCAATAAGAGGAGGGAAGTTGTACTCACTCTTTAAAAAAAAAGGAAAAGAAAAAAAAAGGACATGCCTAAAGCTCAGTATAAGGAATTATTAGCCACATGCAAATTCAAATTCAAAAAGGTTTCAGGTGACACCAGTCATGACCATCAGCAAAAAGTCTACAAACTATAAATGCTGAAGGGGTTTTAGAGAATTGTGTACATTCTACCTGCTGGTGGGATGTAAAGTGGTAACAGCACTAACGCATACTGAATGGAGCTGCTTGAAAAGGTAAAAATTGAGTTACCATATGATGCGGCAGGGCACCTTTTGGGCCTATAACCTAAGACCACCAAAATCGGAAATACAGAGGCAGGCAAATGTGCACTGCAACAATACTGAAATACCCAAGACATGGAAGCAAAAAATGGTCCATAAACAGGTGAATGGACAAAGAAGAAGTGGTATATGGACAGAATGGAAGAGTAGCCTCGGGAAAAAAATGAACAATGCCGTTTTCAGAACTACAGTTGAGACTAGAAATAGTCATATAAGGGTAAGTTAGTCAAAAGGGTATGACAAATATCCTATGATATCATTTATACATGTTATCCTAAGATTGCTACCAATGAACATATTTCCACAAAAAAAGACACTCACAGACTTATCAAATAAACTAATGGTTAGCCAAAATGAAAGGTGGGAGGATGGGTAAATTAGGACTATGGGGTTAACATACATATACTAATGTATGTTAAATGTATATAAACATATAACATATGAACTATATAAAATATATAATCACCAAACCTTTAAAATATACATTCTGTAATCACATACATGATAACAGGTTCCGAAGATGAACAGATATATGTATGAATCATTGAGCAGATTCTGTACAGCCAATCAAAACACTCTAATCAAATTTACTCCGATAAGAAATAGAAATTAAATTTAAAAAGCAAACATAAGTTAGGAGACATAAACTTCTGGGGGCTTGTCCCAGCACATTCCACTCTAATTTACAACCTTGGAAAACTACCTCCAGGAAGACTCTGTTGCCCTAGTAAGAAGAGTGGAGAACGTAATAATGCTGCCGCCTTGTGGCTGTTTCCCACAACAGCAGCTTTAAACCCAGTGCCAAAGGTTGCTTATTAGTCACAAGGACTCAAGGGCTCTAAATGACACCTGCATTCAAAAAATGCCCTGGGGTAGGGAATAGGCAAAAAAATTCAACACATGAGAAACTTTTCAAGAAGTCAATAAGAGGAGGGAAGTTGTACTCACTCTTTAAAACAAAAGGAAAAGAAAAAAATGACATGCCTAAAGCTCAGTATAAGGAATTATTAGCCACATGCAAATTCAAATTCAAAAAGGTTTCAGGTAACACCAGTCATGACCATCATCAAAAAGTCTACAAACTATAAATGCTGAAGGGGTTTTAGAGGAATGTGTACCTTCTAGCTGCTGGTGGGATGTAAAGAAGTAATACCACTAATGCAAACTGAATGGAGCTGCTTCAAAAGGTAAAAATTGAGTTACCATACGATGCGGCAGGGCACCTTTTGGGCCTATAACCTAAGACCACCAGAATCGGAAAGACAGAGGCAGGCAAATGTGCACTGCAACAATACTGAAATAGCCAAGACATGGAAGCAAAAAAAGGTCCATAAACAGATGAATGGACAAAGACGAAGTGGGATACGTACCAAATGGAATAGTAGCCTCGGGAAAAAAATGAACAATGCCGTTTTCAGGACTACAGTTGAGCCTAGAAATAATCATATAAGGTTAAGTAAGTCAAAAGGGTATGACAAATATCCTAGGACATCATTTATACATGTTATCCTAAGATTGCTACCAATGAACATATTTCCACAGAAAAAGACACTCACAGACTTATCAAATAAACTAATTGCTAGCCAAAATGAAAGGTGGGAGGATGGGTAAATTAGGACTATGGGGTTAAAATACATATACTAATGTATGTTAAATGTATATAAACATATAACATATGAAATATATAAATTATATAATCACCAATACCTTTAAAATATACATTCTGTAATCACATACATGCTAACAGGTTCGAAGATGAACAGACATATGTATGAATCATTGAGCAGATTCTGTACAGCCAGAAAACCACAACACTCTAATCAAATTTACTCCGATAAGAAATAGAAATTAAATTTAAAAAGCAAACATAAGTTAGGAGACATAAACTTCTGGGGGCTTGTCCCAGCATATTGCACTCTAATTTACAAGCTCAGAACACTACCTCCAGGAAGACTCTGTTCTCCTAGTAACAAGACTTGAGAACGCAATAATGCTGCCGCCTTGTGGCTGCTTCCCACAACAGCACTTTAAACCCAGTGCCAATGATTGCTTATATAGTCACAAGGACTGCAGGGCTGTAAATGACACAAGCCCTCAAAATATGCCCTGGGGTAGGGAATTGGCAAGAACATTCAACACATGAGAAATTTCCAAGAAGTCAATAAGAGGAGGGAAGTTGTACTCACTCTTTAAAAAAAAAAGGAAAAGAAAAAAAAGGACATGCCTAAAGCTTAGTATAAGGAATTATTAGCCACATACAAATTCAAATTCAAAAAGGTTTCAGCTCACACCAGTCATTACCATCAGCAAAATGTCTACAAACTATAAATGCTGAAGGGGTTTTAGAGATCTGTGTACCTTCTAGCTGCTGGTGGGATGTAAAGTGGAAACAGCACTAACGCAAACTGAATCGAGCTGCTTGAAAAGGTAAAAATTGAGCTACCAAATGATGCGGCAGGGCACCTTTTGGGCCTATAACCTAAGAACACCAAAATTGGAAAGACAGAGGCAGGCAAATATGCACTGCAACAATACTGAAATAGCCAAGATATGGAAGCAAAAAAAAGGTCCATAAACAGATGAATGGACAAAGAAGAAGTGGTATACGGACAGAATGGAATAGTAGCCTCGGGAGAAAAATGAACAATGCCATTTTCAGGACTAGAGTTGAGCCTAGAAATAATCATATAAGGTTAAGTAAGTCAAAAGGGTATGACAAATATCCTATGACATCATTTATACATGTTATCCTAAGATTGCTACCAATGAACATATTTCCACAGAAAAAGACACTCACAGACTTATCATATAAACTAATGGTTAGCCAAAATGAAAGGTGGGAGGATGGGTAAATTAGGACTATGGGGTTAACATACATATACTAATGTATGTTAAATGTATATAAACATATAACATATAAATGATATGAATTATATATTCACCAATACCTTCAAAATATACATTCTGTAATCACATACATGGTAACAGGATCCGAAGATGAACAGACATATGTATGAATCATTGAGCAGATTCTGTACAGCCAGACAATCAAAACACTCTAATCAAATTTACTCCGATAAGAAATAGAAATTAAATTTAAAAAACAAACATAAGTTAGGAGACATAAACTTTTGGGGGCTTGTCCCAGCACATTGCACTCTAATTTACAAGCTCGGAACACTACCTCCAGGAAGACTGTGTTGTCCTAGTAACAAGACTTGAGAACGTAATAATGCTGCCGCCTTGTGGCTGCTTCCCACAACAGTAGCTTTAAACCCAGTGCCAATGGTTGCTTATATAGTCACAAGGACTGCAGGGCTGTAAAAGACACAGGCCCTCAAAAAATACCCTGGTGTAGGGAATTGGCAAGAAAATTCAACACATGAGAAATTTTCAAGAAGTCAATAAGAGTACGGAAGTTGTACTCACTCTTTAAAAAAAAGGAAAAGAAAAAAAGGACATGCCTAAAGCTCAGCATAAGGAATTATTAGCCACATGCGTATCCAACCTCCAAAAAGGTTTCAGCTCACACCAGTCATGACCATCAGCAAAAAGTCTACAAACTATAAATGCTGAAGGGGTTTTAGAGAACTGTGTACCTTCTAGCTGCTGTTTGGATGTAAAGTGGTAACAGCAGTAACGCAAACTGAATCGAGCTGCTTGAAAAGGTAAACACTGAGCTACCATATGATGCGGCAGGGCACCTTTTGGGCCTATAACCTAAGACCACCGGATTCGGAAAGACAGAGGCAGGCAAATGTGCACTGCAACAATATTGAAATAGCCAAGACATGGAAGCAAAAAAAAGGTCCATAAACAGATGAATGGACAAAGACGAAATGGTATACGTACCAAATGGAATAGTAGCCTCTGGAAAAAAATGAACAATGCCGTTTTCAGGACTAGAGTTGAGCCTAGAAATAATCATATAAGGTTAAGTAAGTCAAAAGGGTATGACAAATATCCTATGATATCATTTATACATGTTATCCTAAGATTGCTACCAATGAACATATTTCCACAGAAAAAGACACTCACAGACTTATCAAATAAACTAATGGTTAGCCAAAATGAAAGGTGGGGGGATGGGTAAATTAGGACTATGGGGTTAACATACATATACTAATATAAGTTAAATGTATATAAACATATAACATATAAATGATATGAATTATATAATCACCAATACCTTCAAAATATACATTCTGTAATCACATACATGGTAACAGGATCCGAAGATGAACAGACATATGTATGAATCATTGAACAGATTCTGTACAGCCAGACAATCAAAACACTCTAATCAAATTTACTCCGATAAAAAATACAAATTAAATTTAAAAAACAAACATAAGTAAGGAGACATAAACTTCTGGGGGCTTGTCCCAGCACATTGCACTCTAATTTAAAAGCTCGGAACACTACCTCCAGGAAGACTCTGTTGTCCTAGTAACAAGACTTGAGAACGTAATAATGCTGCCGCCTTGTGGCTGTCTCCAAAAACAGCACCTTTAAACCCAGTGCCAATGGTTGCTTATATAGTCACAAGGACTGTACGGTTGTAAATGACACAGGCACTCAAAAAATGCCCTGGGGTAGGGAATAGGCAAGAAAATTCAACACATAAGAAACTTTTCAAGAAATCAATAAGAGGAGGGAAGTTGTACTCACTCTTTTTAAAAAAAAGGAAAAGAAAAAATAGGACATGCCTAAAGCTCAGCATAAGGAATTATTAGCCACATGCGTATCCAACCTCCAAAAAGGTTTCAGCTCACACCAGTCATGACCATCAGCAAAATGTCTACAAACTATAAATGCTGAAGGGGTTTTAGAGATCTGTGTACCTTCTAGCTGCTGGTGGGATGTAAAGTGGCAACAGCACTAACGCAAACTGAATGGAGCTGCTTGAAAAGGTAAAAATTGAGCTACCATATGATGCGGCAGGGCACCTTTTGGGCCTATAACCTAAGACCACCAGATTCGGAAAGAGAGAGGCAGGCAAATGTGCATTGCAACAATATTGAAATAGCCAAGACATGGAAGCAAAAAAAAGGTCCATAAACAGATGAATGGAGAAAGACGAAGTGGGATACGTACCAAATGGAATAGTAGCCTCGGGAAAAAAATGAACAATGCCGTTTTCAGGACTACAGTTGAGCCTAGAAATAATCATATAAGGTTAAGTAAGTCAAACGGGTATGACAAATATCCTAGGACATCATTTATACATGTTATCCTAAGATTGCTACCAATGAACATATTTCCACAGAAAAAGACACTCACAGACTTATCAAATAAACTAATGGCTAGCCAAAATGAAAGGTGGGAGGATGGGTAAATTAGGACTATGGGGTTAAAATACATATACTAATGTATGTTAAATGTATATAAACATATAACATATGAAATATATAAATTATATAATCACCAATACCTTTAAAATATACATTCTGTAATCACATACATGCTAACAGGTTCGAAGATGAACAGACATATGTATGAATCATTGAGCAGATTCTGTACAGCCAGAAAACCACAACACTCTAATCAAATTTACTCCGATAAGAAATAGAAATTAAATTTAAAAAACAAACATAAGTTAGGAGACATAAACTTCTGGGGGCTTGTCCCAGCACATTGCACTCTAATTTACAAGCTCGGAACACTACCTCCAGGAAGACTGTGTTGTCCTAGTAACAAGACTTGAGAACGTAATAATGCTGCCGCCTTGTGGCTGCTTCCCACAACAGTAGCTTTAAACCCAGTGCCAATGGTTGCTTATATAGTCACAAGGACTGCAGGGCTGTAAAAGACACAGGCCCTCAAAAAATGCCCTGGGGTATGGAATTGGCAAGAAAATTCAACACATGAGAAATTTTCAAGAAGTCAATAAGAGGAGGGAAGTTGTAGTCACTCTTTAAAAAAAAAGGAAAAGAAAAAAAGGACATGCCTAAAGCTCAGCATAAGGAATTATTAGCCACATGCGTATCCAACCTCCAAAAAGGTTTCAGCTCACACCAGTCATGACCATCAGCAAAAAGTCTACAAACTATAAATGCTGAAGGGGTTTTAGAGAACTGTGTACCTTCTAGCTGCTGGTGGGATGTAAAGTGGTAACAGCAGTAACGCAAACTGAATCGAGCTGCTTGAAAAGGTAAACATTGAGCTACCATATGATGCGGCAGGGCACATTTTGGGCCTATAACCTAAGACAACTGGATTCGGAAAGACAGAGGCAGGCAAATGTGCACTGCAACAATATTGAAATAGCCAAGACATGGAAGCAAAAAAAAGGTCCATAAACAGATGAATGGACAAAGACGAAATGGTACACGTACCAAATGGAATAGAAGCCTCTGGAAAAAAATGAACAATGCCGTTTTCAGGACTAGAGTTGAGCCTAGAAATAATCATATAAGGTTAAGTAAGTCAAAAGGGTATGACAAATATCCTATGATATCATTAATACATGTTATCCTAAGATTGCTACCAATGAACATATTTCCACAGAAAAAGACACTCACAGACTTATCAAATAAACTAATGGTTAGCCAAAATGAAAGGTGGGAGGATGGGTAAATTAGGACAATGGGGTTAACATACATATACTAATGTATGTTAAATGTATATAAACATATCACATATAAACTATATGCATTATATCATCACCAATAGCTTCAAAAATATACATTCTGTAATCACGTACATGGTAGCAGGATCCGAAGATGAACAGACATATGTATGAATCATTGAGCAGATTCTGTACAGCCAGACAATCAAAACACTCTAAGCAAACTGACTCTGATAAGAAATAGAAATTAAATTTAAAAAGCAAACATAAGTTAGGAGACATAAACTTCTGGGGGCTTGTCCCAGCACATTCCACTCTAATTTACAACCTTGGAAAACTACCTCCAGGAAGACTCTGTTGCCCTAGTAACAAGAGTTGAGAACGTAATAATGCTGCCACCTTGTGGCTGTTTCCCACAACAGCAGCTTTAAACCCAGGGCCAAAGGTTGCTTAATAGTCACAAGGACTGCAGGGCTCTAAATGACACCGGCCCTCAAAGAATGCCCTGGAGTAGGGAATAGGCAAAAAAATTCAACACATGAGTAAATTTTCAAGAAGTCAATAAGAGGAGGGAAGTTGTACTCACTCTTTAAAAAAAAAAAGGAAAAGAATAAAAAAGGACATGCCTAAAGCTCAGTATAAGGAATTATTAGCCACATGCAAATTCAAATTCAAAAAGGTTTCAGGTGACACCAGTCATGACCATCAGCAAAAAGTCTACAAACTATAAATGCTGAAGGGGTTTTAGAGCATTGTGTACCTTCTAGCTGCTGGTGGGATGTAAAGTGGAAACAGCACTAACGCAAAATGAATCGAGCTGCTTGAAAAGGTAAAAATTGAGCTACCAAATGATGGGGCAGGGCACCTTTTGGGCCTATAACCTAAGACCACCAAAATTGGAAAGACAGAGGCAGGCAAATATGCACTGCAACAATACTGAAATAGCCAAGATATGGAAGCAAAAAAAAGGTCCATAAACAGATGAATGGACAAAGAAGAAGTGGTATACGGACAGAATGGAATAGTAGCCTCGGGAGAAAAATGAACAATGCTGTTTTCAGGACTACAGTTGAGCCTAGAAAAAATCATATAAGGTTAAGTAAGTCAAAAGGGTATGACAAATATCCTATGATATCATTTATACAAGTTTTCTTAAGATTGCTACCAATGAACATATTTCCACAGAAAAAGACACTCACAGACTTATCAAATAAACTAATGGTTAGCCAAAATGAAAGGTGGGGGGATGGGTAAGTTAGGACTATGGGGTTAACATACATATACTAATGTAAGTTAAATGTATATAAACATATAACATATAAACGATATGAACTATATAATCACCAATACCTTCAAAATATATATTCTGTGATCACATACATGGTAACAGGATCCGAAGATGAACAGACATATGTATGAATCATTGAACAGATTCTGTACAGCCAGACAATCAAAACACTCTAATCAAATTTACTCCGATAAAAAATACAAATTAAATTTAAAAAACAAACATAAGTAAGGAGACATAAACTTCTGGGGGCTTGTCCCAGCACATTGCACTCTAATTTAAAAGCTCGGAACACTACCTCCAGGAAGACTGTGTTGTCCTAGTAACAAGACTTGAGAACGTAATAATGCTGCTGCCTTGTGGCTGCTTCCCACAACAGTAGCTTTAAACCCAGTGCCAATGGTTGCTTATATAGTCACAAGGACTGCAGGGCTGTAAAAGACACAGGCCCTCAAAAAATGCCCTGGGGTATGGAATTGGCAAGAAAATTCAACACATGAGAAATTTTCAAGAAGTCAATAAGAGGAGGGAAGTTGTAGTCACTCTTTAAAAAAAAAGGAAAAGAAAAAAAGGACATGCCTAAAGCTCAGCATAAGGAATTATTAGCCACATGCGTATCCAACCTCCAAAAAGGTTTCAGCTCACACCAGTCATGACCATCAGCAAAAAGTCTACAAACTATAAATGCTGAAGGGGTTTTAGAGAACTGTGTACCTTCTAGCTGCTGGTGGGATGTAAAGTGGTAACAGCAGTAACGCAAACTGAATCGAGCTGCTTGAAAAGGTAAACATTGAGCTACCATATGATGCGGCAGGGCACATTTTGGGCCTATAACCTAAGACAACTGGATTCGGAAAGACAGAGGCAGGCAAATGTGCACTGCAACAATATTGAAATAGCCAAGACATGGAAGCAAAAAAAAGGTCCATAAACAGATGAATGGACAAAGACGAAATGGTACACGTACCAAATGGAATAGAAGCCTCTGGAAAAAAATGAACAATGCCGTTTTCAGGACTAGAGATGAGCCTAGAAATAATCATATAAGGTTAAGTAAGTCAAAAGGGTATGACAAATATCCTATGATATCATTAATACATGTTATCCTAAGATTGCTACCAATGAACATATTTCCACAGAAAAAGACACTCACAGACTTATCAAATAAACTAATGGTTAGCCAAAATGAAAGGTGGGAGGATGGGTAAATTAGGACAATGGGGTTAACATACATATACTAATGTATGTTAAATGTATATAAACATATCACATATAAACTATATGCATTATATCATCACCAATAGCTTCAAAAATATACATTCTGTAATCACGTACATGGTAGCAGGATCCGAAGATGAACAGACATATGTATGAATCATTGAACAGATTCTGTACAGCCAGACAATCAAAACACTCTAAGCAAATTGACTCTGATAAGAAATAGAAATTATATTTAAAAAGCAAACATAAGTTAGGAGACATAAACTTCTGGGGGCTTGTCCCAGCACATTGCACTCTAATTTAAAAGCTCGGAACACTACCTCCAGGAAGACTCTGTTGTCCTAGTAACAAGACTTGAGAACGTAATAATGCTGCCGCCTTGTGGCTGTCTCCAAAAACAGCACCTTTAAACCCAGTGCCAATGGTTGCTTATATAGTCACAAGGACTGCACGGTTGTAAATGACACAGGCACTCAAAAAATGCCCTGGGGTAGGGAATAGGCAAGAAAATTCAACACATAAGAAACTTTTCAAGAAATCAATAAGAGGAGGGAAGTTGTACTCACTCATTTTAAAAAAAAGGAAAAGAAAAAATAGGACATGCCTAAAGCTCAGCATAAGGAATTATTAGCCACATGCGTATCCAACCTCCAAAAAGGTTTCAGCTCACACCAGTCATGACCATCAGCAAAAAGTCTACAAACTATAAATGCTGAAGGGGTTTTAGAGAAGTGTGTACCTTCTAGCTGCTGGTGGGATATAAAGTCGTAACAGCACTAATGCAAACTGAATCGAGCTGCTTGAAAACGTAAAAATTGAGCTACCATATGATGCGGCAGGGCACCTTTTGGGCCTATAACCTAAGACCACCAGAATCGGAAAGACAGAGGCAGGCAAATGTGCACTGCAACAATACTGAAATAGCAAAGACATGGAAGCAAAAAAAAAGGTCCATAAACAGATGAATGGACAAAGACGAAGTGGGATACGTACCAAATGGAATAGTAGCCTCGGGAAAAAAATGAACAATGCCGTTTTCAGGACTACAGTTGAGCCTAGAAATAATCATATAAGGTTAAGTAAGTCAAAAGGGTATGACAAATATCCTATGACATCATTTATACATGTTATCCTAAGATTGCTACCAATGAACATATTTCCACAGAAAAAGACACTCACAGACTTATCAAATAAACTAATGGCTAGCCAAAATGAAAGGTGGGAGGATGGGTAAATTAGGACAATGGGGTTAAAATACATATACTAATGTATGTTAAATGTATATAAACATATAACATATGAAATATATAAATAATATAATCACCAATACCTTTAAAATATACATTCTGTAATCACATACATGCTAACAGGTTCGAAGATGAACAGACATATGTATGAATCATTGAGCAGATTCTGTACAGCCAGAAAACCACAACACTCTAATCA
The DNA here is from genome assembly GCF_965194825.1 of Balaenoptera physalus. NCBI lineage: Eukaryota > Metazoa > Chordata > Mammalia > Artiodactyla > Balaenopteridae > Balaenoptera > Balaenoptera physalus. Next base: position 287,096 of record NW_028125738.1, read on the forward strand.
AATTTACTCCGATAAGAAATAGAAATTAAATTTAAAAAACAAACATAAGTTAGGAGACATAAACTTCTGGGGGCTTGTCCCAGCACATTGCACTCTAATTTACAAGCTCGGAACACTACCTCCAGGAAGACTGTGTTGTCCTAGTAACAAGACTTGAGAACGTAATAATGCTGCCGCCTTTTGGCTGCTTCCCACAACAGTAGCTTTAAACCCAGTGCCAATGGTTGCTTATATAGTCACAAGGACTGCAGGGCTGTAAAAGACACAGGCCCTCAAAAAATGCCCTGGGGTATGGAATTGGCAAGAAAATTCAACACATGAGTAACTTTTCAAGAAGTCAATAAGAGGAGGGAAGTTGTACTCACTCTTTAAAAAAAAAGGAAAAGAAAAAAAAAGGACATGCCTAAAGCTCAGTATAAGGAATTATTAGCCACATGCAAATTCAAATTCAAAAAGGTTTCAGGTGACACCAGTCATGACCATCAGCAAAAAGTCTACAAACTATAAATGCTGAAGGGGTTTTAGAGAATTGTGTACATTCTACCTGCTGGTGGGATGTAAAGTGGTAACAGCACTAACGCATAGTGAATGGAGCTGCTTGAAAAGGTAAAAATTGAGTTACCATATGATGCGGCAGGGCACCTTTTGGGCCTATAACCTAAGACCACCAAAATCGGAAATACAGAGGCAGGCAAATGTGCACTGCAACAATACTGAAATACCCAAGACATGGAAGCAAAAAATGGTCCATAAACAGGTGAATGGACAAAGAAGAAGTGGTATATGGACAGAATGGAAGAGTAGCCTCGGGAAAAAAATGAACAATGCCGTTTTCAGAACTACAGTTGAGACTAGAAATAGTCATATAAGGGTAAGTTAGTCAAAAGGGTATGACAAATATCCTATGATATCATTTATACATGTTATCCTAAGATTGCTACCAATGAACATATTTCCACAAAAAAAGACACTCACAGACTTATCAAATAAACTAATGGTTAGCCAAAATGAAAGGTGGGAGGATGGGTAAATTAGGACTATGGGGTTAACATACATATACTAATGTATGTTAAATGTATATAAACATATAACATATGAACTATATAAAATATATAATCACCAAACCTTTAAAATATACATTCTGTAATCACATACATGATAACAGGTTCCGAAGATGAACAGATATATGTATGAATCATTGAGCAGATTCTGTACAGCCAATCAAAACACTCTAATCAAATTTACTCCGATAAGAAATAGAAATTAAATTTAAAAAGCAAACATAAGTTAGGAGACATAAACTTCTGGGGGCTTGTCCCAGCACATTCCACTCTAATTTACAACCTTGGAAAACTACCTCCAGGAAGACTCTGTTGCCCTAGTAAGAAGAGTGGAGAACGTAATAATGCTGCCGCCTTGTGGCTGTTTCCCACAACAGCAGCTTTAAACCCAGTGCCAAAGGTTGCTTAATAGTCACAAGGACTCAAGGGCTCTAAATGACACCTGCATTCAAAAAATGCCCTGGGGTAGGGAATAGGCAAAAAAATTCAACACATGAGAAACTTTTCAAGAAGTCAATAAGAGGAGGGGAGTTGTACTCACTCTTTAAAACAAAAAGAAAAGAAAAAAATGACATGCCTAAAGCTCAGTATAAGGAATTATTAGCCACATGCAAATTCAAATTCAAAAAGGTTTCAGGTAACACCAGTCATGACCATCATCAAAAAGTCTACAAACTATAAATGCTGAAGGGGTTTTAGAGGAATGTGTACCTTCTAGCTGCTGGTGGGATGTAAAGAAGTAATACCACTAATGCAAACTGAATGGAGCTGCTTCAAAAGGTAAAAATTGAGTTACCATACGATGCGGCAGGGCACCTTTTGGGCCTATAACCTAAGACCACCAGAATCGGAAAGACAGAGGCAGGCAAATGTGCACTGCAACAATACTGAAATAGCCAAGACATGGAAGCAAAAAAAGGTCCATAAACAGATGAATGGACAAAGACGAAGTGGGATACGTACCAAATGGAATAGTAGCCTCGGGAAAAAAATGAACAATGCCGTTTTCAGGACTACAGTTGAGCCTAGAAATAATCATATAAGGTTAAGTAAGTCAAAAGGGTATGACAAATGTCCTATGATATCATTTATACATGTTATCCTAAGATTGCTACCAATGAACATATTTCCACAGAAAAAGACACTCACAGACTTATCAAATAAACTAATTGCTAGCCAAAATGAAAGGTGGGAGGATGGGTAAATTAGGACTATGGGGTTAAAATACATATACTAATGTATGTTAAATGTATATAAACATATAACATATGAAATATATAAATTATATAATCACCAATACCTTTAAAATATACATTCTGTAATCACATACATGCTAACAGGTTCGAAGATGAACAGACATATGTATGAATCATTGAGCAGATTCTGTACAGCCAGAAAACCACAACACTCTAATCAAATTTACTCCGATAAGAAATAGAAATTAAATTTAAAAAGCAAACATAAGTTAGGAGACATAAACTTCTGGGGGCTTGTCCCAGCATATTGCACTCTAATTTACAAGCTCAGAACACTACCTCCAGGAAGACTCTGTTCTCCTAGTAACAAGACTTGAGAACGCAATAATGCTGCCGCCTTGTGGCTGCTTCCCACAACAGCACTTTAAACCCAGTGCCAATGATTGCTTATATAGTCACAAGGACTGCAGGGCTGTAAATGACACAAGCCCTCAAAATATGCCCTGGGGTAGGGAATTGGCAAGAACATTCAACACATGAGAAATTTCCAAGAAGTCAATAAGAGGAGGGAAGTTGTACTCACTCTTTAAAAAAAAAAGGAAAAGAAAAAAAAGGACATGCCTAAAGCTTAGTATAAGGAATTATTAGCCACATACAAATTCAAATTCAAAAAGGTTTCAGCTCACACCAGTCATTACCATCAGCAAAATGTCTACAAACTATAAATGCTGAAGGGGTTTTAGAGATCTGTGTACCTTCTAGCTGCTGGTGGGATGTAAAGTGGAAACAGCACTAACGCAAACTGAATCGAGCTGCTTGAAAAGGTAAAAATTGAGCTACCAAATGATGCGGCAGGGCACCTTTTGGGCCTATAACCTAAGAACACCAAAATTGGAAAGACAGAGGCAGGCAAATATGCACTGCAACAATACTGAAATAGCCAAGATATGGAAGCAAAAAAAAGGTCCATAAACAGATGAATGGACAAAGAAGAAGTGGTATACGGACAGAATGGAATAGTAGCCTCGGGAGAAAAATGAACAATGCCATTTTCAGGACTAGAGTTGAGCCTAGAAATAATCATATAAGGTTAAGTAAGTCAAAAGGGTATGACAAATATCCTATGACATCATTTATACATGTTATCCTAAGATTGCTACCAATGAACATATTTCCACAGAAAAAGACACTCACAGACTTATCATATAAACTAATGGTTAGCCAAAATGAAAGGTGGGAGGATGGGTAAATTAGGACTATGGGGTTAACATACATATACTAATGTATGTTAAATGTATATAAACATATAACATATAAATGATAAGAATTATATATTCACCAATACCTTCAAAATATACATTCTGTAATCACATACATGGTAACAGGATCCGAAGATGAACAGACATATGTATGAATCATTGAGCAGATTCTGTACAGCCAGACAATCAAAACACTCTAATCAAATTTACTCCGATAAGAAATAGAAATTAAATTTAAAAAACAAACATAAGTTAGGAGACATAAACTTTTGGGGGCTTGTCCCAGCACATTGCACTCTAATTTACAAGCTCGGAACACTACCTCCAGGAAGACTGTGTTGTCCTAGTAACAAGACTTGAGAACGTAATAATGCTGCCGCCTTGTGGCTGCTTCCCACAACAGTAGCTTTAAACCCAGTGCCAATGGTTGCTTATATAGTCACAAGGACTGCAGGGCTGTTAAAGACACAGGCCCTCAAAAAATACCCTGGTGTAGGGAATTGGCAAGAAAATTCAACACATGAGAAATTTTCAAGAAGTCAATAAGAGTACGGAAGTTGTACTCACTCTTTAAAAAAAAGGAAAAGAAAAAAAGGACATGCCTAAAGCTCAGCATAAGGAATTATTAGCCACATGCGTATCCAACCTCCAAAAAGGTTTCAGCTCACACCAGTCATGACCATCAGCAAAAAGTCTACAAACTATAAATGCTGAAGGGGTTTTAGAGAACTGTGAACCTTCTAGCTGCTGTTTGGATGTAAAGTGGTAACAGCAGTAACGCAAACTGAATCGAGCTGCTTGAAAAGGTAAACACTGAGCTACCATATGATGCGGCAGGGCACCTTTTGGGCCTATAACCTAAGACCACCGGATTCGGAAAGACAGAGGCAGGCAAATGTGCACTGCAACAATATTGAAATAGCCAAGACATGGAAGCAAAAAAAAGGTCCATAAACAGATGAATGGACAAAGACGAAATGGTATACGTACCAAATGGAATAGTAGCCTCTGGAAAAAAATGAACAATGCCGTTTTCAGGACTAGAGTTGAGCCTAGAAATAATCATATAAGGTTAAGTAAGTCAAAAGGGTATGACAAATATTCTATGATATCATTTATACATGTTATCCTAAGATTGCTACCAATGAACATATTTCCACAGAAAAAGACACTCACAGACTTATCAAATAAACTAATGGTTAGCCAAAATGAAAGGTGGGGGGATGGGTAAATTAGGACTATGGGGTTAACATACATATACTAATATAAGTTAAATGTATATAAACATATAACATATAAATGATATGAATTATATAATCACCAATACCTTCAAAATATACATTCTGTAATCACATACATGGTAACAGGATCCGAAGATGAACAGACATATGTATGAATCATTGAACAGATTCTGTACAGCCAGACAATCAAAACACTCTAATCAAATTTACTCCGATAAAAAATACAAATTAAATTTAAAAAACAAACATAAGTAAGGAGACATAAACTTCTGGGGGCTTGTCCCAGCACATTGCACTCTAATTTAAAAGCTCGGAACACTACCTCCAGGAAGACTCTGTTGTCCTAGTAACAAGACTTGAGAACGTAATAATGCTGCCGCCTTGTGGCTGTCTCCAAAAACAGCACCTTTAAACCCAGTGCCAATGGTTGCTTATATAGTCACAAGGACTGTACGGTTGTAAATGACACAGGCACTCAAAAAATGCCCTGGGGTAGGGAATAGGCAAGAAAATTCAACACATAAGAAACTTTTCAAGAAATCAATAAGAGGAGGGAAGTTGTACTCACTCTTTTTAAAAAAAAGGAAAAGAAAAAATAGGACATGCCTAAAGCTCAGCATAAGGAATTATTAGCCACATGCGTATCCAACCTCCAAAAAGGTTTCAGCTCACACCAGTCATGACCATCAGCAAAATGTCTACAAACTATAAATGCTGAAGGGGTTTTAGAGATCTGTGTACCTTCTAGCTGCTGGTGGGATGTAAAGTGGCAACAGCACTAACGCAAACTGAATGGAGCTGCTTGAAAAGGTAAAAATTGAGCTACCATATGATGCGGCAGGGCACCTTTTGGGCCTATAACCTAAGACCACCAGATTCGGAAAGAGAGAGGCAGGCAAATGTGCATTGCAACAATATTGAAATAGCCAAGACATGGAAGCAAAAAAAAGGTCCATAAACAGATGAATGGAGAAAGACGAAGTGGGATACGTACCAAATGGAATAGTAGCCTCGGGAAAAAAATGAACAATGCCGTTTTCAGGACTACAGTTGAGCCTAGAAATAATCATATAAGGTTAAGTAAGTCAAAAGGGTATGACAAATATCCTAGGACATCATTTATACATGTTATCCTAAGATTGCTACCAATGAACATATTTCCACAGAAAAAGACACTCACAGACTTATCAAATAAACTAATGGCTAGCCAAAATGAAAGGTGGGAGGATGGGTAAATTAGGACTATGGGGTTAAAATACATATACTAATGTATGTTAAATGTATATAAACATATAACATATGAAATATATAAATTATATAATCACCAATACCTTTAAAATATACATTCTGTAATCACATACATGCTAACAGGTTCGAAGATGAACAGACATATGTATGAATCATTGAGCAGATTCTGTACAGCCAGAAAACCACAACACTCTAATCAAATTTACTCCGATAAGAAATAGAAATTAAATTTAAAAAACAAACATAAGTTAGGAGACATAAACTTCTGGGGGCTTGTCCCAGCACATTGCACTCTAATTTACAAGCTCGGAACACTACCTCCAGGAAGACTGTGTTGTCCTAGTAACAAGACTTGAGAACGTAATAATGCTGCCGCCTTGTGGCTGCTTCCCACAACAGTAGCTTTAAACCCAGTGCCAATGGTTGCTTATATAGTCACAAGGACTGCAGGGCTGTAAAAGACACAGGCCCTCAAAAAATGCCCTGGGGTATGGAATTGGCAAGAAAATTCAACACATGAGAAATTTTCAAGAAGTCAATAAGAGGAGGGAAGTTGTAGTCACTCTTTAAAAAAAAAGGAAAAGAAAAAAAGGACATGCCTAAAGCTCAGCATAAGGAATTATTAGCCACATGCGTATCCAACCTCCAAAAAGGTTTCAGCTCACACCAGTCATGACCATCAGCAAAAAGTCTACAAACTATAAATGCTGAAGGGGTTTTAGAGAACTGTGTACCTTCTAGCTGCTGGTGGGATGTAAAGTGGTAACAGCAGTAACGCAAACTGAATCGAGCTGCTTGAAAAGGTAAACATTGAGCTACCATATGATGCGGCAGGGCACATTTTGGGCCTATAACCTAAGACAACTGGATTCGGAAAGACAGAGGCAGGCAAATGTGCACTGCAACAATATTGAAATAGCCAAGACATGGAAGCAAAAAAAAGGTCCATAAACAGATGAATGGACAAAGACGAAATGGTACACGTACCAAATGGAATAGAAGCCTCTGGAAAAAAATGAACAATGCCGTTTTCAGGACTAGAGATGAGCCTAGAAATAATCATATAAGGTTAAGTAAGTCAAAAGGGTATGACAAATATCCTATGATATCATTAATACATGTTATCCTAAGATTGCTACCAATGAACATATTTCCACAGAAAAAGACACTCACAGACTTATCAAATAAACTAATGGTTAGCCAAAATGAAAGGTGGGAGGATGGGTAAATTAGGACAATGGGGTTAACATACATATACTAATGTATGTTAAATGTATATAAACATATCACATATAAACTATATGCATTATATCATCACCAATAGCTTCAAAAATATACATTCTGTAATCACGTACATGGTAGCAGGATCCGAAGATGAACAGACATATGTATGAATCATTGAACAGATTCTGTACAGCCAGACAATCAAAACACTCTAAGCAAATTGACTCTGATAAGAAATAGAAATTATATTTAAAAAGCAAACATAAGTTAGGAGACATAAACTTCTGGGGGCTTGTCCCAGCACATTGCACTCTAATTTAAAAGCTCGGAACACTACCTCCAGGAAGACTCTGTTGTCCTAGTAACAAGACTTGAGAACGTAATAATGCTGCCGCCTTGTGGCTGTCTCCAAAAACAGCACCTTTAAACCCAGTGCCAATGGTTGCTTATATAGTCACAAGGACTGCACGGTTGTAAATGACACAGGCACTCAAAAAATGCCCTGGGGTAGGGAATAGGCAAGAAAATTCAACACATAAGAAACTTTTCAAGAAATCAATAAGAGGAGGGAAGTTGTACTCACTCATTTTAAAAAAAAGGAAAAGAAAAAATAGGACATGCCTAAAGCTCAGCATAAGGAATTATTAGCCACATGCGTATCCAACCTCCAAAAAGGTTTCAGCTCACACCAGTCATGACCATCAGCAAAAAGTCTACAAACTATAAATGCTGAAGGGGTTTTAGAGAAGTGTGTACCTTCTAGCTGCTGGTGGGATATAAAGTCGTAACAGCACTAATGCAAACTGAATCGAGCTGCTTGAAAACGTAAAAATTGAGCTACCATATGATGCGGCAGGGCACCTTTTGGGCCTATAACCTAAGACCACCAGAATCGGAAAGACAGAGGCAGGCAAATGTGCACTGCAACAATACTGAAATAGCAAAGACATGGAAGCAAAAAAAAAGGTCCATAAACAGATGAATGGACAAAGACGAAGTGGGATACGTACCAAATGGAATAGTAGCCTCGGGAAAAAAATGAACAATGCCGTTTTCAGGACTACAGTTGAGCCTAGAAATAATCATATAAGGTTAAGTAAGTCAAAAGGGTATGACAAATATCCTATGACATCATTTATACATGTTATCCTAAGATTGCTACCAATGAACATATTTCCACAGAAAAAGACACTCACAGACTTATCAAATAAACTAATGGCTAGCCAAAATGAAAGGTGGGAGGATGGGTAAATTAGGACAATGGGGTTAAAATACATATACTAATGTATGTTAAATGTATATAAACATATAACATATGAAATATATAAATAATATAATCACCAATACCTTTAAAATATACATTCTGTAATCACATACATGCTAACAGGTTCGAAGATGAACAGACATATGTATGAATCATTGAGCAGATTCTGTACAGCCAGAAAACCACAACACTCTAATCAAATTTACTCCGATAAGAAATAGAAATTAAATTTAAAAAACAAACATAAGTTAGGAGACATAAACTTCTGGGGGCTTGTCCCAGCACATTGCACTCTAATTTACAAGCTCGGAACACTACCTCCAGGAAGACTGTGTTGTCCTAGTAACAAGACTTGAGAACGTAATAATGCTGCCGCCTTTTGGCTGCTTCCCACAACAGTAGCTTTAAACCCAGTGCCAATGGTTGCTTATATAGTCACAAGGACTGCAGGGCTGTAAAAGACACAGGCCCTCAAAAAATGCCCTGGGGTATGGAATTGGCAAGAAAATTCAACACATGAGTAACTTTTCAAGAAGTCAATAAGAGGAGGGAAGTTGTACTCACTCTTTAAAAAAAAAGGAAAAGAAAAAAAAAGGACATGCCTAAAGCTCAGTATAAGGAATTATTAGCCACATGCAAATTCAAATTCAAAAAGGTTTCAGGTGACACCAGTCATGACCATCAGCAAAAAGTCTACAAACTATAAATGCTGAAGGGGTTTTAGAGAATTGTGTACATTCTACCTGCTGGTGGGATGTAAAGTGGTAACAGCACTAACGCATAGTGAATGGAGCTGCTTGAAAAGGTAAAAATTGAGTTACCATATGATGCGGCAGGGCACCTTTTGGGCCTATAACCTAAGACCACCAAAATCGGAAATACAGAGGCAGGCAAATGTGCACTGCAACAATACTGAAATACCCAAGACATGGAAGCAAAAAATGGTCCATAAACAGGTGAATGGACAAAGAAGAAGTGGTATATGGACAGAATGGAAGAGTAGCCTCGGGAAAAAAATGAACAATGCCGTTTTCAGAACTACAGTTGAGACTAGAAATAGTCATATAAGGGTAAGTTAGTCAAAAGGGTATGACAAATATCCTATGATATCATTTATACATGTTATCCTAAGATTGCTACCAATGAACATATTTCCACAAAAAAAGACACTCACAGACTTATCAAATAAACTAATGGTTAGCCAAAATGAAAGGTGGGAGGATGGGTAAATTAGGACTATGGGGTTAACATACATATACTAATGTATGTTAAATGTATATAAACATATAACATATGAACTATATAAAATATATAATCACCAAACCTTTAAAATATACATTCTGTAATCACATACATGATAACAGGTTCCGAAGATGAACAGATATATGTATGAATCATTGAGCAGATTCTGTACAGCCAATCAAAACACTCTAATCAAATTTACTCCGATAAGAAATAGAAATTAAATTTAAAAAGCAAACATAAGTTAGGAGACATAAACTTCTGGGGGCTTGTCCCAGCACATTCCACTCTAATTTACAACCTTGGAAAACTACCTCCAGGAAGACTCTGTTGCCCTAGTAAGAAGAGTGGAGAACGTAATAATGCTGCCGCCTTGTGGCTGTTTCCCACAACAGCAGCTTTAAACCCAGTGCCAAAGGTTGCTTAATAGTCACAAGGACTCAAGGGCTCTAAATGACACCTGCATTCAAAAAATGCCCTGGGGTAGGGAATAGGCAAAAAAATTCAACACATGAGAAACTTTTCAAGAAGTCAATAAGAGGAGGGGAGTTGTACTCACTCTTTAAAACAAAAAGAAAAGAAAAAAATGACATGCCTAAAGCTCAGTATAAGGAATTATTAGCCACATGCAAATTCAAATTCAAAAAGGTTTCAGGTAACACCAGTCATGACCATCATCAAAAAGTCTACAAACTATAAATGCTGAAGGGGTTTTAGAGGAATGTGTACCTTCTAGCTGCTGGTGGGATGTAAAGAAGTAATACCACTAATGCAAACTGAATGGAGCTGCTTCAAAAGGTAAAAATTGAGTTACCATACGATGCGGCAGGGCACCTTTTGGGCCTATAACCTAAGACCACCAGAATCGGAAAGACAGAGGCAGGCAAATGTGCACTGCAACAATACTGAAATAGCCAAGACATGGAAGCAAAAAAAGGTCCATAAACAGATGAATGGACAAAGACGAAGTGGGATACGTACTAAATGGAATAGTAGCCTCGGGAAAAAAATGAACAATGCCGTTTTCAGGACTACAGTTGAGCCTAGAAATAATCATATAAGGTTAAGTAAGTCAAAAGGGTATGACAAATGTCCTATGATATCATTTATACATGTTATCCTAAGATTGCTACCAATGAACATATTTCCACAGAAAAAGACACTCACAGACTTATCAAATAAACTAATTGCTAGCCAAAATGAAAGGTGGGAGGATGGGTAAATTAGGACTATGGGGTTAAAATACATATACTAATGTATGTTAAATGTATATAAACATATAACATATGAAATATATAAATTATATAATCACCAATACCTTTAAAATATACATTCTGTAATCACATACATGCTAACAGGTTCGAAGATGAACAGACATATGTATGAATCATTGAGCAGATTCTGTACAGCCAGAAAACCACAACACTCTAATCAAATTTACTCCGATAAGAAATAGAAATTAAATTTAAAAAACAAACATAAGTTAGGAGACATAAACTTTTGGGGGCTTGTCCCAGCATATTGCACTCTAATTTACAAGCTCAGAACACTACCTCCAGGAAGACTCTGTTCTCCTAGTAACAAGACTTGAGAACGCAATAATGCTGCCGCCTTGTGGCTGCTTCCCACAACAGCACTTTAAACCCAGTGCCAATGATTGCTTATATAGTCACAAGGACTGCAGGGCTGTAAATGACACAAGCCCTCAAAATATGCCCTGGGGTAGGGAATTGGCAAGAACATTCAACACATGAGAAATTTCCAAGAAGTCAATAAGAGGAGGGAAGTTGTACTCACTCTTTAAAAAAAAAAGGAAAAGAAAAAAAAGGACATGCCTAAAGCTTAGTATAAGGAATTATTAGCCACATACAAATTCAAATTCAAAAAGGTTTCAGCTCACACCAGTCATTACCATCAGCAAAATGTCTACAAACTATAAATGCTGAAGGGGTTTTAGAGATCTGTGTACCTTCTAGCTGCTGGTGGGATGTAAAGTGGAAACAGCACTAACGCAAACTGAATCGAGCTGCTTGAAAAGGTAAAAATTGAGCTACCAAATGATGCGGCAGGGCACCTTTTGGGCCTATAACCTAAGAACACCAAAATTGGAAAGACAGAGGCAGGCAAATATGCACTGCAACAATACTGAAATAGCCAAGATATGGAAGCAAAAAAAAGGTCCATAAACAGATGAATGGACAAAGAAGAAGTGGTATACGGACAGAATGGAATAGTAGCCTCGGGAGAAAAATGAACAATGCCATTTTCAGGACTAGAGTTGAGCCTAGAAATAATCATATAAGGTTAAGTAAGTCAAAAGGGTATGACAAATATCCTATGACATCATTTATACATGTTATCCTAAGATTGCTACCAATGAACATATTTCCACAGAAAAAGACACTCACAGACTTATCATATAAACTAATGGTTAGCCAAAATGAAAGGTGGGAGGATGGGTAAATTAGGACTATGGGGTTAACATACATATACTAATGTATGTTAAATGTATATAAACATATAACATATAAATGATAAGAATTATATATTCACCAATACCTTCAAAATATACATTCTGTAATCACATACATGGTAACAGGATCCGAAGATGAACAGACATATGTATGAATCATTGAGCAGATTCTGTACAGCCAGACAATCAAAACACTCTAATCAAATTTACTCCGATAAGAAATAGAAATTAAATTTAAAAAACAAACATAAGTTAGGAGACATAAACTTTTGGGGGCTTGTCCCAGCACATTGCACTCTAATTTACAAGCTCGGAACACTACCTCCAGGAAGACTGTGTTGTCCTAGTAACAAGACTTGAGAACGTAATAATGCTGCCGCCTTGTGGCTGCTTCCCACAACAGTAGCTTTAAACCCAGTGCCAATGGTTGCTTATATAGTCACAAGGACTGCAGGGCTGTTAAAGACACAGGCCCTCAAAAAATACCCTGGTGTAGGGAATTGGCAAGAAAATTCAACACATGAGAAATTTTCAAGAAGTCAATAAGAGTACGGAAGTTGTACTCACTCTTTAAAAAAAAGGAAAAGAAAAAAAGGACATGCCTAAAGCTCAGCATAAGGAATTATTAGCCACATGCGTATCCAACCTCCAAAAAGGTTTCAGCTCACACCAGTCATGACCATCAGCAAAAAGTCTACAAACTATAAATGCTGAAGGGGTTTTAGAGAACTGTGTACCTTCTAGCTGCTGTTTGGATGTAAAGTGGTAACAGCAGTAACGCAAACTGAATCGAGCTGCTTGAAAAGGTAAACACTGAGCTACCATATGATGCGGCAGGGCACCTTTTGGGCCTATAACCTAAGACCACCGGATTCGGAAAGACAGAGGCAGGCAAATGTGCACTGCAACAATATTGAAATAGCCAAGACATGGAAGCAAAAAAAAGGTCCATAAACAGATGAATGGACAAAGACGAAATGGTATACGTACCAAATGGAATAGTAGCCTCTGGAAAAAAATGAACAATGCCGTTTTCAGGACTAGAGTTGAGCCTAGAAATAATCATATAAGGTTAAGTAAGTCAAAAGGGTATGACAAATATCCTATGATATCATTTATACATGTTATCCTAAGATTGCTACCAATGAACATATTTCCACAGAAAAAGACACTCACAGACTTATCAAATAAACTAATGGTTAGCCAAAATGAAAGGTGGGGGGATGGGTAAATTAGGACTATGGGGTTAACATACATATACTAATATAAGTTAAATGTATATAAACATATAACATATAAATGATATGAATTATATAATCACCAATACCTTCAAAATATACATTCTGTAATCACATACATGGTAACAGGATCCGAAGATGAACAGACATATGTATGAATCATTGAACAGATTCTGTACAGCCAGACAATCAAAACACTCTAATCAAATTTACTCCGATAAAAAATACAAATTAAATTTAAAAAACAAACATAAGTAAGGAGACATAAACTTCTGGGGGCTTGTCCCAGCACATTGCACTCTAATTTAAAAGCTCGGAACACTACCTCCAGGAAGACTGTGTTGTCCTAGTAACAAGACTTGAGAACGTAATAATGCTGCCGCCTTGTGGCTGTCTCCAAAAACAGCACCTTTAAACCCAGTGCCAATGGTTGCTTATATAGTCACAAGGACTGTACGGTTGTAAATGACACAGGCACTCAAAAAATGCCCTGGGGTAGGGAATAGGCAAGAAAATTCAACACATAAGAAACTTTTCAAGAAATCAATAAGAGGAGGGAAGTTGTACTCACTCTTTTTAAAAAAAAGGAAAAGAAAAAATAGGACATGCCTAAAGCTCAGCATAAGGAATTATTAGCCACATGCGTATCCAACCTCCAAAAAGGTTTCAGCTCACACCAGTCATGACCATCAGCAAAATGTCTACAAACTATAAATGCTGAAGGGGTTTTAGAGATCTGTGTACCTTCTAGCTGCTGGTGGGATGTAAAGTGGCAACAGCACTAACGCAAACTGAATGGAGCTGCTTGAAAAGGTAAAAATTGAGCTACCATATGATGCGGCAGGGCACCTTTTGGGCCTATAACCTAAGACCACCAGATTCGGAAAGAGAGAGGCAGGCAAATGTGCATTGCAACAATATTGAAATAGCCAAGACATGGAAGCAAAAAAAAGGTCCATAAACAGATGAATGGAGAAAGACGAAGTGGGATACGTACCAAATGGAATAGTAGCCTCGGGAAAAAAATGAACAATGCCGTTTTCAGGACTACAGTTGAGCCTAGAAATAATCATATAAGGTTAAGTAAGTCAAAAGGGTATGACAAATATCCTAGGACATCATTTATACATGTTATCCTAAGATTGCTACCAATGAACATATTTCCACAGAAAAAGACACTCACAGACTTATCAAATAAACTAATGGCTAGCCAAAATGAAAGGTGGGAGGATGGGTAAATTAGGACTATGGGGTTAAAATACATATACTAATGTATGTTAAATGTATATAAACATATAACATATGAAATATATAAATTATATAATCACCAATACCTTTAAAATATACATTCTGTAATCACATACATGCTAACAGGTTCGAAGATGAACAGACATATGTATGAATCATTGAGCAGATTCTGTACAGCCAGAAAACCACAACACTCTAATCAAATTTACTCCGATAAGAAATAGAAATTAAATTTAAAAAACAAACATAAGTTAGGAGACATAAACTTCTGGGGGCTTGTCCCAGCACATTGCACTCTAATTTACAAGCTCGGAACACTACCTCCAGGAAGACTGTGTTGTCCTAGTAACAAGACTTGAGAACGTAATAATGCTGCCGCCTTGTGGCTGCTTCCCACAACAGTAGCTTTAAACCCAGTGCCAATGGTTGCTTATATAGTCACAAGGACTGCAGGGCTGTAAAAGACACAGGCCCTCAAAAAATGCCCTGGGGTATGGAATTGGCAAGAAAATTCAACACATGAGTAACTTTTCAAGAAGTCAATAAGAGGAGGGAAGTTGTACTCACTCTTTAAAAAAAAAGGAAAAGAAAAAAAAAGGACATGCCTAAAGCTCAGTATAAGGAATTATTAGCCACATGCAAATTCAAATTCAAAAAGGTTTCAGGTGACACCAGTCATGACCATCAGCAAAAAGTCTACAAACTATAAATGCTGAAGGGGTTTTAGAGAATTGTGTACATTCTACCTGCTGGTGGGATGTAAAGTGGTAACAGCACTAACGCATACTGAATGGAGCTGCTTGAAAAGGTAAAAATTGAGTTACCATATGATGCGGCAGGGCACCTTTTGGGCCTATAACCTAAGACCACCAAAATCGGAAATACAGAGGCAGGCAAATGTGCACTGCAACAATACTGAAATACCCAAGACATGGAAGCAAAAAATGGTCCATAAACAGGTGAATGGACAAAGAAGAAGTGGTATATGGACAGAATGGAAGAGTAGCCTCGGGAAAAAAATGAACAATGCCGTTTTCAGAACTACAGTTGAGACTAGAAATAGTCATATAAGGGTAAGTTAGTCAAAAGGGTATGACAAATATCCTATGATATCATTTATACATGTTATCCTAAGATTGCTACCAATGAACATATTTCCACAAAAAAAGACACTCACAGACTTATCAAATAAACTAATGGTTAGCCAAAATGAAAGGTGGGAGGATGGGTAAATTAGGACTATGGGGTTAACATACATATACTAATGTATGTTAAATGTATATAAACATATAACATATGAACTATATAAAATATATAATCACCAAACCTTTAAAATATACATTCTGTAATCACATACATGATAACAGGTTCCGAAGATGAACAGATATATGTATGAATCATTGAGCAGATTCTGTACAGCCAATCAAAACACTCTAATCAAATTTACTCCGATAAGAAATAGAAATTAAATTTAAAAAGCAAACATAAGTTAGGAGACATAAACTTCTGGGGGCTTGTCCCAGCACATTGCACTCTAATTTACAACCTTGGAAAACTACCTCCAGGAAGACTCTGTTGCCCTAGTAAGAAGAGTGGAGAACGTAATAATGCTGCCGCCTTGTGGCTGTTTCCCACAACAGCAGCTTTAAACCCAGTGCCAAAGGTTGCTTAATAGTCACAAGGACTCAAGGGCTCTAAATGACACCTGCATTCAAAAAATGCCCTGGGGTAGGGAATAGGCAAAAAAATTCAACACATGAGAAACTTTTCAAGAAGTCAATAAGAGGAGGGAAGTTGTACTCACTCTTTAAAACAAAAGGAAAAGAAAAAAATGACATGCCTAAAGCTCAGTATAAGGAATTATTAGCCACATGCAAATTCAAATTCAAAAAGGTTTCAGGTAACACCAGTCATGACCATCATCAAAAAGTCTACAAACTATAAATGCTGAAGGGGTTTTAGAGGAATGTGTACCTTCTAGCTGCTGGTGGGATGTAAAGAAGTAATACCACTAATGCAAACTGAATGGAGCTGCTTCAAAAGGTAAAAATTGAGTTACCATACGATGCGGCAGGGCACCTTTTGGGCCTATAACCTAAGACCACCAGAATCGGAAAGACAGAGGCAGGCAAATGTGCACTGCAACAATACTGAAATAGCCAAGACATGGAAGCAAAAAAAGGTCCATAAACAGATGAATGGACAAAGACGAAGTGGGATACGTACCAAATGGAATAGTAGCCTCGGGAAAAAAATGAACAATGCCGTTTTCAGGACTACAGTTGAGCCTAGAAATAATCATATAAGGTTAAGTAAGTCAAAAGGGTATGACAAATATCCTATGATATCATTTATACATGTTATCCTAAGATTGCTACCAATGAACATATTTCCACAGAAAAAGACACTCACAGACTTATCAAATAAACTAATGGTTAGCCAAAATGAAAGGTGGGGGGATGGGTAAATTAGGACTATGGGGTTAACATACATATACTAATATAAGTTAAATGTATATAAACATATAACATATAAATGATATGAATTATATAATCACCAATACCTTCAAAATATACATTCTGTAATCACATACATGGTAACAGGATCCGAAGATGAACAGACATATGTATGAATCATTGAACAGATTCTGTACAGCCAGACAATCAAAACACTCTAATCAAATTTACTCCGATAAAAAATACAAATTAAATTTAAAAAACAAACATAAGTAAGGAGACATAAACTTCTGGGGGCTTGTCCCAGCACATTGCACTCTAATTTAAAAGCTCGGAACACTACCTCCAGGAAGACTCCGTTGTCCTAGTAACAAGACTTGAGAACGTAATAATGCTGCCGCCTTGTGGCTGTCTCCAAAAACAGCACCTTTAAACCCAGTGCCAATGGTTGCTTATATAGTCACAAGGACTGTACGGTTGTA
The DNA here is from genome assembly GCF_965194825.1 of Balaenoptera physalus. NCBI lineage: Eukaryota > Metazoa > Chordata > Mammalia > Artiodactyla > Balaenopteridae > Balaenoptera > Balaenoptera physalus. The sequence continues at coordinate 304,728 of NW_028125738.1, forward strand.
AATGACACAGGCACTCAAAAAATGCCCTGGGGTAGGGAATAGGCAAGAAAATTCAACACATAAGAAACTTTTCAAGAAATCAATAAGAGGAGGGAAGTTGTACTCACTCTTTTTAAAAAAAAGGAAAAGAAAAAATAGGACATGCCTAAAGCTCAGCATAAGGAATTATTAGCCACATGCGTATCCAACCTCCAAAAAGGTTTCAGCTCACACCAGTCATGACCATCAGCAAAATGTCTACAAACTATAAATGCTGAAGGGGTTTTAGAGATCTGTGTACCTTCTAGCTGCTGGTGGGATGTAAAGTGGCAACAGCACTAACGCAAACTGAATGGAGCTGCTTGAAAAGGTAAAAATTGAGCTACCATATGATGCGGTAGGGCACCTTTTGGGCCTATAACCTAAGACCACCAGATTCGGAAAGAGAGAGGCAGGCAAATGTGCATTGCAACAATATTGAAATAGCCAAGACATGGAAGCAAAAAAAAGGTCCATAAACAGATGAATGGAGAAAGACGAAGTGGGATACGTACCAAATGGAATAGTAGCCTCGGGAAAAAAATGAACAATGCCGTTTTCAGGACTACAGTTGAGCCTAGAAATAATCATATAAGGTTAAGTAAGTCAAAAGGGTATGACAAATATCCTAGGACATCATTTATACATGTTATCCTAAGATTGCTACCAATGAACATATTTCCACAGAAAAAGACACTCACAGACTTATCAAATAAACTAATGGCTAGCCAAAATGAAAGGTGGGAGGATGGGTAAATTAGGACTATGGGGTTAAAATACATATACTAATGTATGTTAAATGTATATAAACATATAACATATGAAATATATAAATTATATAATCACCAATACCTTTAAAATATACATTCTGTAATCACATACATGCTAACAGGTTCGAAGATGAACAGACATATGTATGAATCATTGAGCAGATTCTGTACAGCCAGAAAACCACAACACTCTAATCAAATTTACTCCGATAAGAAATAGAAATTAAATTTAAAAAACAAACATAAGTTAGGAGACATAAACTTCTGGGGGCTTGTCCCAGCACATTGCACTCTAATTTACAAGCTCGGAACACTACCTCCAGGAAGACTGTGTTGTCCTAGTAACAAGACTTGAGAACGTAATAATGCTGCCGCCTTGTGGCTGCTTCCCACAACAGTAGCTTTAAACCCAGTGCCAATGGTTGCTTATATAGTCACAAGGACTGCAGGGCTGTAAAAGACACAGGCCCTCAAAAAATGCCCTGGGGTATGGAATTGGCAAGAAAATTCAACACATGAGAAATTTTCAAGAAGTCAATAAGAGGAGGGAAGTTGTAGTCACTCTTTAAAAAAAAAGGAAAAGAAAAAAAGGACATGCCTAAAGCTCAGCATAAGGAATTATTAGCCACATGCGTATCCAACCTCCAAAAAGGTTTCAGCTCACACCAGTCATGACCATCAGCAAAAAGTCTACAAACTATAAATGCTGAAGGGGTTTTAGAGAACTGTGTACCTTCTAGCTGCTGGTGGGATGTAAAGTGGTAACAGCAGTAACGCAAACTGAATCGAGCTGCTTGAAAAGGTAAACATTGAGCTACCATATGATGCGGCAGGGCACATTTTGGGCCTATAACCTAAGACAACTGGATTCGGAAAGACAGAGGCAGGCAAATGTGCACTGCAACAATATTGAAATAGCCAAGACATGGAAGCAAAAAAAAGGTCCATAAACAGATGAATGGACAAAGACGAAATGGTACACGTACCAAATGGAATAGAAGCCTCTGGAAAAAAATGAACAATGCCGTTTTCAGGACTAGAGTTGAGCCTAGAAATAATCATATAAGGTTAAGTAAGTCAAAAGGGTATGACAAATATCCTATGATATCATTAATACATGTTATCCTAAGATTGCTACCAATGAACATATTTCCACAGAAAAAGACACTCACAGACTTATCAAATAAACTAATGGTTAGCCAAAATGAAAGGTGGGAGGATGGGTAAATTAGGACAATGGGGTTAACATACATATACTAATGTATGTTAAATGTATATAAACATATCACATATAAACTATATGCATTACATCATCACCAATAGCTTCAAAAATATACATTCTGTAATCACGTACATGGTAGCAGGATCCGAAGATGAACAGACATATGTATGAATCATTGAGCAGATTCTGTACAGCCAGACAATCAAAACACTCTAAGCAAACTGACTCTGATAAGAAATAGAAATTAAATTTAAAAAGCAAACATAAGTTAGGAGACATAAACTTCTGGGGGCTTGTCCCAGCACATTCCACTCTAATTTACAACCTTGGAAAACTACCTCCAGGAAGACTCTGTTGCCCTAGTAACAAGAGTTGAGAACGTAATAATGCTGCCACCTTGTGGCTGTTTCCCACAACAGCAGCTTTAAACCCAGTGCCAAAGGTTGCTTAATAGTCACAAGGACTGCAGGGCTCTAAATGACACCGGCCCTCAAAGAATGCCCTGGAGTAGGGAATAGGCAAAAAAATTCAACACATGAGTAAATTTTCAAGAAGTCAATAAGAGGAGGGAAGTTGTAGTCACTCTTTAAAAAAAAAGGAAAAGAAAAAAAGGACATGCCTAAAGCTCAGCATAAGGAATTATTAGCCACATGCGTATCCAACCTCCAAAAAGGTTTCAGCTCACACCAGTCATGACCATCAGCAAAAAGTCTACAAACTATAAATGCTGAAGGGGTTTTAGAGAAGTGTGTACCTTCTAGCTGCTGGTGGGATATAAAGTCGTAACAGCACTAATGCAAACTGAATCGAGCTGCTTGAAAACGTAAAAATTGAGCTACCATATGATGCGGCAGGGCACCTTTTGGGCCTATAACCTAAGACCACCAGAATCGGAAAGACAGAGGCAGGCAAATGTGCACTGCAACAATACTGAAATAGCAAAGACATGGAAGCAAAAAAAAAGGTCCATAAACAGATGAATGGACAAAGACGAAGTGGGATACGTACCAAATGGAATAGTAGCCTCGGGAAAAAAATGAACAATGCCGTTTTCAGGACTACAGTTGAGCCTAGAAATAATCATATAAGGTTAAGTAAGTCAAAAGGGTATGACAAATATCCTAGGACATCATTTATACATGTTATCCTAAGATTGCTACCAATGAACATATTTCCACAGAAAAAGACACTCACAGACTTATCAAATAAACTAATGGCTAGCCAAAATGAAAGGTGGGAGGATGGGTAAATTAGGACTATGGGGTTAAAATACATATACTAATGTATGTTAAATGTATATAAACATATAACATATGAAATATATAAATTATATAATCACCAATACCTTTAAAATATACATTCTGTAATCACATACATGCTAACAGGTTCGAAGATGAACAGACATATGTATGAATCATTGAGCAGATTCTGTACAGCCAGAAAACCACAACACTCTAATCAAATTTACTCCGATAAGAAATAGAAATTAAATTTAAAAAGCAAACATAAGTTAGGAGACATAAACTTCTGGGGGCTTGTCCCAGCATATTGCACTCTAATTTACAAGCTCAGAACACTACCTCCAGGAAGACTCTGTTCTCCTAGTAACAAGACTTGAGAACGCAATAATGCTGCCGCCTTGTGGCTGCTTCCCACAACAGCACTTTAAACCCAGTGCCAATGATTGCTTATATAGTCACAAGGACTGCAGGGCTGTAAATGACACAAGCCCTCAAAATATGCCCTGGGGTAGGGAATTGGCAAGAACATTCAACACATGAGAAATTTCCAAGAAGTCAATAAGAGGAGGGAAGTTGTACTCACTCTTTAAAAAAAAAAGGAAAAGAAAAAAAAGGACATGCCTAAAGTTTAGTATAAGGAATTATTAGCCACATACAAATTCAAATTCAAAAAGGTTTCAGCTCACACCAGTCATTACCATCAGCAAAATGTCTACAAACTATAAATGCTGAAGGGGTTTTAGAGATCTGTGTACCTTCTAGCTGCTGGTGGGATGTAAAGTGGAAACAGCACTAACGCAAACTGAATCGAGCTGCTTGAAAAGGTAAAAATTGAGCTACCAAATGATGCGGCAGGGCACCTTTTGGGCCTATAACCTAAGAACACCAAAATTGGAAAGACAGAGGCAGGCAAATATGCACTGCAACAATACTGAAATAGCCAAGATATGGAAGCAAAAAAAAGGTCCATAAACAGATGAATGGACAAAGAAGAAGTGGTATATGGACAGAATGGAATAGTAGCCTCGGGAGAAAAATGAACAATGCCATTTTCAGGACTAGAGTTGAGCCTAGAAATAATCATATAAGGTTAAGTAAGTCAAAAGGGTATGACAAATATCCTATGACATCATTTATACATGTTATCCTAAGATTGCTACCAATGAACATATTTCCACAGAAAAAGACACTCACAGACTTATCATATAAACTAATGGTTAGCCAAAATGAAAGGTGGGAGGATGGGTAAATTAGGACTATGGGGTTAACATACATATACTAATGTATGTTAAATGTATATAAACATATAACATATAAATGATATGAATTATATATTCACCAATACCTTCAAAATATACATTCTGTAATCACATACATGGTAACAGGATCCGAAGATGAACAGACATATGTATGAATCATTGAGCAGATTCTGTACAGCCAGACAATCAAAACACTCTAATCAAATTTACTCCGATAAGAAATAGAAATTAAATTTAAAAAACAAACATAAGTTAGGAGACATAAACTTTTGGGGGCTTGTCCCAGCACATTGCACTCTAATTTACAAGCTCGGAACACTACCTCCAGGAAGACTGTGTTGTCCTAGTAACAAGACTTGAGAACGTAATAATGCTGCCGCCTTGTGGCTGCTTCCCACAACAGTAGCTTTAAACCCAGTGCCAATGGTTGCTTATATAGTCACAAGGACTGCAGGGCTGTTAAAGACACAGGCCCTCAAAAAATACCCTGGTGTAGGGAATTGGCAAGAAAATTCAACACATGAGAAATTTTCAAGAAGTCAATAAGAGTACGGAAGTTGTACTCACTCTTTAAAAAAAAGGAAAAGAAAAAAAGGACATGCCTAAAGCTCAGCATAAGGAATTATTAGCCACATGCGTATCCAACCTCCAAAAAGGTTTCAGCTCACACCAGTCATGACCATCAGCAAAAAGTCTACAAACTATAAATGCTGAAGGGGTTTTAGAGAACTGTGTACCTTCTAGCTGCTGTTTGGATGTAAAGTGGTAACAGCAGTAACGCAAACTGAATCGAGCTGCTTGAAAAGGTAAACACTGAGCTACCATATGATGCGGCAGGGCACCTTTTGGGCCTATAACCTAAGACCACCGGATTCGGAAAGACAGAGGCAGGCAAATGTGCACTGCAACAATATTGAAATAGCCAAGACATGGAAGCAAAAAAAAGGTCCATAAACAGATGAATGGACAAAGACGAAATGGTATACGTACCAAATGGAATAGTAGCCTCTGGAAAAAAATGAACAATGCCGTTTTCAGGACTAGAGTTGAGCCTAGAAATAATCATATAAGGTTAAGTAAGTCAAAAGGGTATGACAAATATTCTATGATATCATTTATACATGTTATCCTAAGATTGCTACCAATGAACATATTTCCACAGAAAAAGACACTCACAGACTTATCAAATAAACTAATGGTTAGCCAAAATGAAAGGTGGGGGGATGGGTAAATTAGGACTATGGGGTTAACATACATATACTAATATAAGTTAAATGTATATAAACATATAACATATAAATGATATGAATTATATAATCACCAATACCTTCAAAATATACATTCTGTAATCACATACATGGTAACAGGATCCGAAGATGAACAGACATATGTATGAATCATTGAACAGATTCTGTACAGCCAGACAATCAAAACACTCTAATCAAATTTACTCCGATAAAAAATACAAATTAAATTTAAAAAACAAACATAAGTAAGGAGACATAAACTTCTGGGGGCTTGTCCCAGCACATTGCACTCTAATTTAAAAGCTCGGAACACTACCTCCAGGAAGACTGTGTTGTCCTAGTAACAAGACTTGAGAACGTAATAATGCTGCCGCCTTGTGGCTGTCTCCAAAAACAGCACCTTTAAACCCAGTGCCAATGGTTGCTTATATAGTCACAAGGACTGTACGGTTGTAAATGACACAGGCACTCAAAAAATGCCCTGGGGTAGGGAATAGGCAAGAAAATTCAACACATAAGAAACTTTTCAAGAAATCAATAAGAGGAGGGAAGTTGTACTCACTCTTTTTAAAAAAAAGGAAAAGAAAAAATAGGACATGCCTAAAGCTCAGCATAAGGAATTATTAGCCACATGCGTATCCAACCTCCAAAAAGGTTTCAGCTCACACCAGTCATGACCATCAGCAAAATGTCTACAAACTATAAATGCTGAAGGGGTTTTAGAGATCTGTGTACCTTCTAGCTGCTGGTGGGATGTAAAGTGGCAACAGCACTAACGCAAACTGAATGGAGCTGCTTGAAAAGGTAAAAATTGAGCTACCATATGATGCGGCAGGGCACCTTTTGGGCCTATAACCTAAGACCACCAGATTCGGAAAGAGAGAGGCAGGCAAATGTGCATTGCAACAATATTGAAATAGCCAAGACATGGAAGCAAAAAAAAGGTCCATAAACAGATGAATGGAGAAAGACGAAGTGGGATACGTACCAAATGGAATAGTAGCCTCGGGAAAAAAATGAACAATGCCGTTTTCAGGACTACAGTTGAGCCTAGAAATAATCATATAAGGTTAAGTAAGTCAAAAGGGTATGACAAATATCCTAGGACATCATTTATACATGTTATCCTAAGATTGCTACCAATGAACATATTTCCACAGAAAAAGACACTCACAGACTTATCAAATAAACTAATGGCTAGCCAAAATGAAAGGTGGGAGGATGGGTAAATTAGGACTATGGGGTTAAAATACATATACTAATGTATGTTAAATGTATATAAACATATAACATATGAAATATATAAATTATATAATCACCAATACCTTTAAAATATACATTCTGTAATCACATACATGCTAACAGGTTCGAAGATGAACAGACATATGTATGAATCATTGAGCAGATTCTGTACAGCCAGAAAACCACAACACTCTAATCAAATTTACTCCGATAAGAAATAGAAATTAAATTTAAAAAACAAACATAAGTTAGGAGACATAAACTTCTGGGGGCTTGTCCCAGCACATTGCACTCTAATTTACAAGCTCGGAACACTACCTCCAGGAAGACTGTGTTGTCCTAGTAACAAGACTTGAGAACGTAATAATGCTGCCGCCTTGTGGCTGCTTCCCACAACAGTAGCTTTAAACCCAGTGCCAATGGTTGCTTATATAGTCACAAGGACTGCAGGGCTGTAAAAGACACAGGCCCTCAAAAAATGCCCTGGGGTATGGAATTGGCAAGAAAATTCAACACATGAGAAATTTTCAAGAAGTCAATAAGAGGAGGGAAGTTGTAGTCACTCTTTAAAAAAAAAGGAAAAGAAAAAAAGGACATGCCTAAAGCTCAGCATAAGGAATTATTAGCCACATGCGTATCCAACCTCCAAAAAGGTTTCAGCTCACACCAGTCATGACCATCAGCAAAAAGTCTACAAACTATAAATGCTGAAGGGGTTTTAGAGAACTGTGTACCTTCTAGCTGCTGGTGGGATGTAAAGTGGTAACAGCAGTAACGCAAACTGAATCGAGCTGCTTGAAAAGGTAAACATTGAGCTACCATATGATGCGGCAGGGCACATTTTGGGCCTATAACCTAAGACAACTGGATTCGGAAAGACAGAGGCAGGCAAATGTGCACTGCAACAATATTGAAATAGCCAAGACATGGAAGCAAAAAAAAGGTCCATAAACAGATGAATGGACAAAGACGAAATGGTACACGTACCAAATGGAATAGAAGCCTCTGGAAAAAAATGAACAATGCCGTTTTCAGGACTAGAGTTGAGCCTAGAAATAATCATATAAGGTTAAGTAAGTCAAAAGGGTATGACAAATATCCTATGATATCATTAATACATGTTATCCTAAGATTGCTACCAATGAACATATTTCCACAGAAAAAGACACTCACAGACTTATCAAATAAACTAATGGTTAGCCAAAATGAAAGGTGGGAGGATGGGTAAATTAGGACAATGGGGTTAACATACATATACTAATGTATGTTAAATGTATATAAACATATCACATATAAACTATATGCATTATATCATCACCAATAGCTTCAAAAATATACATTCTGTAATCACGTACATGGTAGCAGGATCCGAAGATGAACAGACATATGTATGAATCATTGAGCAGATTCTGTACAGCCAGACAATCAAAACACTCTAAGCAAACTGACTCTGATAAGAAATAGAAATTAAATTTAAAAAGCAAACATAAGTTAGGAGACATAAACTTCTGGGGGCTTGTCCCAGCACATTCCACTCTAATTTACAACCTTGGAAAACTACCTCCAGGAAGACTCTGTTGCCCTAGTAACAAGAGTTGAGAACGTAATAATGCTGCCACCTTGTGGCTGTTTCCCACAACAGCAGCTTTAAACCCAGTGCCAAAGGTTGCTTAATAGTCACAAGGACTGCAGGGCTCTAAATGACACCGGCCCTCAAAGAATGCCCTGGAGTAGGGAATAGGCAAAAAAATTCAACACATGAGTAAATTTTCAAGAAGTCAATAAGAGGAGGGAAGTTGTAGTCACTCTTTAAAAAAAAAGGAAAAGAAAAAAAGGACATGCCTAAAGCTCAGCATAAGGAATTATTAGCCACATGCGTATCCAACCTCCAAAAAGGTTTCAGCTCACACCAGTCATGACCATCAGCAAAAAGTCTACAAACTATAAATGCTGAAGGGGTTTTAGAGAAGTGTGTACCTTCTAGCTGCTGGTGGGATATAAAGTCGTAACAGCACTAATGCAAACTGAATCGAGCTGCTTGAAAACGTAAAAATTGAGCTACCATATGATGCGGCAGGGCACCTTTTGGGCCTATAACCTAAGACCACCAGAATCGGAAAGACAGAGGCAGGCAAATGTGCACTGCAACAATACTGAAATAGCAAAGACATGGAAGCAAAAAAAAAGGTCCATAAACAGATGAATGGACAAAGACGAAGTGGGATACGTACCAAATGGAATAGTAGCCTCGGGAAAAAAATGAACAATGCCGTTTTCAGGACTACAGTTGAGCCTAGAAATAATCATATAAGGTTAAGTAAGTCAAAAGGGTATGACAAATATCCTAGGACATCATTTATACATGTTATCCTAAGATTGCTACCAATGAACATATTTCCACAGAAAAAGACACTCACAGACTTATCAAATAAACTAATGGCTAGCCAAAATGAAAGGTGGGAGGATGGGTAAATTAGGACTATGGGGTTAAAATACATATACTAATGTATGTTAAATGTATATAAACATATAACATATGAAATATATAAATTATATAATCACCAATACCTTTAAAATATACATTCTGTAATCACATACATGCTAACAGGTTCGAAGATGAACAGACATATGTATGAATCATTGAGCAGATTCTGTACAGCCAGAAAACCACAACACTCTAATCAAATTTACTCCGATAAGAAATAGAAATTAAATTTAAAAAACAAACATAAGTTAGGAGACATAAACTTCTGGGGGCTTGTCCCAGCACATTGCACTCTAATTTACAAGCTCGGAACACTACCTCCAGGAAGACTGTGTTGTCCTAGTAACAAGACTTGAGAACGTAATAATGCTGCCGCCTTGTGGCTGCTTCCCACAACAGTAGCTTTAAACCCAGTGCCAATGGTTGCTTATATAGTCACAAGGACTGCAGGGCTGTAAAAGACACAGGCCCTCAAAAAATGCCCTGGGGTATGGAATTGGCAAGAAAATTCAACACATGAGAAATTTTCAAGAAGTCAATAAGAGGAGGGAAGTTGTAGTCACTCTTTAAAAAAAAAGGAAAAGAAAAAAAGGACATGCCTAAAGCTCAGCATAAGGAATTATTAGCCACATGCATATCCAACCTCCAAAAAGGTTTCAGCTCACACCAGTCATGACCATCAGCAAAAAGTCTACAAACTATAAATGCTGAAGGGGTTTTAGAGAACTGTGTACCTTCTAGCTGCTGGTGGGATGTAAAGTGGTAACAGCAGTAACGCAAACTGAATCGAGCTGCTTGAAAAGGTAAACATTGAGCTACCATATGATGCGGCAGGGCACATTTTGGGCCTATAACCTAAGACAACTGGATTCGGAAAGACAGAGGCAGGCAAATGTGCACTGCAACAATATTGAAATAGCCAAGACATGGAAGCAAAAAAAAGGTCCATAAACAGATGAATGGACAAAGACGAAATGGTACACGTACCAAATGGAATAGAAGCCTCTGGAAAAAAATGAACAATGCCGTTTTCAGGACTAGAGATGAGCCTAGAAATAATCATATAAGGTTAAGTAAGTCAAAAGGGTATGACAAATATCCTATGATATCATTAATACATGTTATCCTAAGATTGCTACCAATGAACATATTTCCACAGAAAAAGACACTCACAGACTTATCAAATAAACTAATGGTTAGCCAAAATGAAAGGTGGGAGGATGGGTAAATTAGGACAATGGGGTTAACATACATATACTAATGTATGTTAAATGTATATAAACATATCACATATAAACTATATGCATTATATCATCACCAATAGCTTCAAAAATATACATTCTGTAATCACGTACATGGTAGCAGGATCCGAAGATGAACAGACATATGTATGAATCATTGAACAGATTCTGTACAGCCAGACAATCAAAACACTCTAAGCAAATTGACTCTGATAAGAAATAGAAATTATATTTAAAAAGCAAACATAAGTTAGGAGACATAAACTTCTGGGGGCTTGTCCCAGCACATTGCACTCTAATTTAAAAGCTCGGAACACTACCTCCAGGAAGACTGTGTTGTCCTAGTAACAAGACTTGAGAACGTAATAATGCTGCTGCCTTGTGGCTGCTTCCCACAACAGTAGCTTTAAACCCAGTGCCAATGGTTGCTTATATAGTCACAAGGACTGCACGGTTGTAAATGACACAGGCACTCAAAAAATGCCCTGGGGTAGGGAATAGGCAAGAAAATTCAACACATAAGAAACTTTTCAAGAAATCAATAAGAGGAGGGAAGTTGTACTCACTCATTTTAAAAAAAAGGAAAAGAAAAAATAGGACATGCCTAAAGCTCAGCATAAGGAATTATTAGCCACATGCGTATCCAACCTCCAAAAAGGTTTCAGCTCACACCAGTCATGACCATCAGCAAAAAGTCTACAAACTATAAATGCTGAAGGGGTTTTAGAGAAGTGTGTACCTTCTAGCTGCTGGTGGGATATAAAGTCGTAACAGCACTAATGCAAACTGAATCGAGCTGCTTGAAAACGTAAAAATTGAGCTACCATATGATGCGGCAGGGCACCTTTTGGGCCTATAACCTAAGACCACCAGAATCGGAAAGACAGAGGCAGGCAAATGTGCACTGCAACAATACTGAAATAGCAAAGACATGGAAGCAAAAAAAAAGGTCCATAAACAGATGAATGGACAAAGACGAAGTGGGATACGTACCAAATGGAATAGTAGCCTCGGGAAAAAAATGAACAATGCCGTTTTCAGGACTACAGTTGAGCCTAGAAATAATCATATAAGGTTAAGTAAGTCAAAAGGGTATGACAAATATCCTATGACATCATTTATACATGTTATCCTAAGATTGCTACCAATGAACATATTTCCACAGAAAAAGACACTCACAGACTTATCAAATAAACTAATGGCTAGCCAAAATGAAAGGTGGGAGGATGGGTAAATTAGGACAATGGGGTTAAAATACATATACTAATGTATGTTAAATGTATATAAACATATAACATATGAAATATATAAATAATATAATCACCAATACCTTTAAAATATACATTCTGTAATCACATACATGCTAACAGGTTCGAAGATGAACAGACATATGTATGAATCATTGAGCAGATTCTGTACAGCCAGAAAACCACAACACTCTAATCAAATTTACTCCGATAAGAAATAGAAATTAAATTTAAAAAACAAACATAAGTTAGGAGACATAAACTTCTGGGGGCTTGTCCCAGCACATTGCACTCTAATTTACAAGCTCGGAACACTACCTCCAGGAAGACTGTGTTGTCCTAGTAACAAGACTTGAGAACGTAATAATGCTGCCGCCTTTTGGCTGCTTCCCACAACAGTAGCTTTAAACCCAGTGCCAATGGTTGCTTATATAGTCACAAGGACTGCAGGGCTGTAAAAGACACAGGCCCTCAAAAAATGCCCTGGGGTATGGAATTGGCAAGAAAATTCAACACATGAGTAACTTTTCAAGAAGTCAATAAGAGGAGGGAAGTTGTACTCACTCTTTAAAAAAAAAGGAAAAGAAAAAAAAAGGACATGCCTAAAGCTCAGTATAAGGAATTATTAGCCACATGCAAATTCAAATTCAAAAAGGTTTCAGGTGACACCAGTCATGACCATCAGCAAAAAGTCTACAAACTCTAAATGCTGAAGGGGTTTTAGAGAATTGTGTACATTCTACCTGCTGGTGGGATGTAAAGTGGTAACAGCACTAACGCATACTGAATGGAGCTGCTTGAAAAGGTAAAAATTGAGTTACCATATGATGCGGCAGGGCACCTTTTGGGCCTATAACCTAAGACCACCAAAATCGGAAATACAGAGGCAGGCAAATGTGCACTGCAACAATACTGAAATACCCAAGACATGGAAGCAAAAAATGGTCCATAAACAGGTGAATGGACAAAGAAGAAGTGGTATATGGACAGAATGGAAGAGTAGCCTCGGGAAAAAAATGAACAATGCCGTTTTCAGAACTACAGTTGAGACTAGAAATAGTCATATAAGGGTAAGTTAGTCAAAAGGGTATGACAAATATCCTATGATATCATTTATACATGTTATCCTAAGATTGCTACCAATGAACATATTTCCACAAAAAAAGACACTCACAGACTTATCAAATAAACTAATGGTTAGCCAAAATGAAAGGTGGGAGGATGGGTAAATTAGGACTATGGGGTTAACATACATATACTAATGTATGTTAAATGTATATAAACATATAACATATGAACTATATAAAATATATAATCACCAAACCTTTAAAATATACATTCTGTAATCACATACATGATAACAGGTTCCGAAGATGAACAGATATATGTATGAATCATTGAGCAGATTCTGTACAGCCAATCAAAACACTCTAATCAAATTTACTCCGATAAGAAATAGAAATTAAATTTAAAAAGCAAACATAAGTTAGGAGACATAAACTTCTGGGGGCTTGTCCCAGCACATTCCACTCTAATTTACAACCTTGGAAAACTACCTCCAGGAAGACTCTGTTGCCCTAGTAAGAAGAGTGGAGAACGTAATAATGCTGCCGCCTTGTGGCTGTTTCCCACAACAGCAGCTTTAAACCCAGTGCCAAAGGTTGCTTATTAGTCACAAGGACTCAAGGGCTCTAAATGACACCTGCATTCAAAAAATGCCCTGGGGTAGGGAATAGGCAAAAAAATTCAACACATGAGAAACTTTTCAAGAAGTCAATAAGAGGAGGGAAGTTGTACTCACTCTTTAAAACAAAAGGAAAAGAAAAAAATGACATGCCTAAAGCTCAGTATAAGGAATTATTAGCCACATGCAAATTCAAATTCAAAAAGGTTTCAGGTAACACCAGTCATGACCATCATCAAAAAGTCTACAAACTATAAATGCTGAAGGGGTTTTAGAGGAATGTGTACCTTCTAGCTGCTGGTGGGATGTAAAGAAGTAATACCACTAATGCAAACTGAATGGAGCTGCTTCAAAAGGTAAAAATTGAGTTACCATACGATGCGGCAGGGCACCTTTTGGGCCTATAACCTAAGACCACCAGAATCGGAAAGACAGAGGCAGGCAAATGTGCACTGCAACAATACTGAAATAGCCAAGACATGGAAGCAAAAAAAGGTCCATAAACAGATGAATGGACAAAGACGAAGTGGGATACGTACCAAATGGAATAGTAGCCTCGGGAAAAAAATGAACAATGCCGTTTTCAGGACTACAGTTGAGCCTAGAAATAATCATATAAGGTTAAGTAAGTCAAAAGGGTATGACAAATATCCTAGGACATCATTTATACATGTTATCCTAAGATTGCTACCAATGAACATATTTCCACAGAAAAAGACACTCACAGACTTATCAAATAAACTAATTGCTAGCCAAAATGAAAGGTGGGAGGATGGGTAAATTAGGACTATGGGGTTAAAATACATATACTAATGTATGTTAAATGTATATAAACATATAACATATGAAATATATAAATTATATAATCACCAATACCTTTAAAATATACATTCTGTAATCACATACATGCTAACAGGTTCGAAGATGAACAGACATATGTATGAATCATTGAGCAGATTCTGTACAGCCAGAAAACCACAACACTCTAATCAAACTTACTCCGATAAGAAATAGAAATTAAATTTAAAAAGCAAACATAAGTTAGGAGACATAAACTTCTGGGGGCTTGTCCCAGCATATTGCACTCTAATTTACAAGCTCAGAACACTACCTCCAGGAAGACTCTGTTCTCCTAGTAACAAGACTTGAGAACGCAATAATGCTGC